>NC_045598.1:15457099-15773637 GCF_009762305.2 Zalophus californianus
GTGATTCCCAGGGCCCAGCAAAGGGACTAGATTTCCACAGCCCTGAAGACAAGGGGTAAAACCCCAAAATATGGACTCATTTTCCACTCCACCCTCATTAACCTAAGCAGCTTCCAAGAACAAAGGCCGCATCTCCCGACACCTGGCAAACAAATGCAGTACTGCCTCATGAAGTGATTGCTTCTCTGAGGTGCCCACAAGTGTTATCTGGGGGGAAGCTTTGAGAGCAAGTTGAGGAGCATCTGTCCTTCTATGAGAGAGGAGAGATTCCACAAAAGAATGTGGATGTCATGAAGGAGGCAACGGTTCAGGCAGAGGAAGCAGCTGCTGAAATGGCTAGGAAGCTGGAGAAACAGGAAAAGAAATGCTTGAAGGAGGAGAAGAAATGGCTGGCCGCCCTCACCCTGGCATCTTTGGAAGACAGCAAAAGTACCCTGGAGGAGTGTGAGGAGACAAGTGAAAGACCCAAAAAGAAGAAAAAGCAAAAGGCCCAGGAGACTCCACAGGAGAATCGAATGGAAGACCCATCTGTCTCTGGCTCCAAACCCAAGAAAAATAAATCTCTTTCCAAGGAGGAGCTGGTTAGTATTGATCCTGAAGAGAGAACTGGCAGTATAAGTCTTCCCAAGAGGAAGAAATCTTTCCCCAAAGAGGAACCAGTTAGTGACACTGAAGAGGCAGGAAACAGGAACATCCCCAACAAAAAAAGGAAATTCTCTTCCAAGGTGGAGCCACTCAGCAGTGGACCTGAAGAGGCTGCTAGCAGCAAGAGTAGCAGCTTCAAGAAAAAGAAAAAGCTCCAGAAGCTATCCCAGGAAGATTAGAATGGACATTTACCGGATGGGCATAACCCAAATGACATTTCCCAAACCATGCCTTATATCCCAATAAAAACAAATTCACAAGGGAAAAAAAAAATCAGAAGAGCAGCAGAACCAATAACAAAACAATAGAGAATTTCCCTGAGTTCAACTACATATTTATGTAACAGCTTAAGTAACATTAACTGTGAATAAATTTTCACCATGTTGTAGATTATATTGCCTTCACAGGATATGTACCACCAAGCCTTAGCATCTAAACATTTAGTACATATATTTGTCTAATACTGAGGATATTAAGCAGAACTTAAAATGTTCACAAATACTTTCCAGCAGACACTGTGTAGTGGCAAGGTTAACGAACTGCTGACACTCACTAAATTTACCTTAACAAATGACTTGTCTAAGAGGAAAATTAGTGACAGATAAGGAAATAAAAAACCATAAACTTTCACAGGACACCGATTAAAAGACATTTAGGGTTCAATAAAATCCTCCAAAATCTCTCAAGAATACAAACACAACAAAGCTGGGTGATATGTGCAATACTGTTTATTATTCTGTAAATAACTTTCTATATGCATAAAATATCTCATTAAAAGATGAAACACCTGTGTAAAACAAAAATGACAAGAGAGATAACTCAAGTAAATTAAAAATTAAATTAAATTAAAAATAAAATTGCAGGGGTGCCTCGGTAGTTGGTTAAGTGTCCAACTCCTGATCTTGGCTCAGGTCTTGATCTCACAGTTGTGAGTTTGAGCCCAGTGTGGGGCCTACTTAAAAAAAAATTGTAGGGACGCCTGGGTGGCTCAGTCATTGAGCGTCTGCCTTTGGCTCAGGTCATGGTCCCAAGGTCCTGGGATCAAGCCCTGCATCGGGCTCCCTGCTCAGCGGGAAGCCTGCTTCTCCCTCTCCCGCTCCCCCTGCTTGTGTTCCCTCTCTCGCTGTGTCTGTCAAATAAATAAAGTCTTAAAAAAAAAATTGTAAAATATAGCCCAGCACTATCTGATAAAGTTTCCACATCCAAATGTGCTGTTTTAAAAATAACTTTTGAGGGCACATGGGTGACTCAGACAGTTAAGTATCCAACTCTTGATTTTGGCTCAAGTAGTGATCTAAGGGTGGAGGGATCAAGCCCTGCATCAGGCTCTGCATTCAACAGAGAGTCTACCTAAGATTCTCTCTCCCTCTCCCTCAGCCCCTCCCGTCCCCCCCCAACCCCCACACTTGTGCGCACTCCGACATGCACGGTCTCCCTCAAATAAATAAATAAATCTCAAGAAATAACTTTTGCTTAGCGGTGCCTGGCTGGCTCAGTTGGGAGAGCATGCAACTCTTGATCTTGAGGTTTTGAGTTCAAGCCCTACACTGGGTGTAGAGATTACTTAAAAAACAAATATTTTTTTAAATGAGGGGGGTGGACACCTGGGTGGCCCAGTTGGTTAAGCATCTGACTCTTGGTTTCGGCTCAGGTCATGATCTCAGGGCTGTCAGATGGAGCCCCGTGCTCAGCACGAGTCTGCTTAAGTTTCTCTATTCCTCTCCCTCTGCCCCTCCCCCCATGCTCTAGCTCTCTCAAATAAATACGTAAATCCTTTTTTTTAAAGGAGGGAGGGTGCACCTGGGTGGTTCATTCAGTTAAGAATCCAACTCTTGATCTCAGCTCAGGTCTTTATCTCAGGGTTTGGGGTTCAAACCCCACACTGGGCTCCATGCTGGCTGTGGAGCCTACTGGAAAAATAAATAAATAAAAATTTTAAGAAATAACTTTTGCTTATTTCATATTGATGGTTTACCTGTATATAATCAAAATGTAGGGCAAAAGCAACACTATTACCTTTTTCCTGTCAAATGGGGAAAGAGGCATTCTTTGAATAATCCACATAACTGTTCACATTATCTAAAAAAACAAGTTCATATTATCTAATAAAACATAAAACACTGAGTAATTTAAAAACCATCAAACAGGGCGCCTGAGTGGCTCAGTCATTAAGCGTCTGCCTTTGGCTCAGGTCATAATCCCAGGGTCCTGAGATCAAGTCCCACATCAGGCTCCTTGCTCGGCAGGAAGCCTGCTTCTCCCTCTCCCTCTCCTGCTGCTTATGTTCTTGCTCTCTCTGTCAAATAAATAAATAAAATCTTTAAAAAAAATAAAAAATAAATAAAAACCATCAGACATTGGTGAAAAAGATTTTTAAGATTTATTTATTTGACAGAGAGAGAGCAGGAGAGCACAGGCAGGGGGAGAGGGAGAGGGAGAGGGAGAAGCAGGCCCCCTGCTGAGCAGGGAGCACGATGTAAGGTTTGGTCCCAGGACCCTGGGATCAAGACCTGAACCGAAGGCAGTAGCTTAACCAACTGAGCCACCCAGGCGTCCCGGTGGAAAAGATTCTTGTATTTCTTGAATGAATATCAAGCATCAACAGTGAGTTAGATGGTGCTGGAGGGGACGTAAGTGGGGGCATGGGGTAACTGAGTGATGGGCATTAAGGAAGGCATGTGATGTGTTCCTTACATGAGCACTGAGTGTTACACACAACTGATGAATTACTGAACTTCACATCTGAAAGTAATGATGTACTATATGTTGACTAACTGAATTTAAATAAAAACAAAAACAGTGAGTTAGATGAGCTACAGCCATACAAAAAAGAAAGTTCATTTTGACTTTTTAAATGACAAAGAATAATTTCAAAAAGATCAAGTCTTGCACGATGGCACTTATGCAGTAATGGGATTTTCTTTATCAAAAAACAACCAGAGGAAATGAAAACTTTGCTTTTCTTTACATTTTTCATTACAAGATACTGGATTTCATTTTTGCAACTGTTTATTTTTATGTAAGGAGGTAAAATTCTAAAACTGATCCTGTGGCTGCTGCAAAGTATGAACAATGAGACTGGGGGTGGTGAAAGAGAAAGGCCTAGTGCAAGCCCTAACAAAGGCCCAGCACACGGGATTGGGCTAAACTCCCCAGAGTATGAAAGCACTCTTTGTCTTTCTGGTCAATGCAAGACCATTGAATGTCCCAGTATATAGTTTAAAAAAAAAAAGGCAGAAGAGGGAGGATGGGAGTTCTGCCTCTTTAGGGGATATCTCCCCAGCTGCCTGGCTACAATAAGTAAGAAGACTGTAAAAGCATAGAGAAGCTCCCAAGCATGCAGACACCCAGTGTCTATTAATACACACCAGCAAACAAGCACTCATGGGCCCTGATTACAACACTACATCTTACTTTACTACTGAACAAAATTCCAGGACCTGGGTTTCTATTTTACATTGACCCTTTCAATCTGGTTCATTCAGAAAACCACAGAGGAAATAAAGTGTTTTGGCTTCCAATTTGGACTCCAGCAATAATAATCTCCTCCTTTTAGCTTGAAGAGTATTCAGAAAAGTTTAAATTAATAAAGATATTTCATTTATTTGCTCAAATGCTTTTCGAAAAACCAAATAACCAGCGGAGGTTCTCTAATGAAAGCAACAGTTCAAGGTTCACAACAAGGACCTCCCAAGTCAGTTTCAGTGCACTCTGCTTACTCTACTTACCTATGAAAGCTGTAAACACCCAGGGTGTGGACCATAACCATTTTCCTCACTGCTATAACTTAATGAACAGAAAGAAAGTTAGTGAAAGAAGCTGTCACAGTCTAATTAAATTTGATTGATAACCCATTGTACAATTTCTATGAAGCTACAATTGGCGTAAGACACCACTTCTTTTGAGGTTCTGAACAAAGAAAAGGCTCATTTTCCAGTAGTGAGATTAAAAACGAAAATGTTGATATGCTTAAAATACACACACGCGCGCGCGTACACACACACAAAGTTAATATGTCTTCAACGCTGGAAATTTTCATTTCAAAAATCCACTTCATGACTCAAGATTTTATATATGCGTATGGATAACTTTAAGCAGCACTAGTTTAGCATTCCAATGAGACAAATCAGATTGCAAATGTATTTTAATAATTAACATTTATTGTGAAAGTTATGTAGATTTTTGTTAAATAGAAATTTTGCTTGTAACACTACTTTAAGAATCACTGAATTCTGTTTTTTGAGTTGAAAGGAGTAGGAAATTATAAAATCAGAGATTTGGAAAAGTCCTGGGAGATAATCTTACAAAAATAAATGTCTAATAACGAAGGGGAGGGGTAGCCTCAGAAGTTAAGTAACATGCTGAAGATCACATACCTAAACGTCCTTTACACAGAGAGTGGAGAATAAAAAAGCCAAATTCATATACAGTTTGCAACCTCATTTTTACTGGGTCATAATTTGAAAATGAATAAATCTTCTACTGGTCCCAAAGGGCCTCTAAACAATTTTCTGGAAACCATACTGACATCTGAAATACAATGGTATCTCAGTGAGAATTAAAAATGTATAATGAAAACAAGAACACCCGCTAAATTTATTTGGCAAATAAAAGGAAGGAGTAAACATTATTTACTTTGGAAATAAAACAAAACTATAGATATAACCATAGTCTGTAGGTCTGTAGATCTCTTGGGCTATTAACTAGTTTTTATAAGAGCACTTGATCAAACTGCAAATGGTACAGAGGATATAAAGTAGAAAGTACCAGTAGAGATGGATCTAAGGTAGAAAGTACCTTCCAACACCCAGTCTTTTTCTCCTACAGGTAACCACAGTCAAGTTTCTAATGCATCCTTCCACAAATTTTCTACACATAAACATATGCTATCATTTTTAACAACTCTTCAAAACTGCTTCTAAATTAATCTAAAATGTCAGATCACTGTAGGTTTAAGAAAGGAGAATGAAATTCCTAAACATGGGTCATTCACAATTATGAAAACATGACGATTATTACATGAGAGAAAAGTTATAAAATAGAGAAAATAAATGTACCAAGTGTTAACTAACAGCACCATGTGGTCTAATTTTCCATCGGTAAAGACCATTTTCAGCTTATAATTTCACACAATGGAGCCAATTAAAATATACACACTAGGGGCAGGCACCTGGGTGGCTCAGTGGTTAAGGCATCTGATTTGGCTCAGGTCATGATCTCAGGGTCCTAAAATCAATACATACATCACGTTCCACACGCAGCAGCGAGTCCACTTGAGGATTACCCTCCCTTTCCCTCTCCCTCTGCCCCTCTCCCGACTCATGCGAGTGTACTCACGCTCTCTCTCTCTAAAATAATCTTAAGGGGCACCTGGGTGGCTCAGTCGTTAAGCGTCTGCCTTCAGCTCAGGTCATGATCCCAGGGTCCTGGGATCGAGCCCCGAATCGGACTCCCTGCTCCATGGGAAACCTGCTTCTCCCTCTCCCACTCCCCCCGCTTGTGTTCCTGCTCTCCCTCTCTCTCTGTTAAATAAATAAAATAAAATCTTTAAAAACAAAACAAAACAAAATAAAAACTGTAAAACCAAAGTTTAAAAAGAAAAGGGGTGGGGATGGTTTCATTAAATGCTATGAAGAGATTCACAATGTAATCTGCACTAATATTCATACTAAAAAAACATTTGGGGGAAAAAAACCCTTTACAGGCAATCAAATCTCAATCTCAAAATGAAATGTGATAGAGATCTATTCTAACTGTTAGCAAGGGTGACCACAAAGCAATCTGTAAGGGCGTAATAGGGAATGGCTATTATGTACAAAGCATCTACTTGGCAACTAGAATATAAAAGGGTAAAAGGGAATTAGTAAATGTACACCCATGCTGGGCATTATACTCAAAACACAATCTCATCCTCAAAGAGCTTACAATTTGGTTAAATTATGTATGTGTACAACAAATAACCATTCAAGAAGTTTTCTGAGGAATGCCAATCAGTAATGTCAGTGACTATGCAGGACTTCAGAAAACAAGTATTTGTGGACCACAATGATCAGGAACCAACCACGAGGAAGAAAAGTCTGAAATGGATTGTACAGGAAGGTTAAGACTAAGAAGTAAAAGACCAAGAGGCTTTCTAAGTAAAGAAAACACAAACACAGAGACAAGAATGTACCTGGAATATTCTACGATCATGTATTGTGACTGACATGGGTAGTGCAAATTAACAGGAGGTCCACAAAAGATCAGAAAGTCATAGGATGGCAGAGCTAGAAAGGACTCCAAATTCTACCCACATTCCTCCAAGGATGAAAAAAGTGAAACTCAGGAAAGTCACCAAATAAGGCCACAAAGTAAGTCGATGGCAAAGTTAAGATTATAATCTAGGTTTGCTAATGTTTATGACTGAACACTATCTCCCTACTGAGCATAAACTAACTGCAGAATGATCCAAGAGAAAACATGCAGCAGGTATTCAGGCAAAGGTCCAGTTGAAGAAACAATATGGACTTGTTATCATCTTAAAGGTAAGGTTTAAAGTTATAGGAGCAGACAAAATCTTGGAGAATTATATGGAAGAAAATAAGAGCCAAAGACCAAATCTGAAAAACCATACAAGGGATCATGCTCTCTTCACCCCACAGACCCTGTCTTACCCACAGAATGGACACTACTGCCATTTTTTCACATTAGTGGACAGGATATGGTGTCACTATTCATGTGGCAGGCCATTTTTGTTTCCTCTCTAAGCAGTAAGCCCTGCAAGACAAACCCTGACCTAGACTCCAAAGCCCCAAGTTCTGCTAGTGACTATGTTAAACCCAAAGAAGTTAGAACGAATGATGAAGCAGCATGTTTTGAGATTTGAGGGAACCAATGTGATCATCTTTCTACCCCTTAAAAGTTCTAAATAAGAGAAAAAGAAATGTCAGAGAGAAATAAAAGTGTCAACTTTACTATTAGTAAAAGCTAGACTAGAGAATTCAGCTTGTGCCCAAGAATAAAATGGGCTTTCTATTCCCATTGGCCTAAGACCTTGGGACTTGTCCCTAGGACAGTTGGGTCAGAAGAACAGACATTTACCTAACCAGCTACCTTGTGGAATATAGAGAATATAAGAGAAGGGCCACTGGTGTGCAAAGACCTTCAAATCATTAACTCTGTTCTCACCTGAGGCTGAAGAGAAGCACAGAAGGCTTCTTCCCAATAGAGCAAGTCCCAAGAATACACTCATTCAGGCTCTAAGAATTCACTTGAAAAGGGAATCAATTTGATGTCCAGTGATTTGAATCAAACTAGTGGTTCTCAACCTTGGCTACACATTAGAATCACCAGTACAGGTTTTAAAAATCCCAATATGAGGGCACCTGGGTGGCTCAGTTGGTTAAGCGACTGCCTTCGGCTCAGGTCATGATCCTGGAGTCCCGGGATCGAGTCCCACATCAGGCTCCCTGCTCAGCAGGGAGTCTGCTTCTCCCTCTGACCCTCTTCCGTCTCGTGCTCTCTATCTCTCATTCTCCCTCTCTCAAATAAATAAATAAAATCTTTAAAAAAAAAATCCCAATATGAGGAGTGCCTGAGTCATTAGGCATCTGCCTTCGGCTTGGGTCATGATCTCAGCATTCTGAGATCGAACCCCGCGTTAAGCTCCACGTTGGGCTCCCTGCGCAGGAAGCCTGCTTCTCCCTCTCATACTCCCCCTGCTTGTGTTCCCTCTCATGCTGTCTCTCTCTGTCAAATAAATAAAATCTTTGGGAAAAAAAATCCCAATACAGGGAGCCTGAGTGGCTCAGATGGTTAAGCATCTGCCTTCGGCTCAGGTCATGATCTCCAGGACCTGGGAGATGTCAGGCTTCCAGCTCGGCAGGGAGTCTGTTTCTTCCTCTCCCTCTGCCTTTCCCCCTGCTTGTTCTGTCTCTCTCTCCCAAATGAATAAATAAAATCTTAAAACAAATAAAATAAAAATCCCATTGCTCAGGCCGCACTCTAGAACTAAATCGGAACTAAATCTTGAAGTGATATTCAGGTTTTTAACTCTTTCCAAGTGATTTCAATGTGCAGGTGAGGTTAAGAACAACTAATGTAAAACAAGAGCAGAAGCCAAATGGTACAGTTATTAATGTTTTTGAATGAGTGATGAACGTGGAAACAGCAAGTAAAGAACAATCTTCCAGAATTGTGTACTTAAGAAAAACACAACAAAACAAAAAAACACTGAAGTGTTCAAAGAAACTCAGCCAAAGAAAGCACTTTTCAACTAGCAGCAGCTCAAAAAAGTACGGTTAATATAGAAAAGTTCTGAACAAGTTATGGGCACAAGGGAAGGATTCAGCAACAAAGTCGAGAACATGCATGTGAAGGGCACCTGGCTGGCTCAGTCAGTTAAGCATCTGACTTTGTCTCTGGTCATGATCTCGGGGTCCTGGGTTGGAGCCCCATGTCAGGCTCTGTGCTCACCAGGGAGTCTGCTTGTCCCTCTGTTCCTCCCCTGGCTTGTGCTTGCCCTCTCTCTCTCTCCAAATAAATAAATAAAATATATTAAAAAGGGGGGGGCACCTGGGAGGCTCAGTCTTTAAGCATCTGCCTTCAGCTCAGGTCATGATCCCAGAGCCCTGGGATCGAGCCTCGCATTGGGCTCCCTACTCATGGGAGGCCTGCTTCTCCCTCTCCCGCTCCCCCTGCTTGTGTTCCCTCTTTCGCTGTGTCTCTCTCTGTCAAATAAATAAATAAAATCTTTAAAAAAAAAGTATGTGCACATGAAAGAGAAGAAGGCCAGGCTAAGTAATGGAGTAGGAACCTTGAGAGATGTGAGAAGGAACGGAAATAGGACCAAAAAGAAAATGACAGGGGAATCTGTAAAAGAAAACTTCCAAATGGAGTGAAGACACATAGAAATATTTTCATAAAGAAGTAGGAAGAATGAAGAACAAGGTAGAATTTTACATTTTTACATCTTACATTCCCACTGCTTTGCTCTTAGCTAAGACAGTGAAATTATCTGAACTGATAAGAAATACAGAAAGAACTACACCGAGGAAAATAAAAGGCTAAAAGTATATGTAAAATGTCTTAAACACTGAAAGCAGGAGGAGGAGATACTGCAAAGTGTCCTTTGCTGTGCTCTCTACCATTGACTTCCCAGTCACACACATTTTCAAAATCATAATAATTAATAATAAGGGTGTGTGTATATCCATCTATGGTTACTCTCATTTCTCATTTTTTTTACCAAAGATCACCAAAGGCATCAACTCCATTACTCTCAAGTTTGACACCACCCACAAACATCTGCAGTGGAAAAAAAATACACTTTTAAATATGCAATTCTGTGGAACCTAAACCAAACTAATTAAGAATCATTCATTCGTGCGGCACCTGGGTGGCTCAGTCAGTTAAGCAACCGACTCTTAGTTTCAGCTCTGGTGGTGATTTCAGGGTCCTGGGATCGAGCCCGCACATGGCTCTGTGCACAGTACAGAGTATGCTTGAGATTCTCTCCCTCTCTCTCTGCCCCTCCCCCCACCCTGCGCTCACTCTCTCTCTAAAATAAACAAATCTTTAAAAAAAAATCATTCATAACATATATAAAATGACCATTTTGGTATTCTTTGTCTGCCTTAGGACAAAGTTAATTTCAATCTCACTCCGAGATTTTTTTTTTTTTTAAGATTTTATTTATTTGACAGAGAGAGACACAGCAAGAGAGGGAACGCAAGCAGGGGGAGCGGGAAAGGGAGAAGCAGGCTCTCCGCGGAGCAGGGAGCCCAGTGCGGGACTCGACCCCAGGACCCTGGGACCATGACCTGAGCCAAAGGCAGACGCTTAACAACTGAGCCACCCAGGCGCCCTCACTCCGAGATTTTCCACCTCAGCTCAGATCATCACTGACCTACTTATTCCCCTGAACACCTCCAAAAAGTTCTTCACCTTCCATCTTCATAAAATTCATTTTTTAACTTACGGTATAATTGACATACAACATTATAATAGCGTCACATGTAAAACAATATGATTTGGATATTTGTGTATACTGCAAAATGTTCACCACGGTAAGTACAGTTAACATCCATCACACAAGTTTTTACCTTATGATGAGAACTTTTAAGATCTCTCTTAGCAACTTTCAAATAGGCAATACAGTATTAACTATAGTTGCCATGGTATACAGTACATCTGCACAAGTTATTTATTTTATAACTGGAAATCTATGCCTTCTGACTCCTTTCATCCATTTTGCCCACCACCCACCACTGGCAACCACCAATCTGTTCTCTTTATCTATGAATATTGTTCTGGGGTTTTGTTTTTGTTTTAGATTCCACATATAAGTGCAATCATACAGTATTTTTCTTCATAAAATTCTTTAATACTGGTTTTTCCAAGGAAAAATAAGAAAGAAAACTTACTGTGTGGATATTGACCGGAATTACATGACTGGAATTTCTTTTTAGATTTTATTTGAGAGAGAGAGCGCATGCGTGCATGAGTGGGGAGAGGGGGTAGAGTGAGAGGGCAACAGACAAGCAGACTCCCTGCTGGGCGGGGAGCCTGAAATCAGGGCTGGATCCCAGGACTCTGTGATCAAGACCTAAGCCTATGCCAAATGCTGAACTGGCTGAGCCACCCAGGCGCCCCAAGTGGAATATTTTAAAGGTTGGTATTTCAGGGACAACCGAGTGGCTCAGGCGGTTAAGCCTCAGACTCTTGATTCTGGCTCGGGGTTACGATCCCAGGGTGGTGGGATACAGCCCCACGTGGAGCTCCAAGCACAGCACAGAGTCTGCTTATCCCTCTCCCTCTGCTCCTCCCCCTGCTCACACTTGTGTGTGGCGCTCCCTCTCTCTCAAGTAAGTAAATAACATCTTTTTTAAAACTTTTTAGAAGATTGGTGTTTCAGATTATGTCAACTAACTTGCCCTTTAAACCAGTATATTCTTTAGCAGCCGTAAAACATTTAGTTATATAGCTTAGAATCTTATACGTACTTTCAATGCTTCTTTAAAAAGTCTGCTTATCCCTCTCCCTCTGCCTCTCCCCCACGCATGCATACTCTCTCATATAATAAATCTTCAAAAAAAATTTTTTTTAATTTTAACTCCAGGCGCCTGGGTGGCTCAGTTGGTTAAGCGACTGCCTTCGGCTCAGGTCATGATCCTGGAGTCCCGGGATCAAGTCCCGCATCGGGCTCCCTGATCGGCAGGGAGTCTGCTTCTCCCTCTGACCCTCCCCCCTTTCATGTTCTTTCTATCTCATTCTCTTTCTCAAATAAATAAATAAAATCTTTAAAAAAATTTTTTAACTCCATTTGTAGTCTATTGTGCTAAAAAAAAAACTTTCAACTTTGCCTCTAAAGAGTCCAATTAAATAATCTTTAAAAAAAAAATCACAGCAATGAGAATGAATGAACTACAACTATATACAACTTGTATGAATCTCACAACAATGCTGAGTAAAAGAAAACAGACACAAAAAGAAAATTCTGTATGATTAGATTCACACGAATTTCAAAAACTGACAAAAAATAAGCTATGCTATTAGAGGTAGGTCAGTGGGAGCAGATACAAACTGGAAGGAAACATGGGGGTCTTCTGTGGTTGTTTATGGTCCATTTCTTGCTATTCCACACCACTGTTTTTTTTTTTTAAGATTTTATTTATTTGAGAGAAAGAGAATGAGAGAGAGAGAGAGAGCACATGAGAGGGAAGAGGGTCAGAGGGAGCAGCAGACTTCCGGCAGAGCAGGGAGCCCAACGCGGAACTCGATCCCGGGACTCCAGGATCATGACCTGAGCCGAAGGCAGTTGCTTAACCAACTGAGCCACCCAGGCGCCCCTACACCATTGTTTTCAGTATGTGAAAATTATTGTGATGCTCACTAACAACTGTTTTGGGATGGTTACACAGAAACAAACATCTATGCACAAACCTAATTCTTCCATTATAACAAACTTAGGAGGCAGCATTATGGCCAAGTATGGCCAAGTTTCTAAACCCCATACATAAAATGGAGTTGCTGTTAAGATTAAATGAGTTGATCCTTTACATAGTAGCTGGCATAGACTCAGTGCTCCATAAATGTTGGCTTTGGGGTTTTTATTATTCCTTCAAAGTTCTCTAAATATGCCATATTCATTTCCCCTCCTACACCTTTGCCTCACTTTCATCACTTAGCTCCTCCGAACTCACACAAATCCTAACTAGTCCTCAGGACCAAAGGTAAATTATTTCTCTCCAACAAAGTATTTTATGACTACTCTTACTTTCAAGTTTCCCTTTCCTAAGGTTAACTGTATTTACTGACTAAATGCACAGAACAGCTAAATAAGAACATAACTTATTATTAATGTATATATTTAAGTTTTGTTTACATTAAAAGAATCCTATTTCACTTCCCCCACATGTTCCCCAGTACATAAGAGAGAAGATACAATAAGCTAAATAGAATTTACAAACTTATCAGGTCCATCCATTAACCTGTCACAGATGAGTAACAACAGGAGTGTTCTAGTTGGATACCCCATGGGATGTTCGAGATATCCCAAATACTTAGGTGACCACTGAAAACTATTCTACAACTTCAAAGTCCTACTTCAATGCCCCATGAGGAGTCAGTTTAGTAGCATTAAAAGGGGAGTAGGGATAAAGTTTCACATTCCAAAATTTGAAGCTCAGTAAGAACATGCACCTATGCTATAAAAACAAAAGGGTAATTGCTCCACCTCAATCTGCTCCTGGTATGAAGGGGGATGCTGAATGTAAGGAGAAAGGTGCCACTTTGGAGAAAAAAGGCTCTCAGCAATGGCAGAACATTGGGGGAAGAATGAGAAAAACACAATAATAGCAAGATATTACTGAGCACTCCCTGCAAGTTGGGCTCCATGCCAAGCATGTACATGCACTTGTCATTTAAGGCTCAAAACAACTTGTGAAGAAATGGCTATTAAAACCCATTTTAAAGATTAGGAAGCTGAGGATCACAGACATCTGGTGGCTTTCCCACAGTCACACAGCTAATAAGAGAGCAGAGATTCAACCCAGGTCCCTGAGCTCTAATTCCAAAGAAGCCTATGGCCATTATCCTGTTTCCCCCTATAATGAATTCATGTATTTATAAATAATGGACTTAAGGACTGAAGAGAAGCTTAAATGAAGCTATATTTCAATTCAAAAAGATAAAGGGAGTTTAGGTAAGCTCTCAATAACAGTACTTCCTTCCACTACATTATACGAAAACTGCTTTATGCCAAAGAATAAATTTTATCAAATAAAAACATTATGTGAACATTTTTAAGACAGCAAATAATTTCTATCTCCCTATATATTGGAAAACTAAAATTTAAGTGACTAATTCAAACCATGTAACTTCTTTTTGTTGATTAATTACCAGTTCTGAAGTATAGGGTGAGAGAAGGACTTTGTTTAGTCATAATTGTAAACTTGCTGCTTTTCATTATTTAATATGCTTTCACATACCTAATGTTTTAATACTTAAGGCAGTTAGCATACAGATACAGGACAACTTTCCTGCCATGTCAAACAACAGATTTTTTTTTTTTCAGTTTGGGCTAATTCAATTGTATCAATTATGATACAATTCCTACAGTCCAGGCCAACAGTATTGAGCACTTTCATGTAAGAAAATAACATGAATTAAATGTGTGAAAAACTTCTTTCCAGTGCATTTATCACATCAGCTGGGGCCTTAGTCTGCCAGTTTGCATTACACATGTGAATAATGTGTAATTGCACTTATACTAGTAGCAATGCTGAGTTTCAGACTCAGGCAAGACTTAAATCATGATGAATTTGGAGGCTAGAAATTTATAAGCCAAAACCACGTCTGAAGGCAAAACTGCATAGCTGGAAATAGAATGTAAGAGTCATATAACCTAATCCCAATAAAAAATAAAATCCTCTAGAAACTGCTGTTCCATTTGATACCAGGCTTTTTCTGAGATGTCTTCATGACCTTCCTCATTCTCTCTTCATGGTGAATTATCAAAATATTTGAAGATTGTTAAGACATCTGCTGAGTCTCAAAAGATCCGCATTCTTATTATCTGCCCTAGTCTATAATGACTCTGAGCCAGTGGTTAAAAAAATAATAATGATAAATTAAATAAGACAAGACAAGACACTTGAGGGAAAAAAAAAGGAATCAATCAAAAAAAGAAAAACTTGATGCCTTTAGCACCTAAACTGAAATAGATCAGAGCATTTGGTCCAAAAATTGGCTTAAAACTTACTGGCACTAAAGTAAAAAAAAAAAAAAAAAAAGTGATGGAAACAAATTGCTCTGGACGAATTTTTTTTTTTTAATTTAAATTTTAGGTGGGGGCCTCTGGGTGGCTCAGTTGGTTAAGCCTTGGACTCTTGATCTCAGCTCAAGTCTTGATCTCAGGGTCATGAGTTCAAGCCCCTTGTTCAGCTCCACGCTGGTTGTACCTACTTAAAAAAAAAAAAAATCCATATATGCCATTCCCCACCAAACAGAAGCTCCATAAATTTAGGTAGTTAACATACAGTACAATAGTGGTTTCTGGAGTAGAATTCAGTGATTTATCACTTACATACAACACTACACTGGACAATTTTTAATTTTAAACAGGAAAAAAAAACTTATCTGCAAAAAAATTTCCTTCCTAGATTATAATTAAGTAAAATTCTGCCACAGTTTCCATGAAAAACAGGAATACTACACTCAGTGGTATAATCCCAGTGATGACAAAGTACATACAGTGAAGGCAATTACTAGAAGACTGAAATTCTCTGGTACATAAAGTTTCTGAGGGTCTAGGGGATCAATTAAGGGACTGGAAACACATCATACTCTTTTCCTCAAATATCTCAAATATTATATATCTCTTCCTCAAATTCAAGTGGCATTCATTTTGGCATGCCAATAAACTATTTTCCTAAATACTTAAACAGTACAATTCTTTGAATAAGATTAATACCAACCATTTAAAATTGGTCAGGGTCACCTGGGTGGCTCAATCAATTTAATGTCCAACTGTTGATTTTGGCTTTGGTCATGATCTTGAGGTCATAGGATCAAGCTCCCCCATCGGGCTCTGCCTCAGTGTGGAGTCTGCTTGTCCCTTTCCCTCTGCTTCTCCCCTACCCCTCTGCCCCTCCACCTGGACGTGCGCTATCTCTAAACAAATAGAAACCTTTAATAAATAAATAAATAAAATAGATCAAGCTAAAGACCTCCATTTTTTTTTTTAAATACATGCTAAGATGTGCCTTTTCTCAATTGCTAACCAAAAAAAGAGAGGGGGGAGCCTGGTTGGCTCACTCAAAAGAGCATATGACTCTTGATTTCACGATCATGAGTTCAAGCTCCACATTGGGTGTAGGGATAAATAAATAAACTTAAAAAAAAAAAAAGGAGAGGTTAGTATTTCAGTCATGATTTTTTTGTTACTAGTGTTTTCTGGTTTTATCCTTCTTTAATACCAAATAGATCTAAAATTACCTCCACATCAATTAACTGTTTCCACTCCTCCAGGTTAAAAAACAAGTTCTACAAGTCTACATCCAAAGTAAAACACAAACAACATCAGCTACTATAAATTTGAACAAGAGGCAATTTAATTATATAGCCACTTAAAGCCACTGATTTCTCAGTAACTGTGTACCCATTAAAATGCTAGTATGTAAAAGATCAAATCTGACTTATACATATGGAGCATATGAGATATAAAGACCAGCTGTTTAAAAGAGGAGATACAATAAAAAGACCAAGAGGGGGGCAAACCAAGAAAACAGACAACTACAGAGAACAAACTGAAGGTTATTAAGAATGGAGGTGGACGGGGGAATGGGTTAAATAGGTGATGGGGATTAAAAGGTGCACTTGTAATGAGCACTGGGTGTTGTACGCAAGTGTTGAATCACGATATTGTACACCTGAAACTAATGTAACACTGTATGTTAACTAACTGGAATTTAAATAAAAACTAAGCAAATCTACACTACATTCAAAGTAAATTAAAAGAGGAGACACAATTACAAGTATAATACTGTGGTCACCTTAGCAAACAAGAAGATAGCATGACAGTTCTTCATGTTTAAAGAACTAAGCTCTTAGAATGTAAAAACTTCTGGTAATTACAGATCTAACTAACAGTTTTTTTTTTAAGATCTCATTTATTTGAGAGAGAGAGAGAGAGAGAAAGCAGGAGCAGGGGGGAAGGGCAGAGGAAGAGGAAGAGACAGAGAAGCAGACTCACCACTGGGCAGGGAGCCCGATACAGGTCTCGATCCCAGGACCCTGGGATCATGACCTGAGCCCAAGGCAAGATGCTTAACCAACTGAGCCACCCAGGTGTCCCCTAAAGTAGGAGTTTTATATAAGATGCTCCATTAGCCTACAAATATGACTGTCTTAATTATTCAAACACAAGTTATTTCTGTATACCCAGTATCAGACCCATTTCAGGCACATATTAACACTTAAAATTTTAATGGTCACTAGTTTATTTCAAAATAGAAAACTGAACCAGGCATATCTTGATGATCTAGGAGATAGCACATTCCATCAGAATCATTCAACTGCTGACAAAAACTGTGAAACAAAAACAAGGAAGTCCTAGAAATAATATTTAAACACTGTTGAAACACCTCACTTTGTTAATGACAAAGGGCCCTTAAAAACAAAGGCTTATGGTTACATATTCCATATAATACAAATAGCTTACATTATTGGGCACTTACCATGCCAGCCTTTGTTCTACGCACAAAGGAAAGTTCCTTCTAGAAGGAAAGTTCCATTATTTTGTCCCATTTCAGGGAGGACAACTTAGGCACAGAAAAGCAAAAACAAAACAAAATAAAAAACTTCTAGGCCGGAATTCAAACCTAAATATTCTGAGTATGAGTCCATACTCTTAGCCACAATACCATGCTATGTTTATATAAAGTGTTAATTCTGAAGCTAGACTTAAGCAAACATTACATCAACATAAGGGAAACAAAGACATCAAGTAACACAGTTAATACATGAACAGAGAGGACTCTAGGTCAACTGATGAAGTAGCTGAGTTTACCCTTGGAACTCTCATTTCTGCACCCTCACCTATTTTGCCTCCCCTAATGGCATTCCCCCTCCTTCTTTCACAGGCATCTTTAAGCATCACTGAAAACAGTAAAAGAATCTCAATCACAATATACCTTAATAAATAAGTGACCAAAAATAGTTTAGACTCTGGAATTATCACTATTTTATCACAACAATAAATTACTTAAGATCAAAAAAACTGTTCTTAAAGTAAATTTTAAGATACTCTCTAGGAAACAGAACAAGTATTTTGGAAGAAAACACAGTCTTCCTGGTATCTGTAGACAAATGGAACGATTTGGTAAAGCAGTATAGTAAGATGTTAATTACAGAATCTAGGGAGGTAAGTATATGTAAAATTGGACTAATTCTTACAAAACAAAGTCATATAAATATTTCTCTGCTCTAAACCCTCCAATGGTTTCTCGTCTCAGAATAAAATCTAAAATCCTTACCATTTCCTACAAAGCCTACGTGAACTGTCCCCTGACTTCCTCTTCTCAAATTATATTGGCCTCCTTTAGCTGCCTCAAATACATGTGAATGGTATAAACTTCAGAGATTTTGTACCTACTGTTCCCTCTACATGACACACTCCACCCACAGATATGCTGACATTCCTACAACTTAAAGCTCCACTTTCTACATATCTCCATTCAATTTTCCCCTTAAAAGACTTCCTTGATCACCCTAAGTAACAACTCTCTCTAATGTCTTTGTACCCTGCGTTATTTTTTCACATAGCACTTACTACCATAGGACTTGACATACTTGGTACTATCTTTCTACCCCTGCTATAATACAGGTTTATTAGAAAAAGGCCTGGTTTTTTTTTTATTTTTTTTATTGTTATGTTAATCACCATATATTACATCATTAGTTTTTGGTGCAGTGTTCCATGATTCATTGTTTGTTCATAACACCCAGTGCTCCATGCAGAACGTGCCCTCCTCAATACCCATCACCAGGCTAACCCATCCCCCTACCCCCTCCCCTCTAGAACCCTCAGTTTGTTTTTCAGAGTCCATCATCTCTCATGATTCGTCTCCCCCTCTGACATACTCCCCTTTTCTTCCTCTCCTGTTATCTCTTTTTTTTTTTCTTAAAATATGTTGCGTTATTTGTTTCAGAAGTACAGAACTGTGATTCAACAGTCTTGCAAAATTCACAGCGCTCACCGTAGCACATACCCTCCCCAATGTCTATCACCCAGCCACCCCATCCCTCCCACCCCAACCACTCCAGTAACACTCAGTTTGTTTCCTGAGATTAAGAATTCCTCATATCAGTGAGGTCATGTGATACATGTCTTTCTCTGATTGACTTATTTCACTCAGCATAACACCCTCCAGTTCCATCCACGTCGTTGCAAATGGCAAGATCTCATTCCTTTTGATGGCTGCATAATATTCCATTGTGTATATATACCACCTCTTCTTTATCCATTCATCTGTCGATGGGCATCTTGGCTCTTTCCACAGTTTGGCTATTGTGGACATTGCTGCTATAAACATTGGGGTACACGTACCCCTTCGGGTCCCTACATTTGTATCTTTGTGGTAAATACCCAGTAGTGCAATTGCTGGATCGAACGGTAGCTCTAATTTCAACTGTTTGAGGAACCTCCATACTGTTTTCCAGAGGGGTTGCACCAGCTTGCATTCCCACCAACAGCGTAGGAGGGTTCCCCTTTCTCCACATCCCCGCCAACATCTGTCGTTCCCTGACTTGTTAATTTTAGCCATTCTGACGGGTGTGAGGTGGTATCTCATTGAGGATTTGATTTGGATTTCCCTGATGCCGAGCGATGTTGAGCACTTTTTCATGTGCCTGTTGGCCATTTGGATGTCTTCTTTGGAGAAATGTCTGTTCATGTCTTCTGCCCATTTCTTGATTGGATTATTTGTTCTTTGGGTGTTGAGTTTGATAAGTTCTTTATAGATTTTGGATACTAGCCCTTTATCTGATATGTCGTTTGCAAATATTTTCTCCCATTCTGTCGGTTGTCTTTTGGTTTTGTGGACTGTTTCATATGCTGTGCAGAAGCTTTTTATCTTGATGAAATCCCAATAGTTCATTTTTGCCCTGACTTCCCGTGCCTTTGGCGATGTTTCTAGGAAGAAGTTGCTGCGGCTAAGGTCGAAAAGGTTGCTACCTGTGTTCTCCTTTAGGATTTGGATGGACTCCTGTCTCACGTTTAGGTCTTTCAACCATTTGGAGTCTATTTTTGTGTGTGGTGTAAGGAAATGGTCCAGTTTCATTCTTCTGCATGTGGCTGTCCAATTTTCCCAACACCATTTGTTGAAGAGACTGTCTTTTTGCCATTGGACATTCTTTCCTGCTTTGTCAAAAATAAGTTGACCATAGAGTTGAGGGTCCATTTCTGGGCTCTCGATTCTGTTCATTGATCTATGTGTCTGTTTTTGTGCCAGTACCATACTGTCTTGATGATGACAGCTTTGTAATAGAGCTGGAAGTCCGGAATTGTGATGCCGCCAGCTTTGCTTTTCTTTTTCAGTATTCCTCTGGCTATTCGGGGTCTCTTCTGGTTCCATACAAATTTTAGGATTATTTGTTCCATTTCTTTGAAAAAAGTGGATGGTATTTTGATGGGGATTGCATTGAATGTGTAGATTGCTCTAGGTAGCATTGACATCTTCACAATGTTGATTCTCCCAATCCATGAGCATGGAACGTTTTTCCATTTCTTTGTGTCTTCTTCAATTTCTTTCATGAGTATTTTATAGTTTTCTGAGTACAGATCCTTTGCCTCTTTGGTTAGATTTATTCCTAGGTATCTAATGGTTTTGGGTGCAATTGTAAATGGGATAGACTCCTTGATTTGTCTCTCTTCTGTCTTGTTGTTGGTGTATAGGAAGAAAAAGGCCTGTTTTTATTCACTGTTTTATCCTGGACTCTTAACGAAATGCCTGACACATAGCTGGTATGCAATAAACATTTCTTGAATACATTAACAAATGAGTCAATTCCTTAACCCCACTTACACATAAGGCCACCCTGACTTCCTAGCAGTAACAGGTTAATGGCTTATTTTGAGGACTCAGATTCAAACTGCAACTATCTCATAAACCATTTGCCATACTAGCATCTTACATCGTCCTATCAAGCACTAATTGATGAAATTACCCAGCTCCTCCAGCAGGGAATGTGAGAAAATTACATACAATACACTTAAAAAGAAGTAAGTACAGGTGAAGAAAGACAAGTAACTATATTAAAAATAGATGTCTTACATATTACATAGTTCATTCCACTAGATATATGCCAATAAAAGTAAAAACTATTTCTTCCTACATTTAAAAGGCACCCATGAAAATAAATTTATCCTAAAAGTTTGAACATTGTCAATCTTTTTTGCTTTCGTCAGGATGAAGCTCAGATCCAAATCTGCAACCCACATCCAACAACCATCCGGAGTCTTTGGCATTTATTTCAATAGAATACTCAACTCTACCTGTCTGTCTGCCTGTTTGTTTATTCCTATCTTGTTTTCCCTTTGCTTTGATTTCTTTATCTAGTTTTTTCACCTAGTGTTATCTCAAGTGTTTCTGGAAACCACATTGAATCTTTTTTGGAATAAAGTTTAGCATAGACTGATAAACTCTAAAGATTATCATTAGATTTCTGTTTCTGCTTAAGATACAGAATGCTACAAAGAATACGGCACACACTCTAAAGAAAAGGCCAGATTATCAAAAACACCACAACTTTACTTCAGCCCATCAGGGACTGCTAAAGTTGAAAGGCAACCAAATAAACCAAACTCCAAAGACAGACAAGGCCCTACAATAAAGGACAGAACACACATGGCAGACTACAAGAAAAAGAGGTAATTATAATACCTAAAATAAATTCCTAAAAGCTAAGTGTAGACTAGCGTTAACATTTTCCCAACTGGGCGCCCTAGATACAAAGGGAGTCTATACTCACTTGCAAGCTCTTTTCTAAAGGCCTCCACTAGGTGCTCATGAAAAAGACTAGATTCATGGCAAAAAACCAGAGAGAGTCCCACTCAATATCATAGGAGTGCAGGAGGTGATCAGCCATCACTGAGAACAGGCACAAAGACCCACCGGCTTCCCCATATCCTTTTCTCCTATGAAGAAAAAATCTTAGGCCCCTGGGAAAGAGGCAACAAATATTCACACTGCCAGGTCACTGGCAAACATCTACTGTTGCCAGGATAAGAAGATAAGCAAATTCCTCTACCTCTGTGTAGAAGGGTAAGAAATCATTTTGGGCCTAGGATCCAACACTGATACACCAAGCAGAAGTATCCTAATGCTGGGTGAGGGGCAGGAAACCCCATCCAAGAACAACCACAAATACAAGGCAAATACTGACTGTCAAAGGAAGGAGGAAAAGGAACAATGATACAGCCCCATCTCTGGGGCCAAGGTGGACACTGAAGCCTAACACTGAGGCTAGACCAGAATAACTACATCCACAATCCTAACACCAAACAGCAAGCAACAGCATTCTACCACTGGGCTAACATTAGCCACCACTATAAGACTTTGAAGCCTGTGGTACACTGAAGATAATGGGAACAACAATAAACCCCCAGACTAGCTCAACGCATGATGAATTTGACTCAACACCCCACCACAATGGCCCAACAGAAGAGGTATACCCATTTTCAAGAATAAATACTATTTCCCTCAGTCTCTACTATACTACACACAATGCCCAACACTTAAATAAAAATTATGAGACACACACAGCACACACCAAAATCCACCAATACTGAAGAGAAAAAGTAATTAATACAAGTTCAACTCAGGGATCACTCAGGTACTGGAATTATCAGATAGGATTCTTTCTTAATGATGATGATTAATATATTACAGGACTTAGTGAAAAAGGTGGACAACATATATGAACAGAGATAATTTCAGAAAAGAGATGGGAGGCTATTTCTAAAAGTCAAATGGAAATGCTAGAAATAAAAAATATAGTATCAGAAATAAAGAATTCTTTCAACAAACTCAATAGAGTGGACTCAGCTAATGAAAAGAATCGAAGAACTTGACGATACATGAAAACACATGAATAAAAATTACCCAAATTCAAACCAAGAAAGAGAGCAAAAAAAGCATCCAATGTTGAGGGACACTATCAAATGGTCTAACTTACATACAAAATGAAGTCTCATAAGGAGAAGGAGAGAGACTAGGGCAGAAGAAATACTTGGAGATAATGGTCAAGAACTTTCCAGAAATAGAAGCACCTGGGTGGCTCAGTAGGTTAAGTGTCTCCTTCGGCTCAGATCGTGATCCCAAAGTCCTAGGCTCCATACTAAGCGGGAAGACGCTTTCCTTCCCCCTTTGCCCTCCTCCTCCCTGCTCAAGCTCTCTCTCTCAAATAAAATCTTAAAAAAAAAAAAAAAGAATTTTTCAGAAATAAAGGATGAGGGGCGCCTGGGTGGCTCAGTCATTAAGCATCTGCCTTCGGCTCAGGTCATGATCCCAGGGTCCTGGGATCGAGCCCTGCATCAGGCTCCCCGCTCAGCGGGAAGCCTGCTTCCGCCTTCTCCCACTACCCCCCACCGGCTCGTGTTCCCTCTCTCACTGTGTCTCTGTCAAATAAATAAAATCTTTAAAAAAAAAAAAAAAGAAAGGATGATATCAAACCACAGAATCAAGACGCTTAGAGAAATCCCAAGCAGAATAACTATAAAACCAATCAACAAACACAGGCACCTAGCCACATCAGTCAAACAGCTTGAAGGCAGCTAAAGGGCTGGGGGTGGGGTGGGGGGGTGGATATTACACATATACTCAAGAACAAAGATAAAAATTTCATCAGATTTTGTGAGAAATTATGCAAGCCAGAAGACAAGGACTTTTTTTTTTTTTTTTTAACCACTTCAAAGTAGTAGAAGAAAAAAAAACTGTCAACCCAGAATTCTATATGCAGGAATAGTATTTTTCATAATGAAGGCAACATTAAGATCACTATCAACACGGTGTTATCTATGCCAAACTAAAGATAAATAATGCTAGATATTGTTTACTTAAAAAGCAATAAACATGGTAAAAAGTGTCTTTGACCCCAAAATAAGAGGTTATTTTCCATAACATTCAAACATTTCCCTCCCCTTTCAAATGAAAGTTTATCATCTCCTTAACATGCTACTAAAAACCCTTCCTTCCTGTTAACACTGATACTTCTCATCCAATCTATGGTTTAGAATACTAGGAAGGAACTGAAGCAATTAAAAGAATGAAATAAACCTTGGGAAACATGCTAAATCCAAAAAAAACTGTTCTGAATAATAGAATTATGGTTGATTTTTCTTCCCATCTCTTAAAGCTTCCAAAATTTCCATTATGAACATTTATTTTGTTTCAGATGGAAAAAATCCTATAAAAAATAACAATGTACCAGAGTTAAATAATATTGCACCTTACACACAGAGCTAAGTTCAGGCACAAACCCTTCTTTCTTCATGGTTGATGAAGCCACTCCAGTTTGGAATATCACCACTACTTACAGAAAAGTGAACACAGACCAATCAAGAAGTAAAATAGCTCTACCTTCTAACATAGCCCTACCTTTCAGAGGATGAAAAATCAAAAAAGGAGGGGAACCTGGCTGACCTACTTGGTAGCACATGTGACTTCTGATTACATGTGTCATATGAGTTTGAGCCCACATACTGGGCACAGAGTTCACTTAAAAAATCAAGGGCGCCTGGGTGGCTCAGATGGTTAAGTGTCTGCCTTCAGCTCAGGTCATGATCCCAGGGTCCTGGGATGGAGTCCCGCATCGGGCTCCCTGCTCCTTGGGAGCCTGCTTCTCCCTCTGCCTCTCTCTCTCTCTCTCTGTCTCTCATGAATAAATGAATAAAATCTTTAAAAAAAGAAATTTAAAAAAAATCCAAAAAGGAACATCTTCTAGCTTACATACTCCACTCATAACCATGTTCTCCAACAATTTAAAAAGAGGCTAACAAGATGTCCATCGACAGATGAATGGATAAAGAAGATGTGGTATATGTACACAATGGGATATTATGCAGCCATCAAAAGGAATGAGATCTTGCCATTTGCAACGACGTGGATGGAACTGGAGGGTGTTATGCTGAGTGAAATAAGTCAATCAGAGAAAGACATGTATCATATGACCTCACTGATAGGAGGAATTCTTAATCTCAGGAAACAAACTGAGGGTTGCTGGAGTGGTGGGGGGTGGGAGGGATGGGGTGGCTGGGTGATAGACATTGGGTAGGGTATGTGCTATGGTGAGCGCTGTGAATAGTGCAAGACTGTTGAATCACAGATCTGTACTTCTGAAACAAATAATGCAACATATGTTAAGAAAAAAAAAGAAGAAGATAGCAGGAGGGGAAGAATGAAGGGGAGTAAGTCGGAGGGGGAGACGAACCATGAGAGACGATGGACTCTGAAAAACAAACTGAGGGTTCTAGAGGGGAGGAGGGTAGGGGGATGGGTTAGTCTGGTGATGGGTATTAAAGAGGGCACATTCTGCGTGGAGCACTGGGTGTTATACACAAACAATGAATCATGGAACACTACATCAAGAACTAATGATGTAATGTATGGTGATTAACATAACAAAAATTTTAAAAAAACAACACCATAAAGGAAAAAAATAAAAAGAGGCTAAGAACAGACTGAGATTTCAGGCAGCTTTTTAAACCTAAAGACCACAAATATTAAGTTTTGAAAAATATCTGATAGGCTGATAATAAAGCACTGATGGTATTTCAAGGTATATTAAATACTCTAGTCATCCCTATTATCCTAATAACACAAGCACCACCATTTCCATTACGGATAAGAAAGTAGAAATATCAGAATTCAGATCCTTAAAGATCACTATCATCATATGCATCATCCTTAGTCTTTGAACTAAATTCCTTGATTTCCACTGTGTATTCCAACGTCACCTGCTTCTTCTCTGCTTATGCCTATCAATAGTGAAGAGACCATATTTAATAAAACCTCACGTAAGAATTTTACTTCACTGAGCAAAATAATTTAAAATGGTCTTGTCCTTAGCCTTTAGGAGATAAAAATCTTAAGAGTTCAAAATATTGGCCATAATACTTAGAAAAGCTCTTTGAAATGAAATGTTCCTATTTCTCAAAATGAAGTTTAATAATTCTATCCAGAAATAAAAATTTGGAAGTTTGTTCAAAAATACTTCACAGGCTTAAAAAGTATAATAATTCTATCCAGAAATAAAAATTTGGAAGTAAGTTCAAAAATACTTCACAGGCTTAAAAAGTATACACACAGCAATTGTGACTTAAGAATTCTGATTTCTGGGGGCGCCTGGGTGGCTCAGTTGGTTAAGCGACTGCCTTCGGCTCAGGTCATGATCCTGGAGTCCCGGGATCGAGTCCCGCATCGGGCTCCCTGCTCGGCGGGGAGTCTGCTTCTCCCTCTGACCCTCTTCCCTCTCGTGCTCTCTATCTCTCATTCTCTCTCTCAAATAAATAAATAAAATCTTTAAAAAAAAAAAGAATTCTGATTTCTGGGCGCCTGGGTGGCACAGTCGTTTAGCGTCTGCTTTCGGCTGAGGTTGTGATCCCACGGTCCTGGGATCGAGCCCCACATCAGGCTCCTTGCTCAGCAGGGAAGCCTGCTTCTCCCTCTCCCACTCCCCTGCTTTTGTTCCCTCTCTCGCTGTCTGTCAAAAAATAAAAATCTTTAAAAAAGAAAAAAAAAGAATTCTGATTTCTTCTGCAGTATAAGTACAACTTAAAAGATTTAGAAAACTGAAATACATATAATAAGTATATAAAGAAATACATTGTACTAATAAATCCCAAAGTCAGGATAACAATTACCTCTGATAAGAGAGAGGAGCAAGTGATCAAGAAGGGTACATGCTAAGGGCTTTAATTATATTGATAACATTTTATTTGTGAAGCTGGCTGATGGATACATGGGTTTGCTATATTATAATGTATTTTTTTATATTTGCAGTATTTCAAAATAGTTTGTTTTCAGATGTACCCCTCTGCATCTCCCTAAACACAAAAGTATATTTTATGTAAAATATAATCATCACACTATTATGGATTCTAAAAGGAAAAATATATCCACATACACACTAAACTTATGCACTAATTCCATTCACGACAAGTAAATGCCTTTTCTAACAGAAAACCGAAAACCCATTTTCATCATCTATACAATGAGGTCAATACCACCTACCTATTAATGGGACCAAAAAATGTATAGGCCACACAGAATATGTTCACTGAAAGTCAGTTATTACTGGGGCGCCTGGGTGGCTCAGTCGTTAAGCGTCTGCCTTCTGCACGGGTCATGATCCCAGGGTCCTGGGATTGAGCCCCTCATACGGCTCCCTGCTCGGCGGGAAGCCTGCTTCTCCCTCCTCCCACTCCCCCTGCTTGTGCTCCTGCTCTCGCTCTCTCTGTCAAATAAATAAATAAAATCTTTAAAAAACAAAATTTTTTTTAAAAAGTCAGTTATCACTAATGGAAAAAAAAGATTTTAAATACAAAAAATATGACACTGTATACCAGCATTTACCAACTGCAGAATCTTTGCATGTAGACTTATTCCTGATGGTTTACATTTTCTTCCGCTCCCAATTTGTGGAATAACCTTGGGAATGGATACATGTATAACTAATATGAGTGACAAAACACATCCAACTTCCAGAAATGCAATATATCATGCTACAAATCTTCAGAGGCAGGGTTTAAAGTTCCCTGTTCTCAGTACAGACTTTTAGTAAGCATTTGTTTATTAGTGTCTACTTTGTGCCAAGCACAAACCCCAGGGAAATAGAAACAAAAAACATAGCTCCTGCCTTAATCAGTTGGTTTAGTGGAAAAAATAGATAAATAATAAATCTATCCATGGCTGTTCGTAGAGCAACTAACCCAGATGAGAAGAGGTGTGAAGCATCCCCCTATTGATTGGTACTCCCTGCCACATAGCTCCTCTTCTTCATCCTTTCCCTTGCCCTCGGCCCTGCTAGCCCTGTCCTCTCTGAAAGCAGACAGTAAAGCCGTATTTATCCTATAGATACACTACAGAACTGCATGGTTCTCTAAGTAGCCGCTAAGCCACATGGAGCTACTGAGTATTTGAAATATGGCTACTGCAAGATAAGATGTGCTGTAAGTGTAAAATACACACTGGAGTGGAAAACTCAGTACAAAGAATGTAAGATACAGTATCTCACTAATAATTTTTATAAGCACAACTTAAAATGATAATATTTTGGGGCACCTGGGTGGCTCAGTAGGTTAGGCATCTGACTCTTGATTTCAGCTCAGGTCATGAGATGGAGCTCCACGATGGCTCCATGCTCAGCAGGGAGTCTGCTTGAGATTCTCTCTCTCCCTCTCCCCTCCCCCCCTCTGCTCTCTCTCTAAAATAAATAAATCTTTTTTTAAAAAAGATAATATACTGGGATGCCTCGGTGCCTCAGTCGGTTAAGTGTCTGCCTTCAGCTCAGGTTGTGATTCCAGAGTCCTGGGACTGAGTCCCACATCGGGCTCCCTGCTCAGTGGGGAGTCTGCTGCTCCCCATGCCTGTGCTCTCTGACAAATAAAATCTTTAAAAGTATACATGTGAAAAATCATAAAGTCCACTTAAGATTAGTGTACTTAAAAAAAAGATAATATATTGTATATACTGGGTTAAGGTTATTAAAATTGATTTTGGGGAGCCTGGCTGGCTCATTGGAGTAGAGTACAACTCTTGATCTCGGTACATGAGTTCAAGCCCCACACGGGGGGCAGAGACTACTTAAATAAATAAAACTTTAATAAAATAAAAAAATTTATTTCACCTGTTTCTTTTTACTTTTTAATGTGGTTACTAGGAAACCTAAAACTACATAGGTGACTCACGCATTTCTACTGAGCAAATGATCTATAAAAAAATCAAAATAATACATAATGCACTTCAAAAGTATTGAGTAAGTATTAGTTGAATCTGAGTCTAAAGAAAAGACCTACGCTGTCAAAAAAAAAAAAAAAAAATCTAGGCTGTCAGAATTCTAATTACCTGAAGTATGTGTTTACAGTCTGACAATGAAATTCATTAACCCAACAAATTAAAATCACAACTCCACTTTTCTAGACTGATAAGCAGTAAAATTGTTCCTCCTCCTATTACAATGAATTACACTAGAAACAGCCCAGTGGGGGTGCCTGGGTGGCTCAGTCGCTTGAGTGTGTAGTCTTGGTTTCGGCTCAGGTCATGATCTCGGGATCCTTAGATTGAGCCATGCGTCATGCTCTGCACTCAGCGCAGAGTCTGTTTAAGATTCTCTCTCTCCCTCTATCTCTGCTATCCCCATTTGCTCACTCTCTAAATATTAAAAAAAATGAGAGCCCAGTGTACCACAGTTCATCAAAAACATACCACAACATCAAAATCCAAGCTCTTTTTATAAGACTGACAGACATAAACTTCAAAACATCCTAGAAACAAGATAGTTACTGATGAATGCAACCCATTCATTTTTATTTTTTTATTAAGTAAACTCTACCCGCAATGTGGGGCTCAGACTTATGGCCCGAAGATCAAGAATTGCATGTTCTACTGACTGAGAGAGCCAGGTGCCCCATGAATGCAACCCATTTAAATTACCTATAAGTGCAAGGTTATAGACTCTTGTCCCCTGGGGCTAAAAACCAAAGCTCTTACTCTTCAATATCTAGAGAAAAGCCATGACAATTAATTCATTAGGTACATGACTTACAATGCCCTGAGTTCCTCCAGAATGAGCTGAAGAAAAATGAGGACCAGAGTAAGAGCAAACAGAGAGAATCCTTAATGCCCCTCCTTCCCCAAGCCAAGCCGATTTACATGGCTCTGAGGTTCTGAAGAGATCAAAAAAAAAGGGCCTATAAATGGATCTTGACATCCACTGGGCCCTAAGGAGTAACTAGGCATTCCCTCATCTCTGTAAGAACTCAGATAAAGATCAGTCCTTAAAAAGCTATAAAAACTGTTACTCTTCTACTCAGTACTCATATTCTTATGTAAAACTAAAGCCCTGGAAATCTGACCTCAAGGACCTATGCAATATATATGGCCAAGAATTACAGACCGAAGGCAATCAATCTCCTTGCCAGTACTTCATAACACAAAGTATTATCTGAGGGCAAGGCATGGCCTCAGAAACTGCCCCGAACTGCACACGCTTTAAAGTAACCACTTTAGGGATGCCTAGTGGCTCAGCTGGTTAAGCATCCGATTCTTGATTTCAGCTCAGGTCATGATTTCTCTCTAAATAAAGATTTTTTTTTTTGAGACAGAGAGAATGAGAGAGAGAGAGAGAGAGCACACGAGAGGGGGAAGGGTCAGAGGGAGAAGCAGACTCTCTGTCGAGCAGGGAGCCCGACACAGGACTCGATCCAGGGACTCCTGGATCATGACCCGAGCCAAAGGCAGTCGCTCAACCAACTCAGCCACCCAATCTCTCTAAATAAATAAAATCTTAAAAAAAAAAAAAAGTAACCACTTTAGCCAAACTGTAGCCTTAATGATTTAGAATTCTGTTGTACAGATTTTCACAAGAGAAGTAAAGTTAACCTCATCACAAACTAATGAAGACCTATTAATTATATACAAAAGCCCAGGTTAAAGCACAAAAATACTAGTGTTGACACCAAACACTTAAAAATAATAATGGCCAAGTGGTTCCACAGCCCTTGGTGATATTGTAACACCACAAGGATTGACCTGAGTTCAATACCCATGCAGAATACAAGTGGCTATTTGACACAAGACTTCTTTTTTTTTTTAAGATTTTATTTGAGAGAGTGAGAATGAGAGAGAGAGAGAGAGAGAGAGCACATAAGAGGGGGGAGGGTCAGAGGGAGAAGCAGGCTCCCCGCCGAGCAGGGAGCCCAATGTGGGACTCGATCCCGGGACTCCAGGATCATGACCTGAGCCGAAGGCAGTTGCTTGACCAACTGAGCCACCCAGGCACCCTACACAAGACTTCTTTTGGCATAAGAACACCTCCACCCTCAGCCCGGGTTAGGTAAAAATTGGTATCCTTTACAACCTGGTGCTTTTCTTTAATACACCAACGATTACACTTTATTACATTTACCACTTCAGCTGTCTGTCTCCCTTACCATACTGCCAGATCATAGTATCTCTGGGCATATCACTGACAGCTCATAAAAATGTCTGCTGGTTGAATGGATAATCTGGAGCTACACTGTCCAATAGGGCAGCACCCAGTTACATGTGGCTATTTAAACATAACTTTGTTTTTTAAGATTTTATTTATTTGAGAGAGAGAGCGCGCACAAGCCAGGGGGGTGGGGTGCAGAGGGAGACGCAGACTTCCCACTGAGCAGGGAGCTGGGTATGGGGCTCGATCCCACGACTCTGGGATCATGATGAGCTGAAGGCATGCTTAACCAACTAAGCCACCCAGGTGCCCCACTAACAGGACTATTATTCTGAGAGAAAAAGGTAGGAAGGAAAATGTTTAAAATGTGCACCAATCCAATATGTAAGGCAATGAAAGGAAAGGAGTTCTATAAGACTGTCTCTAATATCAATTATATTTCAAACTTCTCTGGTAATTCTTTATTCATAAGGTTTATTTGGTTATCAACACCCTTCCCCCACATATTTCTCTGCTCTGCCTCAAAGAAAGCCCTTAGTAAGAAAAAGGGCTGCTGCCTATTTCTAGGAAAGATGAAAGAAAGGATATAGGACAATTTCTGCCCTAAACATAGACTAACAAAATAGGTAAAAAAGAGTTAACTCAGTCTAGTTAATCAATTTTACAGAAGAAGAGACTGAGCACAGAGAGGTAAAATAACCCCAAAGAGAAAAACAGATGCTAGAAGCAGACCAAGCAGGTAAGAGATAAGAAAAGGCAGGTTGCATAGAAAGCCAGGGAAGTTTTCTGTTTTTCACAGAATTACAGCATATTATGTAAAACATGAAGAGTCTACATTTAAAAGAGAATGATAAGCACTAGTAAAAGGTCAAGTAACTCTCCTCAGTACGACATCTAAGTTTTGTCTTACATAAGATCTTAAGTTTGTCCTTACAAACCCTAACACATTACTTAAATGCTTCACTGGCAGTTTACATTTCTTTCTGTAACACAATCACATAAGTCACATAAGTCTCTATAGGATCAATTTATTCCTACTAATCAGAATAGATTTCAATGAAGCCACAAATACGAGAAATTAAAACTGAAAGCAGAAGTATTCAGTAATTATGTTTAACGGAAACATAATTCCAGTAACAAGGTTAGAACATAAATACTGAAAGTGAAACTAAGGGTAAGAAATAATTTGTGTCTCTAAAAATGAAATCACTTCTATCATCGTGAAAATGGTACCTGAATAAAAACCAAAGTAGGAGTGTTTATACTTCTTATAAGAGATTTTCACTACCATGAATCATAAATAAAAATATAAAATGAAAAGGATTAACTCTAAGTTATTAACACTTCACCTTGAGTAAAAGTAAATTCAGTATAATAAATCCTAAAATGTTTTTAAAACAAAGAAGACAAATATATTGGGTTTTTAAAGATTTATTTATTATTTGAGAGAAAGTGGGAGGGAAGGGACAGGAGAGAGCAGCAGACTCCCTGCTGAGCAGGGAGCCCAAAGCGGTGCTCGATCTCACAACCCTGAGATCATGACCTGAGCCAAAATCAAGAGTCGGACACAACCAAGTGAGCCACCCACGAGCCCCTATATTGTTTTGACATTAACTTATGTTAGCTTGCTGTGTCCTCAGCCTCAAATTCTTAGGTAAATATCGAATTTTGTTTTCCAAAGGGCACAAATCCCTCCTTTGTAGGGATTTTATATATCTAATTTCTTATATCTAAAGAGACTAGAAAGCTTTTAAAATCTGTTCCACTGTGAAAACAGAAAATATCAAATCTATAGCTGAATTTTCTTTCAATAAAATGTCAAATGATGAGAATTTTATAATAATACAAAAAGGGAAACGAATGGTCAGCAACATAATTTTATTTTCCTATATGTATTTTTATCCTCCATGTTTATTTCTATAACTTGTTACAATATTCATATCTATTCACACATGTTAAATAATGGAAAATTATATTTCAAAAATATTAACTTTATAAAAATGCAGAGTAAAACAGTAATTTTACAGTAATGAACTTGGAGGTGGGGAGAGCAAGTAGCTGAAAAATCTGTGAAGATTCATTCTACCTTCATTGCCACTATTTTTTTAGCTCATTACTTGGAATTTCACCCTTCTTTGACATAGCTAACAAAGATTTTACTGGTAATTACTGAATACCTTAAATGAATATACTATTAAAATGTAATTGTTATTTGGGTTATGACTCAAACTGTTTAAAAATCTTTTAAAGGTGGGTGGGTAGGCTGGTGTAAGAACCATTTGGCTCAAACTACCTCTTAAGAAAGCTACTTCATTCACTATCTTTCTTTTCAACCACTAGCAAATGTGTGACAGACTTTGTTTATAGTTTTAATGAACTCCTGTTCAACTGTCTCATGTGAGTATCCGTGTGCTCAAAAAAATTAAAGCTAATTTAGAAAGATGCTGTTTGTCTTAAGAGGTGTAGCTGTCACCCTCTCTTCCGTAAATCTCCCATGTATATACAGTGGAGTGAAGAACTAAACAAATGGTAAGTACTGAAAGAACTAAATTTTAAAACATTATAAGCTACTATTGACTAAGCACCCATTATGAGCCCATCATTACACTGGGCATATCCTCATAAAAACTACATGTGGTAGGGGAAGCCTGGCTGGCTCAGTGGGTGGAGCAAGCAACTCTTGGTCTCAGGGCTGTGGGTTTGAGCCCCATGTTGGGTGTAGAGATTACTTAAAAATAAAAAAAAAAATCTTTAAAAACAAACAGAAAAAACCACATGTGCTAGAAGCTGCTAGTTGTCCCCCAATTTTTGTTTTCCTCTCTTTCCTCAATAAAAAAAGTGATGTATGAATGTTTTGGCAAGTGCTCTTTAAGAGAAGAATCCCTTTGTCCTCTCACTTCTCCCTCCTGATAAATGCAAACTTATAGACTAGAACTAGAACTGGAAGAGCGAACCACAAGGTTCACTTGATCCAGGGCATGCTCAAAAGACAGAACTTAGATCCCTGACACCTCAGAGTGCCACAATGGCTCAGGACCTGGTGATATGCTAGTTAATGGGAAAATTCAGATTAAAATGAGGCTCTCCATTACACATTGAAGGACATGTTAATACATTCACTTCTATAGCACACATCACTTTTTTCTTTTAATATTAGGCAGGCTTATGGTAATTCTAATAATCCTCAGTAATAACAATAGGAGCAGGACTACACCTTATTCATTTGCACAGGGCTAACACAAAGCCCTGCACACAATAAACTTTGCTGAATTAAGAAAGTTCCCTTCACAGCAGGAAGAAAACAGATAAAGGCTGTCAGTGCCCATTAGTTTGTCAATTTGACTAATTAGATACTGGTAATAAACTATTTCAGGTTCTAAGACGATGTCAGGTACAAAATGCCTGGTTTGTGCTTTCATTTTACCATGTCCCAGAACTAAGCTATTTCAAAATGGGGGAAAAAAAAAATCCTCCTCTAGTCATTTGCCAAATAGACAAGAAACTTAAAGGACATGTATGTCGCCTGAGAAGCATTCATTACTTGATCATTATAAATCAAGAATCTTAACAAGGAAGAGACACCAAATCCAACAGCAAGCATCATGCTAGTAGCACTCAAAGCCTCAGAAAAGTCACTGTCCAAAAATAATCAAGCAAATACTAATTTAATGTCCCTTAAATATTATGCAAGACCTAATTAACTCTCAAAATACCATTCCAATTTTCTAGACCAGGAGTCCCCAACTTTGGTTGCATATCTAAAACCCCAACTCCAAAATTTGATTCAGAAAATGTCTATATATTTTTTAAATTGCAAAATTGATTCCAACAAGCAACCAAGATTGAGTACTACTATCCTGTCCTTAACATGTGCCTAAAATTATGCTAATTAAGGTGGCATTTTCTTGAAATAAAAAAAAAAAAAGATTCCTTACTTGGATCCCTCAAGTCTAATGAAAATGTTAATTTGGTTCAACAACTAAAAAAAATTAATATTTCTTACATTTTTTTTAAAGATTTATTTGAGAGAGAAAGCACTTGCGTGTGTGCGAGTTGGGGGAGGGGCAGAAGGAGGAGAGAATCTCAAGCAAACTCTCCACTGAGCATGAAGCCCAACATGGGGCTCGATCCCACGACCCATGAGATCATAGCCTGAGCCAAAATCAGGAATCAGACGCTTAAATGACTGAGTCACCCAGGTACCCCAGTATTTCCTACACTCCTTTTTATAATAATTATTAAAAGATTTTATTTATTTATTTGAGAGAGAGACAGGGATAGCAAGAGAGAGAGCACGAGTGAGGAGGACAGGGAGAAGCAGGCTCCCCACTGAGCTGGGAGCCTGATGCAGGGCTCCATCCCAGGTCCTGGACTCATGACCTGAGCCAAAGGCAGATGCTTAGCTGACTGAGCCACCCAGGCGCCCCTCTCTAGACATTTGAATCAAACTGATTTTCCAATCACAAAGAGGGCAATACAGTAACAGCACAGCAGGAAAAATAAAATGTTTTTCTTTTCACTAAAATTCAAGTTCCCAATAGCTTGGGCAGGAGAAAAATTTATGCACCAGATTATAAAAAGATAAAAATAAGAAAGCAGTTTTTAGCAATGGATGACATGAATACTACCATTTGAAAATGAAACTAATCTACAAACTGCACAAAATGGGATCTGAGAAAAGCAGACATATTTAGGGTTAGGATGAAAGATGATTAATTACTTCCTTGTTTTATGAAAGCTTTGAAGTTTCAATTAAGCACTTCAGCTAAGGAACCAAGAACAAAAAAGTGTTGTTGCTTTACTAAAATAAAAACCAAACAACACTTTAAAATCATCAAGGGGAGGGGACATGGGTGGCTCAGTTAAGCATCTGACTCTTGATTTCAGCTCAGGTCATGATCTCAGGGTCATGAGGTAGAGCCCCGCATCAGGCTCCACACTGGGCATGGAGCCTGATTAAGATTCTCTTTCTCCCACTCCATCTGCCCCTCCCTCCCATTCATCAGCGCACATTCGCTCTCTCAAAAAAATAAAGATAAAAAAATTTAAAAATTAAAAAATCACCCAAGGAAAAATAAGGTCCTTTAAAATACAGTTAGTTATCTATCAATTTGAGAATGGTTTAATGAATGTGTTAAATCCATATTATGGAATATATATTTTTAAATGAGGAAAAACTATTATAATCCTTACAGCTTAAATTTACTAAGCTAAGGGCGCCTGGGTGGCTCAGTTGGTTAAGCGACTGCCTTCGGCTCAGATCATGATCCTGGAGTCCCGGGATCGAGTCCCGCATCAGGCTCCCTGCTCAGCAGGGAGTCTGCTTCTCCCTCTGACCCTCTTCCTTCTCGTGCTTTCTATCTCTCATTCTCTCTCTCAAATAAATAAATAAAATCTTTAAAAAAAATAAAATAAAATAAAATAAAAATAAATTTACTAAGCTAAACTTCATGTGCCAAACATTATAATCATCTTACATTTTAATGCTGAGTAAAACAATCTTAGGAACAATTCTCATTCCCATTTTTCAAAGTAGAAAACTAATGTGGGGCGCCTGAGTGGCTCAGTTGTTTAGCGTCTGCCTTCGGCTCCTGGCATGATCCCAGGGTCCTAGGATCGAGCCCTGCATCAGGCTCCTTGTTCTGCGTGAAGCCTGCTTCTCCCTCTCCCACTCCCCCTGCTTGTGTTCCCTCTCTGGCTGTCTCTCTAATAAATAAAAAATCTTTTTAAAAAAAGAAAACTACTGTACACATCAACAAAAAAGTATGTCCAACATCACACTATGTAAGTGGAAAGCTGGGATTTATCATCAGCAGTCCAGCTCCAGACACCAAGGCTCTTAACTTCTCACCAAACTGATTCTCTTTCTGTGTAATGTTACAGGGTATCTATGAGACACTAATTGCATATGGCAAGCTAAAGAATAGTGTACGTGTGTTTGAATAATTCAATTCCATTTTGAGTTAAGAAATAAAATTCCTTTCTGTATGTATAGATTTTTTTCCCCCTATCAGAAGCAAAAAAAAAAAAGGGGGGGGGACAACTGGCTGACTCAGTCAGTATAGCATACAACTCTTGATCTAGGGATTGAGAGTTCAAGCGCCATGTTGAGCGCAGAACCTACCTAAAAAAAAAAAGGACTAGGATTATGCTTATCTAAGATGCTACAATACACTTTCTATTTTATACATTTATGTGTTGTCTAAATATCTCACAATAAGGATGAGGTTTCAAATAAATATTTTTTAAAATACGATGGCTTAATGACAAACTTTAAGTAAAGACAGTGCAATCTGCAGACTCAGATTACTTTCTTAAGGATATTTACAATATTTGCTATCAGTCTACAACAACAACATCAAGAAAACACATTGTCAAGAAAATTACCATTTTTTAAAATCCATCAGTGATTTGTTGTCATTTCCGATAAAGAAGACAGCTTTTGCCTTCAAAATGCTTATAGTCATTAATAGAAGATCAAGGAGATGCATGACTCAAGGCAGGTAAGTCTGCCCTAGTAATTCCAAGATCTTTTAATTCCACCCATATATGTCACAGACATATATGAGGAACTAAGATAATCAATACAGATGAGGCACAAAGTCAGTCACCTAGATTCCTTCGAATAAGCTCACACTTTAACAGGTATGAATTTTACTTATCTAAATTTGCATGCTCTGTTCCAATGGACCAAATTCTATTCAATTTAGGCACAAATTCAGGAATTCATTAGCTATCACCTGAAATTTACTCAAACTTTTCTTTTCAGTAGCTCCTGCTACATTATTTTTTAAAGGTTACATTTTTGGGAATAAAATTTAAATTGGCAAGTTTGCTAAAAACAGAAAACTTGAAAAAAGTAATTGGCTAACAAGAAAAAAATAAGTTACTATATAATACAAGATTTTAAATGTATTATTTCCTTGGCCAAAGAGGAAAATTATGGTTTTTTAAAAAGTCCTGGTTCCTTTTTTTTTTTTTCTGGCTCCCTTTTATAACAAATGTCGTTCTATTTTCCCATTTTGTTATAAAAAGGATTTAAAGTGGCTAATTAGAACATACTTGATAAAGCAAAACAATACAAATAAAAGATACAAAAGAAAAAAACAATAAAGACCTAAATGGAACCAAGAACCAAACCATTAAAACTCACAATAGCTAGTATTTAATGTTCATAACCTTGGGTCTATTTCATCCTTTGACATATTTCTGTTTGTGCCTTTTCCTCTACTTCTATAATTTATCCCCAGAAATACCTATTGAAGTACAAAACGTATTCGTGTAAGAATGTTTAGTGCTGCATGATTCATAATAAGAAAATGGAAATAACCCAAATTAGAGGGAATTGACTAAAAGTAAGTTAAGGAACAGCCATACTAAAGAATTCTAATCACTTCAAAAAAAAAAAAAAAGAATTCTAATCACTTCAAAAACTTACAATAGATATGTATTACTGACATAGAGAATTGTTCTGGTATATTAAGAAAATTAAGGAAACTATATGTACTAGGCATTATTACACTTAAATATATATTAACATATTACATATACGAACTATATATTAAGGAAACTATAAAACAACATATACAATGCGATCCAATTTTAGTTAAAAAATGTTAAAATAGGCATAGAACATAATCTACAGATAAGGATATCAGACATTTAACTGAGAAAGATAAAAACACATGGGAATTTTACTTACCAATATATTTCTATAATGTACAAGATACATCTATTGCTTTTTTAGTATAAAGTTAAGTAGAACTCATTATACACAACATTTATTAGACATACAAAATAGGGGCACCTGAGTGGCTCAGTCGGTTGAGCAGCTGCCTTCACCTGGTGTCATGATCTCAGGGCCCTGGGATCTGGCCCAGAGTCATGCCCCCCATCACACTGGGCTCCCTGCTCAGTGGAGAGTCTGCTTCTCCTTCTCCCTCTGCCCTTCCCCCCAACTTGTACATCCTCTCTCTCTCTTTTTAAAGATTTTACTTATTTGTCTGTCAGAGAGAGAGAGAGCACAAGCAGGGGGGAGCAGCAAGCAGAGGGAGAAGCAGGCTCCCCACTGAGGAGGGAGCCTGATGCAGGACTCGATCCCAGGACTCTGGGATCATGACCCAAATGGAAGGCAGGAACCCAACCAACTGAGCCACACAGGCATCCCTCTCTCCCTCTCTCTCTCTCTAATAAAATCTTTAAAAAAAATAAACATGCAAAATATTTTTTTAAGATAGCAACTAAACCACAAAATGAAACAATTTCTTGTTTTGAGGGTTGATTTTGATATTCCAAATAGAGACCGAAATATCTATGAGCAATCTTTTAGAGATAACATCCCTTCCCTCACTTAGAGACTGCGGTTCTCAAACTGCAATCTGTATCTGCTTCAATCATTTTTATTTTTTTATTTTTTAGATTTTACTTATTTGTCAGAGAGAGAGCATGAGCAAGGAGGAGGGGAAGAGGCAGAGGGAGAAGCAGGCTCCCCACTGAGCAGGGAGCCTGATGCGGGACTCGATCCCAGGACCTGGGGATCATGACCTGAGCCCAAGACAGTTGCTTAACCAACTGAGCCACCCAGGCATCCCTGCTTCAATCATTTTTAAGATGAAATAGAACAGGCCACTCCAGGAATAAAAGCACCTTGGTATATTGGGGTAGCTGACAAGTTTAAAAACAAAAATGAGATTCATTTGTGACTAATTAGTATAAAGCAAAATCTCTATCTCAGGCCAGAAATTCTGATGAAGTAAAATACGTTATAATAAACAAGCCATTTTAGAAGACAAAGAATGGGTCGTAGCTTTACAAAAAGTCCACCAAGAGGCATCTATTATCAGGCTAGACTTATTTCTCACCAGCTTTTTATATCCTGAGCCTTGAAATACAGGGTTCTCAAACTGCAAATCCTGGATACAAGTATCAACATAAGAGCTTAACAAGTACTGATAAACACTGTAACCTATCTTTAGTTTAAGTCTTTAGAAAATGATGTTTGTTTTCAACTGGCTGGACTAAATGATAGCATCATTTTTCTTAGTACCAACTATGTGCCAGACATGGTATTTTGTAGAGAGGATTTCATTTAATCCACAGAACAACTTGAGAGGTATTATTAGCCCCTCTTACAGAAAAGGAAACTAAAATTCAAAAACATTAAGAGAGGTGTGCCTGGGTCGCACAGTCAGTTAAGCATCTGACTCTTGATTTCAACTCAGGTCATGATCTCAGGGTCATGGGAACAGGCCCCACTTGGGCTCTGCACCCAGCAAGGAGTCTACTTGAGATTCTCTCCCCCTCTCCCTCTGCCCCTCCCGCTTGTGCTCACACTCTAATAAATCTTTAAAAATAAATAAAAACATTCAAAAATAAATTAAAATAAAAAATAAAAACATTAAGAGAATTGCCAAAAATCACATGATTATAAATTACAGAACCAGAACCTAGGTATGTTCAACTCTACGGTTTTGCTCTTTTTTCTAAGTGTTCCTGACCAACATCTCTTAAAGTACCCAGTGTACTTTATACCTCATATTTTATCAAATTAATGCATCTGAAGCAAAATTATAAATATACATTGTGATGTCGCCTGAGGAAAACATATTCAAACTGAATGGTAAGATCACACTAAAAACTATTCAATTATCTAGTATTCAATACTATAGCTAAAATTTGGTTACAAAATAGGTCTCCATACCAAAACCCAGGCAATTTCACGAATTCTGAAAGATTAAAAATTACAGTACATAAAAGGCAAACATAAGGTTTTAACAGGCATACAAATCAGAAAGGTGATATTATTTTTAAATAATACGTTAAAATGATCTAAGAGATGAGGACAATAGCTGTCATCCAATGATGTGACCATGAGAAAAATTAATAGTCTCAAGGAGGTTTTTATTTCAACTAGAAAGCCTAAAAGTACAATGCAATAATGGTAATGCAAAATAAGCTTCAATTCTTCAAAAGCATCTCTTCCCCAAAGAGATGTTATTTTATGGTAGGATTTCCACTTCACAATCTATTTGTCAGGAGAATGTATGGGTCCAAAATCATTTGGAAAATACTGTGCATGAGAAATTCCACAAAACATACACAGTATGCAAATATATAAAAAGCTAACTATACTGCAAACCTGCTAACATGAATTATCTTAAGAGAAATGATTAATACTTTTATTAGCAATACTTTCCTTTTAAAAATTATTCCAAGAGGAGCACCTGGGTGGTTCAGTCGGTTGAGCACTGACTCTTGATTTTGGCTCAGGTCATGATCTCAGGGTTGGGAGACTGAACCCCATGTCCAGCTCCATGTTCAGCACAGAGTCTGCTTGAGATTCTCTCTCTCCCGCTACCTCTGCCCCCCATGCCCCACTCACTTTCTCTCAAATAAATATTTTTTAAAAACATTATTCCAAGAGAAAATAAAAGCACAAACACAGTAAATGTCCCTGGTGTCAGGCCCCACCCACAAAACTTGACAACATTCAGTCATGGAGAGACCTATTTCCCAGCTGCAAGAAATCCATCTACCCAACTACTGATCTACCTCATCATTCATAAATATGAATGGAAACTACCAATCACCAGACATTAAGAAAGTAAAGAACCGAGGTGCCTGGCTAGCTGAGTCGGTAGAGTGTGTGACTCTTGATCTCAGGGTCATGAGTTTGAGCCCCACACTCAAATATATAGAAAGCTGACTATAGGGGCGCCTGGGTGGCTCAGTTGTTAAGCATCTGCCTTCAGCTCAGGTCATGATCCCAGGGTCCTGGGATTGAACCCTGCATCAGGCTCCCTGCTCAGTGGGAAGCCTGCTTTTCCCTCTCCCACTCCCTGTGCTTGTGTTCCCTCTCAAGCTGTGTCTCTATCAAATAAATAAATAAAATCTTAAAAAAAAAAAAAGGCTGACTATACTGCAAACTTGCTAACATGAATTATCTTAAGAGAAATGATTTCCACTTTCATTTTCATTGGGGGTTGAGATTACTTAAAAATAAATAAATAAACTTTAAAAAAGGAAGTGAAGAACCAAGAAGAAAAAACAAAACCCTGGAGAGAAATGGTGCAGGAAATAGATTTTTTTAATTTCTAATTAGTACCTAGGGAAGTATTCAAGATAATATTTTAATCATAAAATAGGATACAACTGCTACCAATAAAGGGTAAAGGAAGGGGAGAAAGCAAAAGCTCTTGGGTATTAAAAACAATTGCCAAATTTTTTTTATTTATTTTAATTTTTGTTATTTTCTATTTAAACACCCTTCAGTTCAGCAGTTCTACTCACAGGACTTCATTCTACTAAAATACACATATGTCCGAGGAAAGGCACTACAAATTTTAATACAAAAAAAGGAAAAAAACCCTAAAAACTAAACTAATACCCATCAATAGCAAGAGACTTAAATAAATGATGGTACAACTACACTACAGAATAATCAGTATGTATCAATATGGCAAAGATTTGTAAGATACATTAAAACACAGTCACTAGCATGTGCAGTATAATCCCACTTTGTTTTTAAACAAAATATATAATAATAATAACAGCCATTACTACATTACTCTATTACACAAAGTGTCAGGTACAATTTTAAGCACATTATATGCACGAACTCATTTAATCCTCACAACCACCTGAGTACTAGAGTCTATAATTACCCCTTTTTACACATGAGGATATTGAGCCACATAAAGGTAAAGTCACTTTCCCAAGTTACACAGCACTAAACCATGGGAGCTGGGACTATGATCTGTGGCATTCTAAAGTCCCCAAGATCACTCTTCACATTTCCAGCAGTTAGGATATGAACCACAAAGTCCACCTCCAGAGCCCATCCTCTAAAAACCTCCACCTCTCTCCTTCTCCACCCTCTTCCTCTCTATTTGTAAATACATACAAAAAGATCTGTAAGAACAGACACACCAAACTGTCAACTGTGACAGCTTATAATGACAGGAGTGGAAAGTTTTTCATATTTTTAAATATGCAACATATATAAATTGATATAATTTATACTTTATTTTTTTTTAAAGATTTTATTTATTTGACAGAGAGAATGAGAGATAAGAGAGCACGAGAGGGAAGAGGGTCAGAGGGAGAAGCAGACTCCCCGCTGAGCAGGGAGCCCGATGTGGGACTCGATCCCGGGACTCCAGGATCATGACCTGAGCCAAAGGCAGTCGCTTAACCAACTGAGCCACCCAGGCGCCCTATATTCTTTATAATACACATGCAGTCGCTTAACCAACTGAGCCACCCAGGCGCCCTATATTCTTTATAATACACATGCACACATGTACTATTTTACTAAGTGTTGAACCTCACCTAAGATTTCAATAAAATACATGAGCCTAGGATATGAGCAGACAATTTTCAAATCAGGAAATAAAAGCTAACATGGGAGAAAAAAACAATCTTTTTCTTTTGGGGCCCTTAAAAAACTAAATCTTGTAAGTAATGAAAGAAATGCAAATTAAAATTGTACATCATTTCGGAGCACCTGGGTGGCTCAGATGGTTAAGCATCTGCCTTCAGCTCAGGTCACGATCCCAGGATCCTGGGATCGAGCCCCACATCGGACTCCTGGTTCAGCGGGGAGCCTGCTTCTCCTTCTCCCTCTGCCTGTCTCCCTGCTCATGCTCTCTCTCTCTGTATCTCTGTGTCTCAAATGAATAAATAAAATCTTTAAAAAAAATTATATATCATTTCACCTATCAAATTCACAAAAATTGAAAAACTAGAATATTTAATGCTGGTAAAAATACAGCAATATACATCAATTATCCTAATGTTCACAACTGCTAACCCAGTAATTTTTACTTTATTAAGGAAATATCTGATATATTGTAAAATGTTATACACAAAAATGTTAGTCTCAGCACTTTTTTTAGTAGCAAAACTGTTAACTTAATAATCCTGTGATATGGGTTTTATCTTTAGTATAGCACGGCCATATACAGAAATATTATGAAGCCATTAAATAGCACTCAAAATGTTTACTGAAATGGGAATAGATCAATGTTAAAATACAAAAAATAGGGGCACCTGGGTGGATCAGTCAATTAACTGTGTGCCTTTGGCTCGGGTCATGATCCCAGGGTCCTGGGATCCCTGCTTGGCTGGGAGCCTCCTTCTCCCTCTCCCTCTGCCTGCAGCTCCCCCTGCTTGTGCTCTTTCCCTTTCTCTGTCAAATAAATAAATTTTTTTAAAAAATACAATAATAAAATGATTTACAGAATGACCTACAGCTATGCAAATAAAAACATGTACATAAATACATATATGGCAACACATGCATACATAAATATGCACATATACACACAAAAATTCCTTCATGGAAATATATCAAGATATTACCAATAGTTATCAACGGGTAGTGGAGTTATGATTTTTTTCCTGTGTGTTATTACAATGATCACATGGCTGTTCTGCAGAAGGGAGCCTTTTTTTCCCCTAAAGCAGAAAAGCCTTTTCTCTTCTTCATATTAAGAGAGCCATGAATGAATTACTGTGTCACTGTCCATCCGATATACCACATCTCACTGGTTGCTAGGCAGCATATCCCAGTGGTCCTACCTCATACCCATCTCTAATGATAAGCAGAAAAGGACAGAAACTCAAGCACAAACATACCCCATCCAAATGGCAGTGCATTCACTTTAGGGAGCGGCTTAAGCAGCACATGTAGCAACTTCATTTCTCTATTCAAACCACTCCCCATCTCTCACCTTACCTTCTAGGTTGACTCTGGATGTGGCACAGTACTCCTCACAGGAGCTGTGTATAGAGACAGACCTTTTTAATCCTCTATTATAAGCCACACATTTTGTGCCTGAGGGAAACAGTTTCCATTCAGTAAATTCACCCAAGTCAGAAAGCACTGTCATGCTAGACACTTCTCTGTCACTGATACAGACAGGTAGCCTTGCAGCTTTCTGAAAATAGCCAATCTTGCTCAGCAAATGGGAGCATATGCTAAGATTTCGTATTCCTATAGAGAATGGGTAGTGCCCCTGCTAAAGCTATAAATTATAAATCCCTTCCCAAAACAGAATCTGCAATATAGTAACTCTTCCACAAGAAATGCCCAATTCTCAGGGCAACAACCTTTAAAAGAAGCCTGACCCAGATCCTGTTCCCCAGGCTGCTCCTCCCGCATCATGGCCAGAGCCACAGCAGTTGGTCCTGTACTATGCCTCCCCTGCTGCAGCAGCAGCAGCAGCAGCCATTTTTGGCTCACCCCTGCTGCAGCCCCAGATGAGAGCCAGGACAGCAAGAACAAGATGGCAAACGACTTTAAAGAGCAAACTCTGGAACAAATAACAGACATCACAAGAAAATGCTGCACGAATCTGCCACATTGTTAAAAAGGCTTTTCTTTTTTTTTTTTAATGGTAACTCTTTTAAAGTAGTTTAAACCATGTCTCTTGGTGTCATGCAAACAAATTTGGGGAGATCAGCACTAGTACTGATAGTATGGTAAAACAAAGATTTATAAGGGACGCCTGGGTGGCTCAGTTATTAAGCGTCTGCCTTTGGCTCAGGTTATGATCCCAGGGTCCTGGGATGGAGCTCCACATTGGGCTCCCTGCTCCGCGAGAAGCCTGCTTCTCCCTCTCCCACTCCCCGTGCTTGTGTTCCCTCTCTCCCTGTATCTCTCTGTGTCAAATAAATAAATTTTTAAAAAAAGATTTAATCAGAATACCTGAAGCACACAATTCATAATTCCTTTTTACTTAAGCAAAAACATGCCCTCTCTCTTCCTTGACTCCCTGCTAAAAATCTAAAAATGTATTTTAAATCCTCTTTACTCTCTTAAAATAATGTAATTTAATGTCTTTCCTGAATGCAGAACTTACAAGGAGTCACATTTTAGCTTAGTTTCACTTCTGAAAATAGGAATAGCTTTATTTTTCTGATTATAAAAATGATACCTGGAGGCGTTTTTTTAAGTAGGCTCCATGCCCAATGTGGGGCTTGAACTCATGACCCTGAGATTAATGGTTCAAGAAAATAAAAATCGCCAAATCTCACCAGCAAATAAAGACAACCTTATGGACACTGTTGTTTAACCAAGCACTTTGAAAATATTCTTAAGATAAAATTTGATCAGACATGCTATTTTTAACTGGCTTCCACAAAATATATGTGGACTTTTTTTTTTATTTTTAATTTTATGTAGGCTCCACCCCCAACATGGGTCTAGAACTTAAGACTCTGAGATCAAGAGTTACATGCTCTACCAACTGAACCAGCCAAGTGCCCCTGGACTTTTTTTAATGTCAATAAATGTTCTGCAACATGTTTAAGGGTTATATAATACTTCAATGCATATACAGCCCATAATTTCCCCCAAAACCCCATTACTAGGCCTTTAGCGTGTTTCAAAAGGTCCACTCTTATAAATGATGGTGTGACAACAATCAGAATTTTATTTGAACACCAACTTTAAAAGTACAAGTCTAGGGCGCCTGGGTGGCTCAGTTGGTTGGGCGACTGCCTTCGGCTCGGGTCGTGATCCTGGAGTCCCGGGATCGAGTCCCACATCGGGCTCCCTGCTCAGCGGAGAGTCTGCTTCTCCTTCTCACCCCCCTCCCTCTCATGCTCTCTGTCTCTCATTCTCTCTCTCAAATAAATAAATAAAATCTTTAAAAAAAAAAAAAAGTACAAGTCTATAAAAACAGAAGGTATTAAAAACAAAAACAAAAAGCTGATTTCAAAGTAATCCTTGGATATATGTTGAAATAATCCCTTAGGACATTAACAAAATTTAATATGGGGCATCTGGGTGGCTTAGTTGGTTAAAAGCGTCCAACTCCAAGGGCGCCTGGGTGGCTCAGTTGGTTAAGCGACTGCCTTCGGCTCAGGTCATGATCCTGGAGTCCCGGGATCGAGTCCCGCATCGGGCTCCCTGCTCGGCGGGGAGTCTGCTTCTCCCTCTGACCCTACCCCCTCTTGTGCTCTCTCGCTCTCTCTCTTCTCAAATAAATAAATAAATAAAATAAAAATTAAAAAAAAAATCTGTTAAAAGCATCCAACTCCTGATTTCGGCTCAGGTCATGATTTCACAGTTGTGGAATCAAGCACCACCTCAAGCTCCACACTCAGCGCAAGTCAGCTTGTCCATCTCCCTCTGCTCCTCCCCCAACTCATCATACGTGCATGCTCTCTCTCAAATAAATAAAATCTTTTTTTAAAAAAATTAATATAACAGTAGCCCAGTTTCTGTTACATATGTCTAGGGGCACATGAAACAAAATCCTAGGTCAAACTGTCTCATCCACCCCGCCTTGGGAACATTCATTTTATTCTGTCTCACCCCAGATACTGGTTTAGTAAAAACACACTAAGTTCAAACAAGACAATAGCAGAGCCTGGGGAAGCACTGAAAGCAATTCCATGAGGTAAAACTGATCTAGGACTCTAATAGGACATTTCGGAGGTCCATCTTCAGATTGGAGGATGGGGAGATTAAAGGCTGAGAAGAGGTTCTAAAGACTCCCAGATCTTTAAGTGACAAAGAACCAAGCACTTAGTAAGAGCAGCCATGCTTAAAAGTATACCTACACTTTCTATCACAGAAATTCCTTTGGGTTAATAAATTTATTTGAAAAGGCCAACTATTTCTGGTTCTGTATCCCTTAGATGGAATTAGTCAAACCTCCAAACACTAGGAAAAGGAACCAGGACAGCAAAATTCCCCCTCTTCAGGGCATTCAACATGGAGCTTCTTTACAAAAATGAAGTTCATTTCCTTCCAACCCAAAGACTGGTTCCTAATTCAACTTCAGTTACGTTTCCACCCTTCATTAGTGGTAACTGTATCTACCACCATGAGTTCGGGAGCATCCCCAAAGCCTTTCTTATGAGATCAACAGTGTTATTAACTGATGTGATTTTATCTTGTATAATGAAATAAATCGACATTTGAAAAGTCTGCATAACCTAATGAACCAATATTTTCCAAATGACTTGACACGTGGTGTTATAAAAATCACACGTGGGTAGGGGCGCCTGGGTGGCTCAGCCACTGAGCATCTGCCTTCGGCTCAGGTCATGATCCCAGGGTCCTGGGATCAAGTTCCATGTCAGAATCCCCACTCAGCGGGGAGTCCGCTCCCTCTGTCTCTGCCTGTCGCTCTGCCTACTTGTGCTCTATCTCTCTGTCAAATAAATAAAATCTTGAAAAAAAAAAAGTCACACATGGGTAAAAAGATCTATTCAAAGTACAATCAGACTAATAGATTTAACTGCATGAAAAGTTCAAGGGCATGGTTTCAGGTTCCCAAATTGAAACTAGTTAAGAAACTACACCCTAGTTTTGGTGTAGTTATTAATAAAGATCCACAATTACCTGAGAATAACCTTAAAACACTCCTCTCCCTCCCAACTACGTATCTGAGTTAGATAAGATTTCCTTCAAACAAAACATACAGCAGAATGCAGATAAGAATCTAGTTTTCTCCCACTAAGCTACAGAGAGATTTGCAAAAATAATGCTACTATTTTAATTGTTTTGAAAAACTTACTTTCCATTTGTCAAACTTTATGCTAATATAATGGATTTGTTATCACTATTTTAAAGTATTTTTAAATTTTGTTTTTAATATCTACAAATATAGCCCACATAACAAAAGCTCTGAGATCCTCAATAATTTTTAATAGTGTAAAGGAGTCTTGAGATCAAAAATAAAATCTGAGAACTGCTGTTTTAAGTTAATGGTTTCACTGTGCTGTCTGTGGAAAATCTGCCATCGGTTTCTTGGAATATGGTTTCCAATTTACAGAAATAAAATCTATTGGGGGGGGCGTGCCTGGGTGGCTCAGTGTGTTAAGTGTACGACTCTTGGTTTCAGCTCAGGTCATGTTGAATGCCCTGGAGAGGGGGAATTTTACTGTCCTCCAAATTTATATAGTCCAAGGTCGAGGGTGGGATGGAGCCCTGTGTCGGGCTCTGCACTCAGCACTGAGTGTCTCACATTCTCTCTCCCTCTCTCTGCATTCCCCCCCAACACACAAATCACTCTCATCTTTAAAAATGAAATAAAATCTGGGGCACCTGGATGCCTCAGTTGGTTAAGCATCTGCCTTCGCCTCAGGTCATGATCTCAGGGTCCTCGGATCAAGTCCTGCATCAGGCTCCCTGCTCAGTGGGGAGCCTGCTTCTCACTCTCCCTCCACCTACTGCTTCCCCTACTTGTGCTGTCAAATAAATAAAATCTTAAAAAAATAAAAATAAAAATAAAATAAAATCTATGAGTTTTCATTTCTGAAAGTGATTTTTTTTGCATCAAAAATCTAAATCACTGGGGCACCTGGCTGCCTCAGTCAGTGGAGCATGTGACTCTTGATCTGAGTTGTGAGTTCGAGCTCCATGTTAGATGTGAGATTACTTAAAAATAAAATCTTAAAAAAAAAACCTAAATCACTGCTGTTAGAGCTCACATAAATTTACATAAGCCTCCTTCACAGTGTCAGTATCAGCCGTATCAGCTTACACACTTGTTAATAAATTGGCTCCTAAATGTTATCCACTTCTCTCTCATATCTATTTCCGAACTAGATTGGAAAATTATCAGGGGCAATGCCATTTTCTTTTTATTTCTTCACACAGTCCTCCTACAGACTACTGCAGGAATTAAATGTATGCTGCCCCTATAACAGTAACTTACAGCCACTTTCAGAATAATGTGTTATTTTTGAAGGAAAGCTAAAAAGCACATCTCAAGGATTCCTAGACAGAAGGAAAAAGTCCTTGATCATCCAGAAGACTAATGGCACTCTGAATAGCAATATCACTAATTCTTTTAACTATCAACTATGGCATCTACCACAGTGACATTTTTGTGTGTGTCTGACATTTCTTTTTGATAGTTGAGGCCTTCTGAGAAGGGGCTGAGTTAAAGGATTTCCATGATCCATTTCAACCCTCATATTCTAAGACTCTAATTCCTTTTATTCTCAATCCCAGCATTAAATAATGCTGGACACTATGGTTGTTTAGGGGCTGAACGATGAGTCAGCAGGTGAAGCCATTAGTGAGAAGCAGTTTCATTAACTTCAACTACAGAGAAGCCAGCAAAAGACAGCTGCCATTGTTTACATTGCTGAACATGCTGTCAGTTTCACAGGCCTGTAAAACCACCTATTGTCAGCAAGCTCCATTTTTCTTAGTTAAGGGTTAACAAGAACCAGACTTAGCTACTAGCTCCTAAAGCACAGTGAACAATCTCTTTTCTCAAAGTACAACTACTATAAGTGCCTAAAAGAACATTCAAAAACCATTCTTGCAACTAGGAATGTGCCTCCGTTTACAATAACCCAGGTCCCTTCAAAGACAACTGTTATACATGCTCAGACACAGAAAAAGTGCACATACACGTGCGCGCGCACACACACACACACACACACACACTGCTGTTAACCATTTAAAGCATAGTTCAGAGCTTCTTTAATGGAACTGAAAATAAGCAGGCAAAACATGAATTGCTAATCTTTTTTGAGAGAGCAGGGGAGGCCAAGCAACCTGAAAGTCAATGGAATCACCTTCTGTTGTTGCAGTTTTGAGTATTTTCAACTCAGTTTCTTCTCAGAACCGAAAAAGGGTTTGATCTTTAAGAATCCTTTTGTCCTAAGAAAGATTCCTTCCAAATATATTTTTCAGTTGTGATTTCCAATCAAGGGCTGAATTGAAAAGCACTTCCCGATTGCTTTCTAGTTTCATATATAACACCTCATCTAGGCATTACACCTAAATTAATTTCCCTTTTCATTTTGAAAGCAGTCAAATTAACCTAGTATTTCAAATTCCTAGCTGAACTGATAAGGAGATATAGATCTATCTACCTACATATGTGTCCATCTACTTACCTATATATACGTCTATGTATATGTCCCTATAGTGTCATAAGGTACTATGACAAAAGATGCCCTAACTTGTACTGAGCAGGTGCTATTCATCATTATTCCAGTATCGAGACCATATGCCTTACAAACTATAAACATAATAAATTTATAAGCTATCTACTATGAATCTGCTACTAACCATGCACTAACTTAAATCAGAACTATATCAACTTTTTAAGAGATATAAAAGTTCAAGTGATCTTCAAATGCATGTTGGGTAACAACCACGGAAATTTATATAGCTCCAAGTTTTCCTTTTTTTTTTTAAAGATTTTATTTGAGAGAGAGAGAACACAAGCAGGGTGAAGGACAGAGGGAGCAGACTCCCCGCTGAACAGGGAGCCTGATACGGGGCTCAATCCCAAGACTCCAGGATCATGACCTGAGCCAAAAGCAGATGCTTAAACAACTGAGCCACCCAGGTGCCCCAAGTTTTGTTTTGTTTTTTAAGATGTTATTTATTTGTCAGAGAGAGAGAGAGCGCGCGCACACAAGCAGGGGGAACAGCAGGCAGAAACAGACTTCCCGCTGAGCAGGGAGCCCGATTCAGGACTCGATTCCAGGACCCTGGGATCACGACCTGAGCTGAAGGCAGACACTCAACTGAGCTACCCAGGCGTCCCAGCTCCAAGTTTTCTTGAACAAAAATATCTAAGCATGTTTCATAAATCTGGAAAATTGCAGATTTTCAATTGCAAAAAAGTAAACAAACTCAAAGTCATCCTTAGGAAAAGTACATACAACCTACTTTTAGAAGTCCCAAGTAAAAATTATAACTCACATGTCAATCTTGGATTTCAGTTATTTACTACAAACCTAACTCAATCCTGCCTCCTCATAACTCTCCAGAATGGTCCTTCTAAATCTCAAAATGACCATATCATCCCCCTAGCCTACAGGTGATGGCTCCCCGCTGTCATCTGTGTGACAAGCCTGACTTATAATGCCCTTTCTGTGGCCTCTACCTGTCCACTGCTCCCCTCCAAACTGTTAGCCTACCCATGGTGAACAAGTCATTTTTCCCTGAGTCTCTGTATGTGCTGATTCCTGGCCTAATACCCTTTTTCCTACCATTATCTTTCATATGGCTCGTTCTGACTTCCAGATGCAGCTTACACGTATCCTCTTCTCTAGGCAGCCTCTCCCTTCCATTCCTCCCAATCCTCTTCCAGCCCCACCCCCAAGATAAATGACCCTCCTGAGAGCTCCCACAGGTCCTGTGCTTATTGATTCCTGTTTACTTACTTATATAGCTGTCTCCTGCACTAGAGTAAGCTTCTCAAAGGTAAAAACTATTATTTCTAACTCCTCAGTGCTCAACAAACATCTATTGAATGATTAAGCTAGAATACATAAACAAGAAAACAAATTTTTCTTTAAAGATTTATTTACTTATTTTGAGAGAGAGAATGAGAGAGAGCGAGCGAGCATGAGGGGGGGGGAGGGTCAGAGGGAGAAGCAGACTCTCCGCTGAGCAGGGAGCCTGATGTGGGACTTGATCCCGGGACTCCAGGATCATGACCTGAGCCGAAGGCAGTCACTTAACCAACTGAGCCACCCAGGCGCCCACAAATTTTTCTTTAAAACCTATGGAAAGGGATGCCTGGGTGGCTCAATCAGTTAAGCATCTGCCTTCGGCTCAGGTCATGATCCTGGGGTCCTGGGATCAAGTCCCACATCGGGCTCCCTCCTTAGTGGAAAGCCTCCTTCTCTCGCTCCCTCTGCTGCTCCCCCTGCTTGTGTGCTCGCCTCTTTCAAATAAATAAAGAAAATCTTTAGGAAAAAAAAAAGAAACCTATGGAGGAAGTATCCCAACTCTGCTTTGTTTTACACTCCATATGAAACAGCTTGCCAAATCATCAGTTCCCAGTTGGAACAAATATTGAACTAACTAAGCAGTTCCCAATTTGTAAGCCAGTCTCCTTAGGTCCACAAATTCATCATTCACAAGCTATTTTCACTATTTCAAAAAGCCTGGGAAATTATAAGTCAATCCACAATAAATAATGAGGAAAAGACTGGCTAACTAAAATATCAGTTCCTGGGGCGCCTGGGTGGCTCACATGGTTAAGCGTCTGCCTTCGGCCCAGGTCATGATCTCAGCGTCCTGGGATCGAGCCCCACATCGGGCTCCTGGCTCAGCAGGGAGCCTGCTTCTCCCTCTCCCTCTCCCTCTCTCCCCACTCATGCTCTCTCTCTCTGTCTCAGATGAATAAATAAAATCTTTAAATATATATATATATCAGTTCCTTTTCTTCTGCTTAAAATTTCCCAATCAAGAGTGGTAACAATGAGTTTATCACACTATGCTGAATTCCTGATCAGCATATAAAGATCTTTCATTAAATATGTGAATTTAGGCATGCCTGGATGGCTCAGTTGGTTGAGCATCCAGCTCTTGATTTCAGCTCAGGTCATGATCTCAGGGTCGTGAGACTGAGCCCCACACATCAGGCTCCACACAAGACTCTCTCCTTCTCCCTCTGCCTCTCCCACTCCCCCACCTACCACCCACCACTCAAGTTTCTCAAGCTCTCTCAAAAAAAAAAAAAAAAAGTTGATGGAAGGGCGCCTGGCTGGCTCAGTCAGTAGTACAGCATACAACAACTCTTGACCTTGGGGTCGTGAGTTCGAATGCCACACTGGACCCAAAGTTTACTTAAAAAAAAAAAGTGGACATAAAGTAATGATTTCATAACTGCTGCCCAGAATCCCAATAGCAGCCTATGAGTAGCCAAGGTAGGTAGTGATTTAAAGTTTTTTTTATTATAATACATGTGAATATTAGAGAAGCAAATTAAGCTTCTTTAAATTAAGCAAAATAAGCAGAAGTATAGACTCAAATATAAATACCCAAACCAAAGCCCATCAAGGACTTATTTTAGGCTTGCAAAGAAACCCTGGAAAGAATTTCTCTTCAGTCTTCAATCTTCCTTAAATGTAGCAACAATTATATAGGCAAAGTTCACAGTTTAAAACCAAGTCTACCTGTCACTTATTCAATGTCACTTTCCCCATCTAGGTAAAGCTCCGTGGAAACCTAATCTGGAAAGCTGTAAAAGACTATGCTTTCGGGGTTCTCTTTCCTCTTGGCAGCTGCCGCTTCCTCTTTTCTGTCGACTCATCATCCTCGTCACATCAGTGGGTGCTGCACTGACCCTTAAGAACCTTTGCTTTCCTCTTCACTGTTATGCGTGTATTTCCACAGATTTGTTTTACCAGCCCTTTCTGCTCACCTGACTTCCATCTCCGTATTTCTAAACATGTCCAGTTCACCTCCATCTCTTAACCGAGTAAGATGTTCCATTCATGTCAAATCTAACATGTCCTCAACTGAATTTATCTGCTCACTACCTCAACATGATATAAAATCAAATCCTACATCTTCTTTACTTATCACTAACAGTATCATTTTCCAGTCTCAAAGCCTTGGAGTCAGTTTTAGCTCTTTTCATTCTTTCACCAAGGATATTCAAATCCCTAGCTTTCTTCCTCTGAGAGCTTTCATGATATAATTACTCTTTCCTTTTCATCTCCCTCTAGACTAGATGTGTATCAGTAAAATCCTGGAAAACCTTAAGTGGGCCTAGCATATTAGTCTCCATGCTTCCTACTGATCTCAATCCACCGAGCACCAACTTCATCTTCCTCTAACTACCAAACGTGTTCGTAGGTATCAGGTTTTGAAAAACTTGTTTGCTACAAAATAAAAGAACAGATATTCAACAGTTTCCAAAACTGTCACATGCACTGCACATTATATTTTCAGTCAAGCACCTCTTCTGACCACCCTAAATACACCATCTACCATATTTCCTAGCTGCTACAAAAGCATTTTTCCCTCAACTATAAACGTCCTTCCTCTTCCAACTGCCCAAATCCTACTTCCTAACTCCTCCAGTCCTCACTAATCTCTCAGGCCTCTGACCTCCTACCTCTATTTAGAGAGCACCTTAAATTCCTTTAACTGTTTGACTGGAGCACCTAAGAGGCAGAGACCCCACACTTCAGGTTTCTTTCGTACCTCCATCAACAGCTAGAACATGCGGTTATTTAATAAACACTTGGTCCTCTGACCATTTAATAAATCAGTGTGTCTACTAGGCATCAGGCACTATTAACTTAATCTGTGGAATCAAAACAATGACCAAAATTTTCCTTCCCTTTTCTACTTCTCTCTTGTCTCAAGATTCCATTATTTTTTCCTTCTCCCTTGAGCATCCTAACCTTGCCATTCTAGTTATCCTATTCCTTTCAGCTGAGCCTTCAACTGAATAGTAACTAAGCTACTTTCCTAAGTATGATTCTAGAATACAAAAAAAAAAAAGAATTACTCTTCTCTCCAAATATTGAGAAAAATTAGGAAGGGTAACCAGCAATATGTTTCTGAAGGCTATGTTGCCTGTTGGAGGGCTCTCACAATTGTCCTTATCATTGACATTAATTTTCACATACAATATCCTTATGAACAGACCAAAGCCTTCAATTTCACAAAAAGCATGGGTAGACTTTCTCTACCTAGACTCTGTGTTTGATAAACGCATGATTAAATAGAGAAAGGAACAATTAGTCTAGAGGAGACTAAGGAGAAGTAATAACCAAATGCAATGTGGGATCCTGAAACAGAAAAAGAACAGTAAAAAAACTGGTAATAATTATAAGGTCTGCACTTTAGTTGATAATATTGTATCAATGTTAATTAATTTCCTGTGCTTGACAACTGTACTATGATAATGGAAGATGTTTACATTAGGGGAAGGAGACAAGGGATAGGAGAGAACTCTTACTATTTTGGCAAGTTTTCTGCAGGTCTAAAATCAATTCAAATAAAGTTTCTTTTTTTTAAAGAGGCCGACAATACTTTGCTCCTATTTAGTTCACATGCTGATGTCAAAGACCTTTATAACTACAAGATCAAATACAAATTGTTAGACCAAGGGATATAAAATGTCTTGCTGCTTCCCGAAGTATTTTAGTAACACATACAGAGCATAAAGACTCCTAATTTTCTAAACTATATATAATGGTTACTAGATAAGGATGACCGTGTAATTTACCATCCAAACCAGGACCATTACAGGAGAAATATCTCGGTCACCTACTGGTAAGTCAAAGTGATCACTGTTGTTAAACACCTCAAATCAGTCTGACTTTGTACAAACCTGATGCTTTGGCAAGTCACCAGCATCTCCCTCAACCTCAGGAATAAACACCCCTGGGGGGAGGAGAACAGAAAGGTAGCCCAGAGATCCCCAAAGATGATTATGTAAAGGGAAAATAAGTCAATACATACTAATACGCTTGCATCTTTTAATTATGATTTTCAGGGCCGCCTGGGTGGCTCAGTCATTTAAGCATCTGCCTTCGGCTCAAGTCATGATCCCAGGGTCCTGGGGTCAAGCCCGAATCAGGCTCCTTGCTCAGCGGGGAGCCTGCTTCTCCCTCTCCCACTGTCTCTCTCCCTACCTGTTCTCTAATAAAATCTTTAAAAAAATAACTATGATTTTCAATAGAAAGTCAAGAATAGAATCAATGACTTTCCAGAGCAGCATTTAGCTTTCACTGCCTTGCCTAAAACCACATTCAAGTACACCCACCCAATCGCAACACAAAATGTAATAAGCTAAGGTCAAGTACTCTACTGTCTACTTTTGAAACAGCAGTTACTTCAGGAATTTGGACTGGTTCCAAATTCTAATATTTCTAAAAAAGATCAACAATATTGAAATTATCAAATGAATATGATATATTAACCTCAAAGCCTCAACAATATTAATCAGGTGTGTGAGATCATTAAAATTTTACATAGCTCATATATTTAATGAGCTAAGCTAAAGACACACATACTAATTTACAAAACTTAAAAAGTAGATATAATCGGGACACCTGGGTGGCTCAGTTGGTTAAGCAACTGCCTTCGGCTCAGGTCACGATCCTGGAGTCCCAGGATCGAGTCCCACATCGGGCTCCCTGCTTAGCAGGGAGTCTGCTTCTCCCTCTGCCCCTCCCCCCCCTCATGGGCGCGCTCTCTCTCTCTCTCTCATTCTCTCTCTCAAATAAAAAAAATCTTTAAAAAAAAAAGTAGATATAATCTTTAAAAAAAATCAGCAACCCCATCCCCACACTGTAATATTTCAAGTCAATGAAGAGACTGTGTGTGTGTGTGTGTGTGTGTGTGTGTGTATGTGTGTAGAAAATTTTCATCCAAAACCCTGTTTTTATTAGACCTGAAAGGTTATAAAAAGCCTCTTCATTAATGTAGTCTTTTCCTGAATAGAAAGAATCGTGTTAGAGGTGAGCTGTATTTCCCAATTTTATTTCTTTATAAAAATGTACACATTAGAATAGCCTGAGGTTATAACCTAATAAAAAATAAAATTTATCTTGAAAATTATATAAATGCTCTAGGCAGAACTAATATTCTATGTGAAAAACAATAACCCAAGAATTTGTAACTTACAATTTCAATTCTTCACAGCACAGCAAAATAGTCAAATGCCCTTATGTTATTTTTCACAAAGCTATCACTGCCTAATAGGAATTTATCTTAATAGAGATAGGCAAAATCTCTTTCGAGTAGCTCTATTTTTCAGGCATTATACAAAAGGTGAAAATGATCAAAGTTCATTTATTCAATAGGCCGTATTTTACAAATAGCACACCTCACCCTAAATGTAGTTGTGATATTCCTATTCTCTTAATCTTTGCTATTCCCTATTTCAACCTGCACACCTCAACAAATCTTTTTTTTTTTTTTAAGATTTTATTTATTTGACAGAGAGAGAGACACAGAGAGGGAACACAAGCAGGGGGAGTGGGAGAGGGAGAAGCAGGGAGCCCGATGCAGGGCTTGATCCCAGGACCCTGAGATCATGACCAGAGCTGAAGGCAGACGCTTAACAACTGAGCCACCCAGGCGCCCCACCTCAACAAATCTTCAAAAACAGTTTCATCATGTCAGTTTCCAAATAAATAAATAAAATAAATAAATAAATAAATAAATAAATAAATACAACTGGGCGCCTGGGTGGCTCAGCTGGCTAAGCGACTGCCTTCGGCTCAGGTCATGATCCTGGAGTCCTGGGATCGAGTCCCACATCAGGCTCCCTGCTCAGCAGGGAGTCTGCTTCTCCCTCTGACCCTCTTCCCTCTCGTGCTCTCTAACTCTCATTCTCTCCCTCTCAAATAAATAAATAAAATCTTTAAAAAAAAAACACACACAACTGATTTTTTGACAAAGTGCTCAGACAATTCAAAGAATATTCCTTTCAACAAATAGTGCCAAGACAACTGGATAGTCACATGCAAAAAAATAAATAAACTTGAACTCCTACTTCACAGCATACACAAAAATTAACTCAAAAAAAGACCTAAATTTAAGAGCTAAAATTATAAAAGAAAAGAAAGGAGTAAACTTCCATGACCCTGGGTTAAGGAGAGCCTTCTTAGACACACTAAGGAAGCACAAATGACAAAAAAAAAAAAAAAACAGATAAATTTGACTTCATCAAAATTAAACATTTTTATGCTTCAAAGAACATTAACAAGAAAATGAGGGGAGCCTGGCAGGCTTTGTCAGTAGAGCATGCAACTCTTGGTCTTGGGGCTGTGAGTTCAAGCCCCAAGTTGGGTGTAGAGTCCTTAAAAATAAAATCTTGAAAAAGAAAGGGAGAGAGACAACCCACTGAATGGGAGAAAATATTTGTAGGGGCGCCTGGGATGCTCAGTTGGTTAAGATTCTGACTCTTGGGCACCTGGGTGGCTCAGTTGGTTAAGCGACTGCCTTCGGCTCAGGTCATGATCCTGGAGTCCCGGGATCGAGTCCCACATTGGGCTCCCTGCTCAGCAGGGGAGTCTGCTTCTCCCTCTGACCCTCTTCCCTCTCGTGCTCTCTCTCATTCTCTCTCTCTCAAATAAATAAATAAAATAAATAAAATCTTTAAAAAAAAAAATTCTGACTCTTGATTTGGGCTTGGGTCATGAGGTTGAGCCCCCATAGGGCATGGCTCCGTGCTCAGCGGGGAGTCTGCTTGAAAGTCTCTCTCTTTCCCTCTCCCTCTGCCCCTCCCCGTATTGTGCACACGTGCACACTCCCTCTCTCTCAAATAAACAGATCTTTTTTTAATTATTTTTTTAAAGATTTATTTGAAAGAGAGAGAGAATGAGAGAGAGAGCACATGAGAAGGGGGAGGGTCAGAGGGAGAAGCAGACTCCCCGCTGAGCAGGGAGTCCGATGCGGGACTTGATCCCGGGACTCCAGGATCATGACCTGAGCTGAAGGCAGTCGCTTAACCAACTGAGCCACCCAGGCACCCAGATCTTTATTTTTTTTAAGATTTTATTTATTTGACAGAACACAAGTGAGAGAGCACAAGCAGGGGGAGCAGCAGAGAGAGGGGGCAGACTCCCCGCTGAGCAAGGAGCCCCATATGGGGCTCCATCTCAAGAACCTGAGATCATGACCTGAGCTGAAAGCAAAGAGCCACTTAACTGACTGAGCCACCCAGGCGCCCCTAAGTAAATAAATCTTAAAAAAAAAAAAATAGGGCGCCTGGGTGGCTCAGTTGATTAAGCGACTGCTTCTGCTCAGGTCATGATCCTGGAGTCCCGGGATCGAGTCCCGCATCGGGCTCCCTGCTCAGCGGGGAGTCTGCTTCTCCCTCTGACCCTCTCCTCTCTCGTTCTATCTCTCATTCTCTCTCTCTCAAATAAATAAAATAAAATCTTTTAAAAAAATTTAAAAAAAAAAAATAGGGGCACCTGGGTGGCTCAGACGGTTAAGCGTCTGCCTTCGGCTCAGGTCGTGGTCCCGGGGTCCTAGGATCAAGCCCCACGTTGGGCTCCCTGCTGAGCAGGGAGCCTGCTTCTCCCTCTCCCTGCCGCTCCCCCTGTTTATACTCTCTCTCTGTCAAATAAAAAAATATGTATTTGTAAACATGATCTATAATAAGAGACTTGGATCCAGAATAAAGACCTTACAACTCAATAATAAAAGACAACCTCATTAAAAACTGGGTAGAGGGGACAAGAAAAAACTGGGTAAAGGATTTGAACAGACATTTCTCTAAAGACAAATGGCCAATAAACTCACGAAAAAAATGCTCAATTAGCCATCAAGGAAAAGAAATCAAAACCATAATGAGATACAACTTCACACCCACTAGGATGTCCTACGATTAAAAAAGCCAGATAATGACAAGGGTTGGAACCCTCATACTTTGCTGGTGGGAATGCAAAATGGTGCAGTCACTTCGGAGAAAGTTTGGCAGTTTCTCAAAATGTTAAACTTGGGGAGTTACCTTGGGGCACCTGGGTGGCTTGATTTGGGCTCTGGTCATGATCTCAGGGTCATGAGATCTGCCCGAGACAAGTTCCACACTTAGCAGGGATTCTGCTTGAGATTCTCTCTCCCTCTACCCCTCCCCCTGCTCTCACGCATGTGGGCTCTCTAATAAATAAATCTTAAAAACAAAACAAAACAAACATGGAGTTACCTTATAAAACCCAGCAGCTGCACTCCAAAGTATATACCCAAAAGAAATGAAAACCTACATCCACACAGACATTCATAGCATAATTATTCATAATAATCAAAAAGTTGATGAGGTGCCTGGGTGGCTTCGTCAGTTAAGCATCTGCCTTTGGCTCAGGTCATAATCCCAGGGTCCTAGGATCAAGCCCCTTTTGGGCTCCCTGCTCAGCAGGGAGTTTGCTTCTCCTCTTCCCTTCCCCCTGCTTGTGATCTCTCTCTCAAAAATAAATAAATAAAATCTTTAAAAAAAAAGGGGGGGGGCGCCTGGGTGGCTCAGTCGTTAAGCGTCTGCCTTTGGCTCGGGTCATGGTCCCAGGGTCCTGGGATCGAGCCCCGCATCAGGCTCCCTGTTCAGCAGGAAGCCTGCTTCTCCCTCTCCCACTCCCCCTGCTTGTGTTCCCTCTCTCACTGTCTCTCTCTCTGTCAAATAAATTCTTTAAAAAAAAATAAAAAATAAAAAAAATAGCTGAAACAACCCAAATGTCCATCAACTGATGAATAAAGGAAATGTGGTACCTGTAACATTATTCAGCAATTTAAAAAAGAGTATTGAAACATACCACAACATAGATGACCCTTGAAAACATGAAGAGTAAGAGAAACCAGTCACAAAAGACTATCTACTGTACTGTATCATTTATACGAAATGTCCAGAATAGGCAAATCTAGAGAGGCAGAAAGCAGATTAGTACTTGCCTCAGGCAGAAAGAACTGGGGGGAAATGGGGAGTCTAATGGGTTTCTTTTGTGAGTGATAAAAATGTTCTAAAACTGAGGCACCTAAGTGGTTCAGTCGGTTAAGCAACTGCCTTTGGCTCAGCTCAGGTTCCTGACTGAGCCCCATGGCAGGCTCCCTGCTCAGCAGGGGTCTGCTTCTCCGTCTCCCTCTGCCCCTCCTCCCTGCCCCCCCATCTCTCTCTCTCTCTCTCAAATAAATAAAATCTTTAAAAAAAAGTTCTAAAACTGATTTTGGTGATGGCCACACAACTGTGAATATACTCAAAACCACTGAATGATACACTCTAAATGGGTGGTTTGTGTGGTATCTGAACTATAGCTCAATAAAGCCATTAAAAAAAAAAAAGTAATAGTTTCACACAAATGAAGTCTAACCTTCTCTTACATTGATTCAAAGCCCTTTACAATCTGGATCCATTATTTCAAATATTCTACCACAATAATCCTCCACTCCAAGCATACTGATGGGGATCCTCACAACCCAGCATACAGGATGCTTATTTCATGCCCAAACCTTTGTTCATGTTAATTACTCACCACAATCCACTCCCCTCTGCCAATCTAAACCCTGACTGTAGTCTTAAGCTCTTGTTTTAATGTTTTTTAAATTCATATTTCAGTTCAAATTCTGTTTCTTATATGCTATTTTCTAGCGCCTAGTTTCTGCTCTCAGATAGTTAAGTGACAAATTAAGCAAGACACAGAATCGTATATGTAGTCTCACCCTGGCCCCAGTCCCTGTTCCCTCTACAGTAATAGAAACACTCCTGGGGACTCTGCCAGGATGGGGGAGACTGAGACAAATACTGCTGTCCCTCCAAAGGACATTTTTTAGCAATAAAATCGTCATGTATTTAAAGAAAGAAAAAAAAATCCCGTATATGTCATGTGACCTAAGTTATGTTACAACAAAAGGACAGAATTTAAGCCCATTTAAAACCCACAGAAAAAAGTGTCAGAAAGAAATATAGCAAAACGTTAACAGTGGTTATCTCTACATACTAAGATTATGGATGACTTTTTACTTTTCCTTATTTTTTTAATTTCCTGATTTGATATTAGTTCTTATAATCACAAAATTTTTCATATAATTGACTATAAACGTTTTTCCTCTTTGGCCTTATACCAGCCCTCATCATCAGTATCTATACTTCAAAGGCAACTCAGCCACATTAGATGACTTTGTAAACTGGGTCAATGTTATTCCATCTCAAACAAAATTATGAAACTATTATCAATTCAATTACACAACAGTGCAAAACAATTTTAGGGCAGCCTTGAATGCTAAATGTGAGTTGTGATGCCATCTATATTAGTCCTAAAACTTAGCTTAAAACTGATTCCCAGACTCTAATTTAATCAACATTTCAACAAATATTTACAGACTTCCTAGATCTGCGAGGTACTGCTCTAGAGGTTGGCAATTCAACAGCAAACAAAACTGACAAAATTCTCTGCCTTTATGGACCTTACATTCTATTGATGGAATTTAGTATCTCATAAGTGGGAACACACACACAAAGGCTTGAAAAAGTACAAAACTACTACTAGTTAATAAAGGTCATAAAAACTGACAAATTTCAAATGTACTTAGAATAGTTAAAAGAGTCTCAAATTTCAGCTGAGGTTACAAGAAAGTGAAAAACTCCTTCTGGATGGCAGCAAGCCAAAGAACTAGGAGCCATTTGAGAATTCAGAAGTAGCTTGGGATCTTGCAATATTTCATCGATGTAAATCTCAGCTGCAGTTTATACTCTGCTTGAAGTCAGGCACCTGGCTAAAAATCAGGAAACAGTTTCCTATTATATTAGCTCAAATTATTATTCCTAAAGTAAAAATAGATTGTTACCTCATCACAAGAGTTTATTCCAGAACTTACTTTCCCTCATACTTCATAATGAACTAACTGTATCATCAACCAGAGCAAGCATCTGACTGGCCATGTAACCTTATTTTATGGCCTCAAGCCATCCCACGATCTTCCTACCCAAGTCACAGAAGCATTTCAGTCTCTTTGACTACACTTGACCTTAGCCAAAAGTCCGAGAAGCGATTGGTCTGTTTGACTAAATCTAACATTAATAAGCAAAAACCAGAGGTTTCTTATACAATCAAGTTGCCTTGATCCATGTTAGCATGCTTCTAATATCAATGTCACTAACCATCAGACAAAGAATCCATTAATAGGTCTCTATAAATCCTTCCCGCCTACTTTGCAAGAACAAAACAAACCTCACACCATAATCTTCAGAAACAAGCCATTTTAATTCAAGAGTCACATAAACTGGTCTAACTCCTTCACTTTAGAGAAAGGGAAACTGATGCCCAAAGCATTTATGTGATTAGTCCAAGACCATACCTCTAAAAAATGGAAAAGCCAAACTCAAATCCAGATTTTTTTTTTTTTTTACTACAAATCAGGTACACTTCTCAATACATCAAGCTAAATTTACTTATATTTCAAGGCTACTTTCCAAGCCAAAAATCTAGTTATCAGAAGACCAGGGAGGTATTATGAGATGAGTGGGAAGGAGACCAGGAGACCAGATCTGAAACGTATCTTTTCATACCCTAATTCCTGGGATTATGGTGCAGAAGATACTTTGAATTTATGGCGATTGTGTTCTGATTGCCATGTTGTAGACTAGCTCCTCTAGCTTCTCTGATCCTGCTAAAAACTTGAAATATGACTGAAATCCATTTACTCAAGTTCTACACAGCAGCAACAGCAATGGAATTGGGAAAAGTCAGCTGGCAGGAGAAAGCTCTGTAAACCTCGGGTAATTCTTACTCATCCTTCTAATGTAGTTCAGATGTCAATTTCTTCTAGGAAGCCCTAATTCCTCCTTCCTCCAGGCTAAGCCCTTACAGCAGAGTTATCATCACACTTGCTTCATGATATTCTGTCACTTACCTGTCGGGACCAAGTTCTTTGAGAATAAAAGCTTTTCTTTTCTTTTTAAGATTTTATTTATTTCACAGAGAGAAAGAGCACAAGTAAGCGGAGCAGCAGGCAGAGGGAGAGGGAGAAGCAGGCTCTCCCTGCTGAGCAGAGAGCCCAATGTGGAGCTCGATCCCAGGACCCTGGGATCATGACCTGAGCCAAAGGCAGATGTTTAACCAACTGAGCAACTCAGGCACCCGGAGGGCAAAAGCTTTTCAACCCTACATCAAGCGCTGAGTTTGGCACACAATACGTGCTCAATAAACGAACAAATCAATTTTAAAACTTGCCACTTACACTGAAGCTCCAATATAAATGGCTAAAACACGGCAATCTTATTATGATTTAAAACACGGTTTTCAGGAGCACCTGGGTGGCTCAGTCAGTTAAGCATGTGCCTTCAGCTCAGGTCAGGATCCCAGGGTCCTCCCTCTCCTTCTGCCCCTCCCCCAAGTTGTGCTCATGCTTTCTCTCTCAAATAAATAAAATCTTAAAAACAAAAAAACACGGTTTTCAAATGTTTTTTAACAGCAAACCTTTTTGTAAAAATCGTTATCAGAAACCCCAGTGTGGAAAAGCAACATATCAGTCCTTCGGCGGTTTAATCTCAGTTTGACAAAAATACCTCACTTTAAGACCTGTAAGCCTAGGACAGGGAGTAGCAGAGCAGAGGCAAGCGCCACTGTGACTCAGGCATCTAAGTAACATTCTTCCTTCCGCATCTTCATCTTGCATCAGTCTCCCCCTCTCCTTCCTAGAAAAGGATCTGCCCTTAAGAGCACACATCCATCTCTGTTGATGGTGGGGCTTAGGAGGAGACAGACTGGGGCTGCTTCATGAGCTTTAGAGCTCTGGTTGCTAGTTACAACAGTATTTTGCTGGAGGCCTTGCTAACTTCTGAACAAGCAGAAACATGCACTGAATCAAATGTGCAGGCCTATTCTATAAGTCTCAATGACATAAAGATAACCTACATGTCATAGTATGTGGTTATGAACAAATTAACACAGGATACAGTATCATGGCGTTCTAGATGACTCCACAGAGCCTCTTTACTGCATACAGACCTTCCCCTAGCTACCTCCCACTCTCATATGCAGATTTGGTAAGAAGCAACGAGGCATAATAGAAAGGACATTCATGAGCTGTGGAGCCAGTCATACCAGAATCTGAACTGCGGACCACCACTTACTAGATGGACAACCTTAGGAACATTACTTCTCTGCTTTTCAGTTTCCTCATCTGTAAAATAGAAATAGTAGCTACCTCATTAGGATTGTGAAAATTAAATAAAATCCTGCATGTGTAGTACCTAGAAGAGGAGGCGTTCAATAAATGAATACTATTGTTAATATTATGCAGATTTAGCTTTGGTCAAGAAACAAAAAAGAGGAAAACAAATGTTTTTGGCTTCAACCTATAAAATTGAAAATCAACAGAGAGAACAAAAAAAAATTTTTTAAAAGAAAGGAAATTAAATACAAAAAAAAAAAAAAACACCCTCAATGGGCATATTTGTTTTTATACCCAAGACAAAATAGGTGAGGATACACGTCATTTTCTGGTTGCCACAGGCCTTTACCAAACTTAGTTCATTCAAAGAACCCACTGCCCTGATTTTCTTAACCAAATTGGCTGCCCCAAAACAGTAACTAGACTCCCCAGAAGTGTCAGCAGGTCTGAGAGAAATTACACCCTGAAGTCTTTCCATATAAATAGAACACTGTGTATTCATAACAGACTGCAAAACTGTTCTAAGTCAGAACTATTCGGGCACCCAAATTCAAACTCATTTATCTTTAATTATCTGAAAGGTAAGCAATCTCCATCCAAAGGGCTAGGTTTCAAGAAACCCCTGAAAATGTAAGCAACAGTTTTCTGTGGAGAGAGTCTATAAGCTTTCATCAAAATGTCAAAGTTGTTTGTTACCCAGAAAAGGTTAAGAATCTCTTTTAAGATGCTCAACAGAGCTTCTGAAAAGTTCATACTGAGAAGCTGAGGAGAGCACATCTCAAGGCAAGTATCTTGAAGTGCCAATTTCATAAACTATTCATACTAGATTATGTTATAAAAATTCTAAGCATATTCCTCCCTCACCAGTAGCACTTTTCACAGCAGGGTTTATCCTCTTTCATCCCCCACCATCCCTGCCACCCTCCATCATGTCCCATTCCTTGCCAGGCCCCATTCCCTGCCTCTTTGCAGTCAAAATCCTCTGCCTAAAATGGCTTTATGAGCCTGCCATGCAATAATGATGCCTGGAGGGGCACCTGGGTGGCTCAGTTGGTTAAGCGACTGCCTTCAGCTCGGGTCATGATCCTGGAGTCCCGGGATCGAGTCCCGCATCGGGCTCCCTGCTCAGCAGGGAGTCTGCTTCTCCCTCTGACCCTCTTCCCTCTCGTGTTGTCTCTCATTCTCTCTCAAATAAATAAATAAAATCTTTAAAAAAATAAATAAATAATGATGCCTAGAGGCAGGTTCCAGTTTATATTCCAATTCATTATTGCCAACATTCCCCTTTATTTCTGATTTGTCACTTGAACACTAAGTACAAATGAAGGACACTGGTCAACCTCCTTTCAGTATTTTTATAAACTTAAAATACTATATGAATTTATTAATTAAATTCAAACACAACTGCACTGATATATTTTGAGGAACTGGAGATTTAACCAAGCCATAGAAAAAGCAACTCCAGCCTTGCACTCCAGTCTCAAAGCTTCGTGTCTATCAACTTATCACATGATGACCACTTTCATCAAACAAATGTAAATTCCCACACTCACTCAGGGTAGAAAAGCAGAAATGCTCTGTTTCAATCCATTTTAACCAATTCCCCATTACCACTGGTAACATTTCATCATTAGCATATTCTAATGAAATCTGTAACCTATACCTCATTTACTATACAAACTTTTAGATTTTACTAATTGAAATCTTTCTGTGAGTAAAGCAGTAAGATAACAGAATTGTGAAATACATCAAGAATTTTAATTTCTTCTATGACATGAGACAAAGTAAAAACTTAAAGCCACATAAAAACCAACTACCCCATATTACTACAAATAGATGTAAGAAATCATCTCCACTGGAAATTACACCTTAAATTTATGCCCTTTAACAATTGTTGCAGTACTAGTAACTACTTGTGTTGCAACCAACTCAGCTTTTATAAATCCTTCCTTTGTGAAACGCATTAAGAAAAAGCACACTTGAAACACTTAAGTCACAACTCTTTGTGTCCAAATAAAGCCACCAAATTCACCAAGCACTGGTCCTCACTTATCACTTTGTACATCAAGAACACACACCATGGGCTTCCTTTCAATGCTTAATTGCCAAAATAGCTCCAAAATACAGATAATGAAAAATTTACTTGGTGGCACAGTACATAAACTTATAGCCCTAACCAAGTATGGGCAATCAAGACCAAAAAAAAAAAAAAAAAAAGACAAATGATTAAGGAATTCAAACTCACAAAGCATTAAGTGAAGATATATTTTAGAGATCCAGCACTGAACCCTACCTTCAAGTAGGCAAATCAGCCAATCCTTTTTCCCCCAAAAGTAAAGCAACTAGGGATACTGATCAAAACCAACCAGATTTTCCATGAGCAACACTAAGATATCACTAAGCATTCTCATCTGTGAAAAATTCTTAATTGAACAGAATCATGCAGGATAAAAACATTATGAAATCAGTACACACATCACACTGGAATGGAATTTATCCTTACTCTGCGACACACCGCCTGGATTGAATAACAATATTAAAAGAACAGAGAAAATGACACTTGACAGAAACCAAAAGATGACCTGAAATGACTCTAGAAGGGAGGTATCTTTCCCTTCTCAAAGTAATCGATACAGACAGGAATCAAACTACAGACTGTGAAATCATCCGTGGACTTCATGGCAGTTATTTGCTCAAACACCCTACTCTCTCTGGAAGTCGAACAAAATGACACAAATACAAAAACACAACACATCTAACATCCAATGGTTATTTATTGATTTATATAAATACAACGGATGGGGGGAAAGAAAGGTGCATGATGAAATGTTATTCTCAGGTAGGTAATACCTTTCCAAATCTCCGTGGAATTTATGAATTCAACGTTTTACCTTCACCGGCTAGTTTCTGACTAAAATACCTGGTCAAGTCTTTTCAATCAAAGCTGTCCAAAAAATTCTACAATCGAGCAAATGACATGAAATTAGATACATTCAATACTAGACTCTCCTCCAGAAGCCCTGATCCCCTCTAGACATCAGGCCTACGAAGAGAAAATTAAAGCCTTTAAAAATATCCATCATAACACAAGCCTTCCAAGAAGTGAGACTTTTGGGGGTGATGGGTAATGTCAGTTAACTTCCTCTTCCTTTAAAAAGGTCAAAGACAGGGAAGCGTCCGGTGTAACATTTCCTCCTCAGATCGCGTTCCACCACACGCAACCTAACTCCCCCCATCGCTAAACATTAGCCACAGGGGATGCTTTCTGTATATTTTCACCATAGATTTAAAATCCGACTTACCTCAGACACGAACTGAGCTTAGCTTCAAACAGGAAATTTACCATTAAAGTTTATTATGTACTAATAATAACAATTAGGAAAGCCCACCAGGCCCTGCTGCAGGGGGAGGAGAGGAGGAGGAGGAGGAGGAGGAGGAGGAGGAGGAGGAGGAGGAGGAGGAGGAGGAGGAGGAGGAGGAGGAGGAGGAGGAGGAGGGTGTAGTCCTCACAACAATCAGAAAAGCCTTCCCTGCAGGGCTGGTCCCAGGCACCAGCAAATTCGGCCTAATAAAGGGGGGCGGGGGGAGGCGAAGAGGGGGGGAAGGGTCCCCCAGATCTAAAAGGGAAGAGCTGCAGAGGCCAAGCCGAGCGGAGCTAGTTTTCACAGTACTGCAGAGGGTCCCGGGGTCCCCCGCAGGGCTGCTGCCGCCGGAGCACCCCGAAAGCTCCGGCCGAGCCGGCCGCGGGGGCTAGAGCAGCAGCCCCTAACCCAGCTGGGCTGCGGCGGCCGGCAGGAGGGTCCCCGGGGAGCCAGGGCCCCCCCCCCCCCCCCGGCTGCGGCGAGATGCCGAAGGGCCGGCAGGAAGGTGAAAAGGATACTGTTGGGGCGCCTGAGTCTGGAGGGCCCTGATGTTCGGGTGAGGAGGGGCCGCTGCCGCCGCCGCCGCCGCCGCCGCTGCCGCCGCCGCTGCTGCTGCCGCCGGGTGAGGAGGCGGTACCGCTGCTGCCGCCGCCGCCGCCGCTCCCGTGCCGGGTCCGGTTCCTGCTGCAGCCGCTGAGCCTGATTTCAGAGCCGGTTTCTGCGGTAAACTCATGGCAAAGCGAAGCCACCAACCCCCCCAGAGCGGGACCGGGCGCGCCGGGGTGCAGGGGCCGGGGGCAGCGGGGGGGCGGGATGGGGGCAGACCCGGGGAGGCGGCGGGAGCGGGGGGCCGGGGGGAGGCTGGGAGGAGGAGGAGGAGGGGGCCGGGGCCGGTCACACACGCCCGCCGCCGCCGCCGCCGCCGCCGCCGCCGCCGCCGGCAGCAGCAGCCGCCCCGCGGGCCAGCACCACCGGCTGCCGGTCTCCGTGACAACGCGACCCCAGGGGGGGGGCCGGACCCGGCGGGGGCAGGAGGCGGAGAGACCGGACCTTTCACGGCAATATCCTCATGGGCCGGCGGCGGGGGGTCTTTATCCCCCTCCCCGGGGGAAGCGGCGCCCTTCTCGGTAGCGGGGCTCAGGCGATGCCGGCGGATTTTCTTCACTCAACGAGCAGAGCATCCAACATGGCGCTGCGGCCGCCTCCAGCAGTCCGGCAGGACGGCCGCTCGGAAAACTTCGGGCCTTTTCGGAGCGGCTCGGGAGGCCGAGAGTGGGAAGCGCCTTCGGCTCTTTCCGGAGACTGCGAGCGGTCGGGATTCTTCGGAGACGCTCGGGGGCGTCTTCGGCGGCCGTTCGGGAGAGCTCTGGGGCTGACTCGCCTCCTCGGGAAAGATCGGCGAGGGGGGCTTCCCAGGCTCGCTGCGGCGGGGGTGCGGGGTGGAGGCAGAGACCAAAGGCGAGGTCCGCCAGAGCCCTCCCCTGCCGCCCGGCCTCCAAGAACAATGGCAACGGCCCTGGAGCCTGCGGTCCGCAGAGCCCTGCCCGCAGGGGCGGGAGGCGGTGAGGCGAGAAACCTCGGTTACAGTGGAAGGAACCGCTTAACCAGAGTGAAACCGCTGGAAAGAAACCCGCTGCGTGCATCTATTAGCACAATAAATAGCACTCGCCTGCCCCTAAGGCAGTTCTCGTCCATTGTGTCGACACTTCGCCCTCCCACACTCCAAGAGGTGAGTGGAATGAGGAGCCTCACTTCCAGAGCACCCTAAAGCCCGGAGAAGAAAAGTGACTGGCCCAAGGTCATCCAGCCGGGAAGGGGCAGAGCCAAGCCTGGAGCCGAATTCCACCTTCATCTGGAGGAACCTTGCCGACTCCCAAGTTGCCTGGGGACCCTCCTCATCTTAGCAGCAGCCTAGAGTGAGGGTTCGGTGGACAGATTTGTCCAAGGCCTGCCACATGACTGGAGCGCCCCTTGACCAGCAGCTCCCCAGTGTCTTATGCGGGGGTAACATTTGTCCTTTGCTCCCCACTGGGCCGACCAAGACCACCCAGCCCTTCCCCGCACACCCCACCCGGAGCGGGGGGGGCCTTGGGCTCGGCACAGGTGATTGGGTGGAAAGGAACCGCAGGGATCTACGGAGTGATCCCGGTAGGACTGCTTACCAGGCACGTGATACGCATGATCTCATACAGTCCTGCAAAATAGGTAGGACCCATTTTACAGATGAAGAAACTGAGTCGCGGGAAGGCGCAATACCATCACACAACGGAAGCGCTGAGAAAATTGAGGTTCAAAGCGGACAAGAGACTTACCCAAAGTCACAGAGAGAGGAGTTGACAGAGTCAAAATTCGAATTTAGTTATGACTCCTGCTATATTGCTTCACACTGCCTTCATTTTTTTTTTTAATTCACATAAAGCTCTACACATAGTGGGTGCTTAATTCTTGACAGTCCCTGAGAGCTCTATATGCCTCATTCCCCATCTCCAGACTGGAAGACAGGAGTTACTTCATACTCTGGAGTCCTAAACCATTTGGATTGGTTATACCTGATGATTTAGGATTGGATCTTCTGCTCTTCTCCAGGCACGACTGGCTCCAGGAAAAATTCCCAAGCGGTTCAGTTCCCCAGATTCTCCTTCCTGGTGTTCTGAGATCTCAGACTTCCTTATCCCAGTCAAAACCTGTTCCCAGGAAAGAATTTGGCTTCTCATTTACACTAGAGTGATAACAGACTGATAATTCCTTAATTGCTATTCTTTTCTAAGCCGTTTCATTCTCTAGCTTAATAATAGCTGCAAGCATCAGGTGATTACTGTGTGCCTGATCTTTGCTAAGCACTTTGTGAGCATTATCGCTCTTAAAACGGAAAGACCTTGGGCAAAATAATGTAAAAGTCGCTGATAAGATTCTCCCCCCAGGGCAATCAATGAGGGGAGGCTTACAGAAAGCAAAGTCAAAAAGGTAGAATGTTCTTTCATCCAGAAGCATGGCCCTGCTCTACATCCCTCTCACAGAGCAGCGTATTTATTAAACACCTACTATGTGCCAGGATACAACTCTGCTAAACATTTTGCTTGGATTAACTCTTACTCCCCTCAACAACTATATACAAGGTGCTATTTTATCCTGTTGACAGACGAAGAAACTGAGGCTCAAAGATGTAAGGAAGCAACCTGTATAAAAAAAATTTTAGTAGGCTCCACACCCCACTGCGGGACTTGAACTCACAACCCTGAGATCAAGACCTGAGCTGAGATGTAGAATCAGATGCCTAACCGACCGAGCCACCCAGGCGCCCCTCAACCTGTATAATTTTTAGGTGGAAGGGCTGGTATACAACCCTGAGGCATCTGGCTCCGAGTCTGATGTGCCACATTTCCTTCAACATAGCAACCTCCCCAGCTGTGGCCAGAAGCACCATCAAGAAGCAAAGCTGGTTCTATGAACTTGCCTGCTGAGAGCCCTCCAAGGTTCCCCGCACTCTCACTGTCTTCAGGACCCAGTCTAAATCGGAGATCCTTCAGGACCTGGGCTCTGCTTCCATCCTGCCACTCACATCTAGAGCAGCAACCACGTTAGTCTATTGCAAACAAAGCCATTTTCCTTCTCCCCCAGCGGCCTGTCCACAGACTGTTCCATAATATTCCACAATAACCACAGTTATTGGTTGAATAACCCCAAACCACCCTCTCCCCGCTCAGCCCATTGGCTCACTCCTGCTCCTACTTCAAGAGTTAGCTCAGATGTCACCTCTTCCAGGCATCTTTATCTCACTGCCCAAGCGGAGCGAGGCACCCCGCCTTCAGTCTCCCAAGACAGCAGATGCTTAGCTCCCAGGACACTCTGTTGAGCAACTAAGTACAGACATTGGAATCAAATTATCTGAGTTTGATTCTCAGCCCTGCCTTTTATTAGCTGGATGACCTGGAAGAAATCACTTAACCTCTCTGAGCCTCAGTTTTCTCATTTGTAAAATAGATTCTACCTCCTATCATGAGAAATAAGACAATAAATACAAGGGTGCCTAGGTGGCTCAGTTGGTTAAGTGTCTAACTCTTGATTTCAGCTCAGGTCATGATCTCAGGGTCCTGACTGAGTCCTGCAGTGGACTCCTTGCTCAGCCGGAAGTCTGCTTCTCCCTCTGCTGCTTCTCCCTCTGCTTGTGCCCTCTCTCTCTAATAAAAGGGGAAAAAAGAAAAAAAAAAAAAAGACAGCAAATGCAAAGCACTTAGCCCAGTCCCTGGCTCATAATAATTGTCAGATATATTACTTAGGCATTTAGAATATCCTGAATATCCAGCACTTAATAAATAGGATGTGAAACCTGCCGAAAGACAGGATAATTGCGAATCGTCAGAGGATTTCATGTTATCCTGGAGTCCGGGGTACCGCAGAGCCCAGGCTGGGCCTCACTATACAGAGAAAGAGAAGGACCAGAGTATCCCAGAGCAGGCACCAATGGCCCCCAAGAGGGGTGTTGTACCTTTGACCTCAGCTGTTCCCAGAGCCCACCTGCTGCCTCCAGCACAGACCTCTTCAAAGAGCCAGCAGACAAGTGAAGACTTGGTTTATCCATCTCACGGCTGGGTGATAGAGTTTTGCTTATTTGTTATCATGTGGGGTCAGTGCTCTTGTTTCTCTGAGTGAACTGGAGATTGGGCTCGGGAGGACCCCTTAATTTCTTGATTGAAAACTTGAAAATATTGTTGCAAGCTGGAGTTCTCTCTCCCCTTCATTTTTCCTCCTGGAGGGGACTGGCCTTTTAGCATAAAGACAAGCCATGTTATGCCAACAGAAGCCATCTTTAGTAGACACAGAGGGGTTTGTATATTATTTGCAGTTCCACTCAGCGACATGCGAATATCCACCAAGGGTAGAGCTGGGCATGAACCTTGGTGGCCCGAGATCTAGACCCTCGGCAGTTAAGACCTAGAGATGGGAAGCCACAAAGGTTTAAAAACATTTAAAAGGGTGGGGGGGATTGAAGACTGAGGAAGGAGACACTTCAGGGCATCCATCTAAAGAGGGCAGGGGGGATGGAAGGAGAGAAGCCCCAGTGGGAAAAGTAAAGAAACTGTTTGCCCCATTCCGTGCACCACAGTAAGCATGTTCATAATCAGCCATGAAGGCTCTTCAGTGAAGAGCCGTACCAGCAGGCCTTTCCCGACGTCACAGGGCCCAGTGGTAGGGTGCCATGTGAGGGTGGTGATTCCTTGCAAAGGTTTTAAACTTCAACACAGATCTGGATTCTAACCTTACAGACCGGTTGTACTACCTTAAGTAAGTTTTCTAACTTCTCTGGGCCATTTGCAAAATGACCGGGAGGTCTGCCTCTAAAGGATTAAAGCAAGACTTCAAGCAGCCAGAGAGCATCACCAGGGCCTGGGGCTTAAGAAGCACCCGACAAAGCTTAATTCCTGTCCTGTTCCCTGCAGGGCAGGGGGGCAGCTGCTCTAATTTGATGCCGTTCTCACTCCGGGAACCAAGTTGTCCTGCCCCTTTGCCCACAGTGTGTGCTGCACAGTCCATTGCTCAGCTACTCCTCCTGGAAGCGATCACAGCCCACGCCGGCCACTTCCGGCTGCAGATAGCGCAGCTTCACCAGGGTACAAGAAGGAGCAAAAACTATTCTCACAGAATGGTTCATTAAGATGGTAAACTTTATGTTATTTGTACTTTACCACAATTTTTTAAAAAGTATTATCACAGAGTCTAGTCAGGACTGAAAATACCTTAAAGATGATCTTACCCAGTGTTCTGGTTTTAGGAAGAGAGCCCAGAGAGAGGAAAGGATTTTTTCAAGGTTACACAGCAAGAGAACAGCAGAGCAGAGACTGAAACTCCAGCCTCTCTTCACTGCTAGGCCAAGGACTTTGTCACTAATAACCGTCCTCCTATTAAGAAGTCTGCTGCCACCCCCCCCCGGCCTTTTCCCACTTCCAGCATTGGCCATTCCTGGCCTGCATGCTTCTGGAGCAGGGGATCTTCAGGATTCATGTAACTGGCATCTACTGAGTGACAACTATGTGCCAGGCCCCATGCTGGGCCCCTAAGAGGAATAGGAGGCCATATCTAATGGGGAGGAGAGAGGGGTAACGACCTACAGGTTAAGTAATCCCCATAATTATTTACATTAAAAAGTGAAGATCATGTCAGGTCTCTGCTCAGAGCACTTTACTGTCCTCTCGTCTCACCTGGAGTAAAAGCAAAAATTTATTCAATGGCCTACAAAGCCCTACATGATGAGCTCTGCCTCCCATCTTTCCATCTTTACCTTGACCTCTCTGAGTTTCTGTCTACTACTCTTCTCCATGTTTAGTGCCCTGGCCTTTGTGATGTTCCTTTATCCTGAGCACACTCCCACTTCAGGGCCTCGGCATTTCCTGTTGCCTGTCCTTGGGATCTGGGATCTCAGCCCTGCACATTCCCTCACTTCCTTCATGTTTCTGCTTGAAACCTTATCAGAGAAGGCTTCCCCGACGTCCCATATAAATTAGCAACCCACCCCCATCCTCAGCACACCTGGCCTGCTTGAATTTCCTTCATGACACCTGTCACCATCTGACATGTGGCATTTCCATATTTATGAGTCTGTGGTCTACCTCTTCCCCCGTTAGAATGTTAGCCCTAGAAGAGGAGGGACTTAGTCTGTTTTGCTCACTGGTGTATCTTTAGGTTACAGTATAGAACCTGACATGTATTATGCGCTTGTGATATTGTGATTAATAAGAGATTTATATTTGGTCTTTGGTTCCTGGCAGAGAGCTCTAAAACCCTTGGAATTTCCTAAGCGATTAGAATGATAAAGGTATCTTTTGTTATGTTAACGAGGTGACTTTTGGAAAGCCCCCAGGTCATCTAAGGATGGGGGGGCTGGTTGTCAGGGGAACCAACCCTGAGATTAGAGAGTTGGAACTTTTGGCCCCACCCCAAGACCTCTCAGAAGGGAAGGAGAGCTGGAGATTGAGTTCCAGTGATTTATTCAGTCGTGCCTAGGTAATGAAGCCTCTGTTAAGAACTCCAAAGGACGGGGTCCACAGAGCTTCTAGACTGGTGAACATGCAGAGATGCAGGGAGAGTGGCGCCCCTGGAGAGGGATGGGTGATCAGACCCTTGCCCCACACCTTGCCCTGTGCATCTCTTCCAGCTGGCTGTTCCCGAGTTACATCCTTTCATAATAAACTGGTAATCTAGTGAGTAGGATGTTTCTCTGAGTTCTGCAAGCCACTCTAGCAAATTAATCAGACCCAAGGAAGGGACCGTGGGAACCTCTGATCTCTAGCCAGTAGGTTGGAAGAACAGGTGACAACCTGGCCTTGCAGCCAGCATTTGGAAATGAGGGGAATGGGCGGTCCCACAGGACTGAGCCCTCAACCTGTGGGATCTGATGCCATCTCCAGGTAGATGGTATCAAAACTGAGTTAAGCTGTAGGACACCCAGACGGTGTCTGAGAACTGGTGTTGAAAAAACACAGATCAGAATACTCCATCAATGTTTGTCGCCTGGACACAAAATGATGAATGCTATGGAACACGGGTTGTGGGGACGGGTACAGAGTAGAGAGGACGGAGTGCACTTACCACGTTCTGACTCCTCAGCACTTCCATTCTCTGACCTAACGAGCAAAACTAGGACTGTCCTTCAAGTGGAATACCACTCGCAAATGCTTTGAATTAAATAGAATTTGTTACATTTGGGTGTGTCCATCATCACCAAGATACCTCTTTTCTCTTTGCTGGTCAGTTGTTTTTTTTAAGACTTTTTTTTTAAGATTTTATTTATTTATTTGAGAGAGAGAGAGCACGAGCACGCATGAACAGGGGGTGGGGGGAGGGGGGCGTGGTGCAGAGTGACGAGCAGACATTCCATCCGAGAGTAGAGCCCAACGCAAGTCTCGATCCCAGGACCTGATCCAAAGTCAGACACTTAGCCTAACTGTGCCACCCAGGTGCCCCTATTTTTTAAGATTTTATTTATTTATTTGAGAGAGAGAGAGAATGAGAGATAGAGAGCACGAGAGGGAAGAGGGTCAGAGGGAGAAGCAGACTCCCCGCTGAGCAGGGAGCCCAATGCGGGACTCGATCCTGGGACTCCAGGATCATGACCTGAGCCGAAGGCAGTCGCTTAACCAACTGAGCCACCCAGGCGCCCTAAATTTTTTAATTTTTTTAAAAATATTTATTCATTTGACAGAGAGAAAAACAGCGAGAGAGGGAACACAAGCAGGCGGAGTGGGAGAGGGAGAAGCAGGCCTCCCACCAAGCAGGGATCCCGACACAGGGCTCAATCCCAGGACCCTGAGATCATGACCTGACCTGAAGGCAGACGCTTAACGACTGAGCCACCCAGGTGCCCCTACTTTAACCATTTTTTTTTTTAAAGGTTGATTTATTTTAGAGAGCTTGAGCACGGCAGGGAGGGAGGGGCAGAAGGAGAGGGAGAGAGAAACTCAAGCGGACTTTGTACTCAGTGCAGAGCCCAATGCAGGGCTCGATCCCACAGCCCTGAGGTTACTACCTGAGTTGAAACCAAGAGTCGGGTGCTTAACCAAATGAGCCACCCAGCCGCCCCGGCTTTAACCATTTTTAAGTGTACAGTTAAGCAGCATTAGGTGTCATTCACATTGTTGTGCCATCACCACCACTGTCCATCTTCAGAACTTCTGCCACATCCCAAACCAAAACTCCTGTACTCATTAAACAGTAACTCCCCGTTCTCTTCTTCCCTGACAACCACATTCTACTTCCCGTCTCTATGAATTTGACTGCTCTAGGGACCTTATATAAATGGGATCACACAATACTTGCCCTCTTGTGCCTGGCACATTTCATCTAGTATAATGTTTCTAAGGTTCATCCATCCTGCAGCATGTATCAGCACATAATTCCTTCTTAAGGCTGAATAATATTCCATTACATAGATATACCACATTTTGTTCGTCCATACAGAGATCAATGGACCTTTGAGAATGGGTATGCAAGTGCCCGTTCGAGTTACTGCTTTCAGTTCTTTGGGGTATATACCCGGAAGTGGAATTGCTGGATCATATGGTAATTCCATTTAATTTTTATATTTTATTTATTTATTTATTTGAGAGAGAGAGCACATGAGATGGGGGGAGGGTCAGAGGGAGAAGCAGACTCCCCAGCAGGCTCCCCGCTCAGCAGGGAGCCCAACACAGGGCTCCATCCCAGGCCCCTGAGATCATGACCTGAGCTGAAGCCACCCAGGTGGTGCCATTTCATACCTTCTTTATGGAAATGTCTATTCAAGTGCTTTGCCCATTTTAGAATTTTTTTAAACATTTTTTTTGAATTTTTTCTTTTCAAGGAAGCTTCATACCTAATGTGGGACTTGAACTCACAACCCTGAGATCAAGAGGCTGGCACTCCACTTACTGAGCCAGCCAGGCATCTCCCTGTTTGTGTTTGTTTGTTTGCTTGCTTTTTAAATATTTTATTTATTTATTTGACAGAGAGAGAGGGAACACACGCAGGAGGAGTGGGAGAGGGAGAAGCAGACTCCCTGCTGAGCAGAGAGCCTGATGCAGGGCTCCATCCCAGGACCCTGGGATCATGACCTGAGCCGAAGGCAGACGCTTAACAACCGAGCCACCCAGGCACCCCAATGTGTTTGTTTGTTTTTAAGTAGGCTCCACACCCACTGTGGAGCCCAATGCAGGGGTTGAAATCATGACCCTGAGACCAAGAGTCAGACGTTTAACGGACTGAGTCACCCAGGCGCCCCTCCCTGTTTGTCTTTTTATCGTTGTTGAGGCATACAAGTTCTTTCCTCTCCCACTTTTAACTGTGTCTTTGAGCAAATTCCATAACCCCACTGTGCCACAGTTTCCCCAGCTATAATAACAATTTTTTTCACCTATTAATTCCTACTTCTGAGAGCTGTCGTGAGCATTAAGTAAGCTAGCAAGCAGAAACCAACCATCAGCATGTCTGGCTGATAAAAACAGCAACTAACTTTCACCGAGCATTCACTATGAGCCAGGCATTGAGCTAAACTCTTTATATGTATCAGCTCATTTAATCCCCATAACACTCTGATAGAGTTCTGAGTACTAATACTGCCTGCACATGGGAGCTGAACCATAACAGGGGCTTCTTCCCTCCTTGTCTGGCTAACCACCCAACATGTTCAGGAGGTGGCTGCTGGGTCTGGGGGCAAGGCAACCTTTGACCTTGCTGATGCCAGGCCTTATTAGAGCCCCCTACACCAAATCTTCTGAGATCAACCTGCACTGCCACTGGGCCTGGCCCAGTGAAAGGTCTCTAATACCCACCTAGCAGGCTTCCAGCTCTCTCTAAACCAAGGGACTTCACACAATCACCCACACAGCCCATCTCGAATCTGGAAACCATATACTCTACCCTGGGTGGCCCAGCCTTCCCCTGGCTCTTGTCAAGCCGGATACTATTTAATCATCCTGCTAAGTTTGCTGCCTTGGGAAAATCCTGGACTCTCTTTCCCCCCCTATCCAATGACTGGAAGAGGAAGCTGGATTTCCAGATGCCCACAGCTGGCACCAAGCATTGAACTGGCTCCACCGATCTCCACAGGAGCCAGCCTGCTGTGGCACTCCAGGCGCCTGGAAAGAGGCTGGGGCGCGTTGCTAGGCTCTGCCTTTCCCGCTGGCGTGAGAATGAAAATAGCAGCAATTTAGAATTAATTCTGCAGATGGACATTTTTCAGTTTCCCAAATTTGGCGATCATGCTTTTTTTCCCCTACCCTCATTACACGCCTTTTCTTCCACTGAAGTAGAGAAGTTGAAGAAGATGCATGGTTCTCCCTGTTACGCAGGCTAAGCGGGGATTGGATAGAGTCCGGGTTCCCGACCAGGGTACCTGCATGACTGCATCTCGCTCCTACCCATGTCTGAACCCTCAGTTCCTGCCCCTTCCCCCATGGACATGCACCCTGAACAGCCAAGCACTTTCCTGTTGCCAAGTCTTTCCATACATTGTTCCCACCACTTGGAGTGTCTTTGGCTCCTGGACTCCTAGCTAGCTCCTACTGATCCTTCAAAACCCAGCTCAAGTGTCATCTTATGGGGCAAACGTTCCTCGATTCCCTTCCTGCTCCCCCCCGACAGATTTAATTGCTCCTATCTTCTGTTACTATTTTTTTTAGAGATTTTATTTTTATTTTTTTTAAAGATTTATTTTTTTATTTTGAGAGAGTGAGAATGAGAGAGAGAGAGAGTACATGAGAGCAGGGAGGGTCAGAGGGAGAAGCAGGCCCCGATTTTATTTATTTATTTACTTAGAGAGCAAGCACGGGGAGGGGCAGAGAGAGAGAGAGAGAGAGAGACTCTCCAGCAGACTCTGCACTGAGCATGGAGCCTGACACAGGGCCTGATCCCATAACCCTGAGAGTATGACCTGAGCCGAAATCAAGAGTCAGACACTCAATTGACTGAGCCACCCAGACGTCGCTGTCTTCTGCTGCTTTTGTGTCAGGACATTATTTTCCTATGCTTCTATCACACTGTATTCAGAGGGGGCTTCTGTAGCCTCATACCTGGCTGTAGTAAGTAGTCACAACCGTTAACCTCTTTGTCTCATCAATGAAGCTGTAAATGGCTTGCAGATAAGTATCACATCTGAACATCAGGAAAATAGAAACTTCTTTCATTTCATGCCATAGCATGGCCGACTTTTAGCACTCAGTTATATTTTCGGTCTTCTCGAGCCAAAGCATCAGGAAGGTTCCTGTAAGTCAATGCCAACACCCCCCTCCACCCAGGCCAACAGTCCCCGCTATTTGCACCCGTAGTGCCATTGACCTTCTCACACTTAAACTTACTTGTCTCGTGGCTGTCCCTTTGTAGAGAGTAAGCTCCCAAAAGCAGCGATCATGACTTTCACATTCATTGCTGGGTGCCCTGTACCCAGACTGAGCCTGGCACATAGGAGGCGCTCCATAAAATGGAGGGATGGATGTTGATTGAGTTTCTGAGTGTAACCCTACTCTGGTAGATTTGGGGGAGTACTATCTGGGCAGGTTGGAGTCCTCCACCATACAAGGTTTTCTGGAGTGGCCTTCCCTGCTCTTAGAACACGTAAACACCTCTCTTTGGCACTGTGGCTGGGAAATGTGGGAAAAGGCGGCCCTGGGCAGTGCTTATAGGGCTTTCAGTTGGGAAAACAATTGCCGTGGCTCAAACCCAGTTCCGAGACCTTCGTTAAATCACCTCAACCTTCTGGGCCTCGATTTCGCTCATCTGCATGGGGATTATAGGAGTTTCAATGTTCTAGCAGATCTGTGAGGTAGAAAGACGGAGCCCAGTACTGAACACAGGAGATCATCAGTAAATGGGGTCCTCTTCCCTTCAGCTCTTCCTCAGACCTGGGGTTTGCGAGGACTCCGTTCTCTGGACCGCCTTTCCAGATGCGCGGGGGGGGGGGGGGGGGGGGGGGGGGCTGGCGGCGGAAAGTTGCTCAGGGGCACAACAGAGAGGGTAAAGTCCTGCTCTGGGGTCAGGCCCTGGGTTTGAAGCTCAGCTTCGCCACTCCCTAGCTAGGCCACTTTTCCTCTCCCTCCCATGCCAGTCTCCCACTAGGAAGCATGAGAGGTCTGTCCTCCGGGGTGGATTCCAGAATTCCAGGGAGTAACATACGCAAAGCACCCAGGATGGGGCCAGACCCAGAGAGGCTGCTGGCGAATGGCAAGTCCCTGCCTCCCTCCAGCGGGCACTCGGCCCCTCCCTGCTCTGGCACCGCCTGCCAAGTCCCAAGGGGCTCCTGCAGCTGTCATCCTGAAAACACATTCCCTGGCTGCTTTTGTCTTCTCATCCAAGTCTTCCCCAAAGCCTTAAACATTCCCACATCAAGGGCTTAAGAAGACAAAAAAGCCCAAGCTGACCTATCTGGGCTGCTAGTTGGCAAATGTCCCAGAGGATCTCGCTCTGCCAGTCACTGAGCTTGACATTCAGTTCCCTCAAATTCGCTCACATCCGACAAGATCAATGAGAAAAATTGGCAGCGATGATCAAAAGGGCCGACAAAGGCTCTTGGGGCAACTCTCCCAGCAGGATCGCGCACCACACCAAAGTGCAGGCAGGGGCTGTTCCATAAAAGCTCCTCCAGGCCCAGGCATCCCTCAGGCCCGGAGACCAAAAACCGGTTCCCATGACAACGCAGCAGCAAATGTTATATATAAATGTGTGTGTGTACACAGCCACACGGAGATGCACAGAAATAAACTCTTGGCGCAATTCTTTCCTGTTCCAAACACGAAATAACCTGCAAGGATTGATTGCTGGAAGAGAAAGCAAAGGAGCTTTTGAACAGGGGTTCAAAAAGGGCTGGCTCTCCGTGGCTGACACCTGTTTTGATGTGGGTCTGTTTTGTTTCCTGCACCTGGAATATAGTAGATACCCAGTAAATATGTAATTGTTGAATGAACGAATACGTGATGGTTAAATGGAAGAAAGAAAGAAAGAAAGAAAGAAAGGGAGGGGAGGTCTGAGGGAGGGAGATGGAAGCAGCCTGGAATGTCAGGGCTGAATGGGCTCCTGCTGAGTACCCAATCTAATCCAACCTCCCATTTTTTCTATTGGACAAACTGAGGCTCAGAAAAAAGGAAGGAATCTTGCTGAAAGCCACTGAAGGAATTACTGGGAGAGCCCCAGTCCTGGAGATTCAAGTAAGTGCTGAAATGAATGTGAGTCCACTTTCTGGTTGGATAATAAGCATACATTGAACGATTATTATGTGCCAGCCACTGTGCTAAGTACTTAGGGACATTATCTTACAGTTTGCAACTGTGCAAGGGATGTGTTAGGTTTCCCACTTAACAAAGATGGAAACTGGAGCTCTCAGGAAGTGAAGTCACTTGTCCAAGGTAGCCTGGCTAGTTTGTGGTTGGAATGGTTTGAAATAACCCCGGGTGGCTCAGACACCACGTTCTGAGCCTCCGCATTACACAGCCTCTCTCTGAAATGAGGGCCTGGTCCAGACCGGGAAGCAAAAGGGGAAATAGTGGCAAAAATTATCTCCATTCTTGCAGACACTGGGCTCGGGCTCGGGAAGGTGATGTAACTTGCCTAAGTCAGGGAGCTGCCGGGAAGGGGCTAAAACTCACATTTTGAGGCTTCCAGTCCAGGATTCCTTCAGTTTACCCACTGCTTTCTCGCAAAACACCCTCGGGACTGAAGTCTGGTTCCTGTCAGTCCTAGAATCAGCCATCTAACTGGACAAAAAGAGGGATCTACCTCGGGATGCCCGAGTCCCAGGACGCAGTCAGGGGCGGTGGACCCAGGTCCGAGTCCAAGCGTCTCGTTAGGGTTTTGCGCCCTCTGGTGGTCATATGTTAAAACTAGCAAGAAACTGCGCGTTTGAACTCCCTTTCAAACTCCCTCTCTAGAACCAGTTTTTTTCCTTCCGGTGCTGGAAGGACAGGGAAATGGTACACAGGGTCCCAAGTACAGGCTCTCTGCTGCCCTGGATGTGCCATGCTCCCCTTTTTTTCTCTGCTTCCTGATTGGTCTCCCTGCTTCTGCTCTGGCTTTCACACAATCTATTCTCTGTACACCAGCAGAAGAGCTTTTAAAAACCCAAAATTGATCATATGACTCCCCTGCTTATACTCTCCAATAGTTCCCATTGCTCTCAGGAGAAAGCCCAATCCCCCTTATGGCTGGAAGGACACTGCCCCGTGGCCACTGTCTCTCTCTCTCTCTCTCTCTGCAGTTTTTCTATCCCTGATCTCCAGCCTCACTGGCCTTCTTACACTTGCTTATGTTCAAAGGAATCCAACAAGCCAGACTAGGAAATGATTCAGTGGTTGAAACAATTAGACAAGGGCTTTAAAAAAAATTTTTTTTAAAGATTTTATTTATTCATTTGAGACACAGAGATACAGAGAGAGAGAGCATGAGCAGGGAGAGAGGCAGAAGGAGAAGGAGAAGCAGGCTCCCTGCTGAGCCAGGAGCCCGATGTGGGGCTCAATCCCAGGACCCTGGGAGCATGATCTGAGCCGAAGGCAGATGCTTAACCATCTGAGCCACCCAGGCGCCCCTAAAAAATTTTTTTTTTAAAAAGTAAACTCTACACCCAACGTGGTGGGGCTCGAACTCATGACCCAGAGATCAAGAGTCGCATGCTCCACTGACTAAGCCAGCTGGTCACTCCTAGACAAGGGGCTTTTTTTTTTTAAATTTTTTTTAAAGATTTATTATTTATTTATTTGAAAGAGAGAGAATGAGAGAGAGAGAGAGCACATGAGAGGGGGAGGGTCAGAGGGATAAGCAGACTCCCCGCTGAGCAGGGAGCCCAATGTGGGAATCGATCCCGGGACTCCAGGATCATGACCTGAGCTGAAGGCAGTCACTCAACCAACTGAGCCACCCAGGCGCCCAAGGGGCTTTTTTTTTTTTAAAGATTTTATTTATTTATTTGACAGAGAGAGACACAGCAAGAGAGGGAACACAAGTCGGGGGGGGTGGTGAGGGAGAAGCAGGCTACCTGCGGAGCAGGGAGCCTGATGCAGGGCTCGATCCCAGGACCCCAGGACCATGACCTGAGCCAAAGGCAGACACTTAATGACTGAGCCACCCAGGCGCCCCTAGACAAGGGCTTTTATTTATTTATTTACTTACGTTGGCTCCATGCTCAGTGTGGAGCCCAATGTAGGGCTTGAACTCACAACCCTGAGATCAAGACCTGAGCTGAGATCAAGAGTCGGACACCTAACCCACTGAGCCACCCAGGCTCCCCGATAAGGGCTTTTTTTTTTTTTTAAGATTTTATTTATTTATTTGAGAGAGAGAATGAGATAGAGAGAGAGAGCATGAGAGGGGGAGGGTCCGAGGGAGAAGCAGGCTCCCCGCCGAGCGGGGAGCCTGATACGGGACTCGATCCCGGGACTCCAGGATCATGACCTGAGCCGAAGGCAGTCGCTTAACCAACTGAGCCACCCAGGCGCCCTCCCAATAAGGGCTTTTAAAAATAATCATGATTTATATGTTAAAAGTGCTAGTAGGAAAGATGGACCACATGCATAAACAGATGGGGAATTTCAGCAGAGATGGAAGGTGTAAGAGTCAAATGGAAATTCTAGAAATTAAAAAAGGAAAAAAAAATCATGGTAGCAAAGATGAAGGATGCCTCTATGGGCTCCCCAGTAGGCTCAACAAAACTAAGGAAAGAGTCAGTAAACTTGAAGATAGGTCAACAGAAATTATCCAAACCAAAACACAGAGAAAAATAAGTGTAAAACCAAAAAAAAAAAAAAAAAAAAGAACAGAGCATCCAAGAGTCGCAGGACAATATCAAATTATCTAATACACATGTAATTGAAATCCCAGAAGGAAAAGAGAGAGAATGAGTAGAAGAAATATGTGAAGAGATAATGGCTGAGAATTTTCCAAAAATGGTAGAAGACATTGACCATAGGTCTTTAAGAATCAGAGAATACCCAAGTAGGACAAATTACCCCCCGCCAACAAAAAAGCAAAAATAAGATCACCTAATACATCATAGTCAAACTACTGAAAACCAAAGAGAAAATCCTGAAGGAGCCAGAGAGGGGGAAAAAAAAGACACATTACTACTGACAGAAGCACAAAGGTAAGAATTACAGCAGACTTCTTATCAGAAACTATGTAAGCAGAAGACAATGAGCCAGCTTGTTTATGTTTGTTTATATATAGTTTTTTTCAGTAAGCTCTGGGACCACCATGGGGCTTGAACTCATGACTCGAAGATCAAGAGTCACATGCTCTACTGACTGAGCCAGCAGGTTGCTCCATGAATTGATATCTGAAAATGCTGAAGAAACTGTCAACCCAGAATTCTATATGCAATAAAAATATCTTTCACAAATGAAGGTGCTAGGGGTGCTTGGCTGGCTTAGTCAGTAGAACATGCAATTCTTGACCTCAAGGTCATGAGTTTGAGTCCCACATTGGACATAGAGTTTACTTAAAGTAAATGAAGGTGCTGGTAACATGAATCTATACCTAATTGCATACAATTACACACACACACACAAGTGCATGTAAGAACTGGTGAAATCTAAGTAAGATCTGAATAAGTCTGCTTAATAATATTGCCCTAATGTTGTTGAATTGAGAATAGGCTTTGATATTGTACAGTAGTTATGTAAGATGCTACCATTGGGCAAATCTAGGTGAAGAGTAAACAGGACTCTATGCTATTTTTTGCAATGTCACGTGATCTATAATTCTTTCAGAATAAAAAGCTTTTTTTTTCTTTTTAAATGAAAGCACAACTATTCTGTATCCTGATTGTGGTGATTATGGGATTCTACATGTCTCCAAACTCAGAATTGTACACAAATAAACTCAGTTTTACTGCATATTAATTTAAAAAATAAAAAAAAATGAAAGACTTTTTCAAATCAACAAAGGCTGAGAATTCATTACCAGCAGAACTGTACCATCAGATCTTCAAGGAAGTTTTTCAAGTGGAAGGTTATGATACCAGACAGGTACTTGGAGGTACACAAGGAAATATTAATTTTCAGAAATGGTTAAAATGAAAGTAAATATAAAAGACATGTTTAAATTATTTTTAATCACCCTAGAAGGTAATTAACATCTAAAACAAAAATAATAGGGCGCCTGGGTGGCTCAGTTGGTTAAGCGACTGCCTTCGGCTCAGGTCATGATCCTGGAGTCCCTGGATCGAGTCCCACGTCGGGCTCCCTGCTCAGCAGGGAGTCTGCTTCTCCCTCTGACCCTCTTTCCTCTCGTGCTCTCTATCTCTCATTGTCTCTCTCAAATAAATAAATAAAATCTTAAAAAAAATAAAACAAAAATAATAGCAGTGTAGTGGAGTTTTATAGTATATGGAAAAATAGAGGTGCTTGGCTGGCTCAGTCGAAAGCATGCAACTCTCAATATCAGGGTTGTGAGTTTGAGCCCCACCTTGGATGTAGAGATTACTTAAATAAATAACACTTTTTTTGGGGGGGGAAGGACCAAGGGACAGAGGAAGAAGGAGAGAGAGAATTTTTTTTTAAGATTGTATTTATTTATTTGACAGAGAAAGACATAGTGAGAGAAGGAACACAAGCAGGGGGAGTGGGAGAGGGAGAAGCAGACTTCCCGTTGAGCAGGAAGCCCGATGCGGGGCTCGATCCCAGGACTCTGGGACCATGACCCGAGCCGGAGGCAGATGCTTAACGACTGAGCCACTCACGCGCCCCCAGAGAGAGAGAATCTTAAGAAGGCCCCATGCCCAGCGTGGAGCCCGACATGGGCCTTGATCTCACAACACTGAGATCATGACCTGAGCCGAAATCAAGAGTTGGGTGCTTAACCAGCTGAGCCATCCAGGTGCCCCCAAATAAATAAAACTTTTAAAAAGTTTATATACTGTACAGAAAAATATGATGTGTGACAATAATAAATAAAAGGTGGGAGGGAAGAATTGTGACTATACTGTTGTAAGGTTTCTTTCACTATATGCGAAGTAGCGTGATATTATTTGAAATCTGGTTGAGATTAATGAAAGATGCATATTGTAAACCTTAAGGCAAGGATTGGCTAACTATGCCTATGGACCAAATCTGACCCACTGCTGTTTTTGTACAACTGGTAAACTAAGAATGTTTTTACATTTTTTACATGGCTGAGAAAAATCAAAAGAAGAGTTATATTTCATTATACATGAAAATATATGAAATTCAAATTTCAGTGTCCTTAAAGAAAATGTTATTGGGGTGTGTACTCTCATTTACAGATTGTCTATGGCGGCTTTTGTGCTCCAGTAAGAGAATCAACTAGTTCTGGCGGAGACAGATTGGTCTGCAAAGCCAATAGTATTTACTATCTGGCTGTCTACAGAAAATCTTTGACAACTTCTGCTGTGTGAATCCACGAAACAAATATTCTGGATTTAGTGTTTTAGCACAGGGAATTAATAGGACTCTAGCAGTTTGGTTGGTTGAGTGAAACAGACCCACAGGAGTCCCAGACTAAAGGAAGTTGAAATGCCAGAGGTGCCTTGATATGCTGCAGAGGAAAGTATACAGAGGCTTAGGGAGATCGGACCACCAGGGTGGATTTGTCACGGAAGGCCTACTTACCCACCATGGGAGGGTCCAGAGGACATCCCTTTCACCACTGTGGCAAATATATTTGTGAGAGGAGCTCCAGCAGCTATGGTCTCTTTTCTCTTTGGGTCAGAAATTGCAGTGGGAATTTCTACTACTGAACTTGGATCTCTGAACATGGGGATAGGGGCGCCTGGGTGGCTCAGTCGGTTAAGCGTCTGCCTCCGGCTCAGGTCATGATCCCAGGGTCCTGGGGTTGAGCCCTGCATCATGCTCCTTGCTTAGTGGGGTGCCTGCTTCTCCCTCTGCCTGTCACTCCCCTGCTTGTGCTTTTTCTCTCTCACAAATAAATAAAATCTTTTTTTTTTTAATAAATACATGGGGATAATGAGATCCTGGAGTGGCAGGGGTCAAGCAGTGGTATTTACTTACCAAAGACAATGTGCACCATGGTTACTGTGATGGACAGCAGTGCCAGAGAACCAATCAGAACAGTCTGATTTACAGAGACGTCTGCGTTGGCTAGTTGATCATAGTGTCCCTAGAAGAAAAGAAGGTGGGCCATCTACAAAATCCTTACTTGATCTGTACAAGCAGATTTCCAGGTTGAATAAAGAGAAATCTATTTGAATCACCAAAACAGAGAATTATGGCCTCTCGATCAATGTGTAGTCTTGAACCAGTTTACAGATCCAGAACCCCTTGAATAAAGGGGATGATGGTGTCCCTTGAAGGAGAATCTGCTAGATTGCCACAAATTTATACCACTGATCTTTCTCCTACCCTTCCACAGAGGGACCTATGGATGTTTGCCAGACTGACTGTGAACTGGGGGAGAGGAAATAATCAGTCTTTCCAGAGATTCCTGGACACTGGCTCTGAACTGATCCAAAATGTCACTGGGGTCCATGAGTCAGACTCGGGACCATGAAGGTCAGGTGATTGATGGATTGTTAGCTCAGGTCTGACTCATAGTGTGCCCAGTGGTTGCTCAGATCCATCCTGGGGCTATTTTCCTAGTTCTGGAATGCATAACCGGAATAGACATACTCAGCAGCAGGCAGAATCCCCACCTCTTAATACCATCACGGTGGGAGTTAGGATGGCAACATATGAATTTTGGGGGATTTAGACACTCAGTCCTTACCATCCTGGGACCTGGTATGCAGCTATTGATCTGTCAAATGCTCTTTTCTCAATACACGATAGTAAAGAGCACAGGAAGCAGTTTTCTTCCAGCTGGCAGGGCCAGCAATATACCTCCACTGTCCCTCTTCCCATGCATCTCAACTCTCCAGGCCAATGTCATGATTTAGTCCCCAGGGGTCTTGATTGCCTTTTTTTCCCTCAAGATACCATGCTGATCCATTATTGATATTAGGCTGATTGGCTCCAGTGAATAGGACTTCACAGCTACTCTAGACATTGGTTAAGACATTTGTGATTTGTGCAACAGGGGCACCTGGCTGGCTCAGTCAGTAGAGCCTGTGACTCTTGATCTCAGGGTTATGAGTTCAAGCCCCACGTTGGGTGTAGAGATTACTTAAAAATAAAATCTTAAAAAAAAAAAGATATTTGTGCATCAGAGGGTGGGGGCAATAAATCCCACAGAAATCAGTCTTGCCCCTCAGTGAAATTCCCAGGGGCCCCAGTAGTGTGGACTTGTCAAGATAAGCCTTCTAAAGTAAAAGACAAATTATTGCATCTGGCCCATCCTATAACCAAAAAAGTGCATAGCACCTAGCAGGTCTTTTTTGGATTTTGGAAGCAACATATCCCTCATTTAGGTATGCTACTCAGGGCCATTTACCACGTGACCTGATAAACTGTTGGTCTTGAGTGGGGCCCAGAACAAGAGAAGGCTCTGCAACAGGTCTAGGCTATTGAGCATGCTGCTCGGCTGCTCAGGTCACGTGATCTAGCAGATCCCAGGGTGCTTTTAGTGTCACTGGCAGAGAGAGATGGAGCCTTTGTCAGGTCCCTTAGCACAGACCCTTAGGATTTTGGAACAAAGCCCTTCCACCCTCGGTGGATCTCTACTCCTTTTCTGAGAAACAACTTTTGGCTTGCTATTGGGCGTGTGACCATGGGCCCCCAAGTTATCATGCGATCTGAGCTGCCCGTCATGAACAGGGTGTTGTCTGACCCACAAAGCCACAAAAATGGGCAATACACTCATCATCAAATGGGACTGGACTGGTATAGGGGCGCCTGCGTGGCTTAGTCGGTTGGGCATCTGACTCTTGATTTCAGCTTGGTTCATGATCTCAGGGTCACGCGATTGGGCCCCTTTTGGACCTTGCGCTCAGCACAGAGTCTGCTTGTCCCTCTCCCTCTGCTCCTCCCCCCGCCCGCTCACTCTCTCTCTTCCAAATAAATAGATAAATACAATCTTTTATTTATTTTTTTAAAGATTTTATTTATTTATTTGAGAGAGAATGAGATAGAGAGAGAGCACAAGAGGGAAGAGGGTCAGAGGGAGAAGCAGACTCCCCGCCGAGCAGGGAGCCCGATGCGGGACTCGAACCCGGGACTCCAGGATCATGACCTGAGCCGAAGGCAGTCGCTTAACCAACTGAGCCACCCAGGCGCCCTAAATACAATCTTTAAAAAAAAAATGGGACTGGTCTATTTGAGATTGGGCTTAAGGAAGCCCTGAACACACAAGTAATTGCATGAGGAAGTGGCCCCCGTGCCCATGACTCCTACTCCCACTACATTACCTCCTCTCTCCAAGTGCACACTTACGGCCTCCTGGAGTGTTCTCTACACCACATTGACAGAGGAAGAGAAAACCTAGGCCTGAGTTACAGATCGTTCTGCACAAAGTGGTCATGTACAGCACGATATCCCCTTTCTGGGACGTTCCCTGAAGGGCAGTGGTGAAGGGAAACCCTCCCCCTGGGCAGAACTTCAAGCGGCACACCCCATTGTTCATTTTGCCTGGAAGGTAAACTGTACAGAGGCCTGATCTATAATGATTCGGAGGCTCTGCCCAACAGTTACCTGGATGGGAAGGGACTTGAGAAGAACATGATTGGAAATTGGTGACAGGGAGTCTAGGGAAGAAGTATATGGACAGACTTCCCTGAATGGGCAAAGAATCTGAAGCTATTTGTGTCCATGTGAATGCTCACCATTGTCTGTTTTAGGTAGGGGACTGATGCATCATTGGGTGCGTAGATCTTTGTCACTGTTCTATCTTCATTGTGAAATGTGGCTTTTGGCATTCTAACATGTCTTTCTTTGTCTCATTAAATGTTTTATTTTAGTTGAATTCTGGTATCAGGGCTGCAGACCCTGCTTTTTTGTTTCCATTTGTCTCATAAATCCGTACCATCCCTTCATTATTCACATTTTTGAATCACTATTTTGGTAGTGTCCCTATGATATAGACCATAGAACTGAGTTTTATTTATGAGTCCATTTTTTTAAATTTTTTTAAAGATTTTATTTATTTTTTTGAGAGAGAGAATGAGAGAGAGAGAGCACGAGAGGGAAGAGGGTCAGAGGGAGAAGCAGACTCCCCGCCGAGCAGGGAGCCCGACGCGGGACTCGATCCCGGGACTCCAGGATCATGACCTGAGCCGAAGGCAGTCGCTTAACCGACTGAGCCACCCAGGCGCCCATGAGTCCATTTTTTTAAAAGATTTTTTAAAATTTATTTGACAGACAGAGGGACAGTGAGAGAGGGAACACAAGCAGGGGGAGTGGGAGAGGGAGAAGCAGGCTTCCCGCGGTGCAGGGAGCCCGATGCGGGGCTCGATCCCAGGACCCTGGGATCAAGACCTGAGCTGAAGGCAGACGCTTAACGACTGAGCCGCCCAGGCGCCCCTATGAGTCCATTTTATTTAATAGGCTCTATGCCCAACGTGGGGTTTGAACTCAGGACCCCGAGATGAAGAGTCACATGCTCTACCGACTGAGTCAGCCAGGTGCCCCTTTATGAGCTAATTTGAAAATAACTTTCAGGGAGACTTGGCTGTCTGGGTTGGTCCAGGGTTCAACTCTTGATCTCTGGGCTGCGAGTTCAAACCCCACATTGCGTACAGAGATTACTTAAAATCTTTAAAAATAATAATAATTATTTTCTTTTAATAAGTGCATCAAACCTATTCAGTTACTGGGTTTTGTTTGTTTGTTTGTTTGTTTGAGTAATCTCTACACCTAACGTGGGGCTCCAACACACAACCCCAAGATCAAGAGTCTCATGCCTCACCAACTGAGCCAGCCAGGCACCTCTATACCCCAAATGCTTTCATCATCCCCGACAACAACTCTAAACCCATTAAACAATGACTGCCTCTTTCCCCTTCTCCAGCCCCCGGTAATCTCTATTCTAGTTTCTGTCTGTGATTTTTGCCTGTTCCAGGCACCTCATACAATGCAGCTTTTTTTTTTTTTTAAAGCCTGATGTTGGTCTAATTCTGTTGCCTTTATAACTTTATTTCACATCTTTGCCTGGAGTCCCTGATTTTCTGTGTTTAAAGTGCAATAACTCTACTTGGATATATCTTAGGTTTGATGACTCAATGTCAGTTTCATATACTAGCTGGTGAGTCCTTTCGATGTGTATGTGGATCCAGAGCTTTTATTTCTGGAAAGTCTGCTTGGATTACAGCCTGAGACATTAACTCTTCACCATTTTTATCTCTTTATCTAGCTCTCATTCTCTTGGTTTCTTCTTCGCTTTTTCTTCAATGTCCTCTGTAAACTTTTCATTTGAATCTATTCTCTCTTGGGCACTTGGGCACTTCCTTGTTTAAACTTCAGCTATGACATAATTTTGTTATTTTCTTCTCTGAGATCAATTCTCATTTCATTTCTTCCTTTTTTTTTTTTAGTCTGTTTCTCTTATTAGTTTTTGTATTTCTAATTGGAGATGTTTTCCCATATCCCCAAATGCTTATTTGAGAATATTTCATTCAGTCTAGAGTATCCTATTACAGTTTACTTCAGCTTTATCCTCGATTTTGGGAGGAGAACTTTTATCAGTTGAAATATTCTGAATTATATTTCTTTTTCCTTTTGTTTTTTTAAGATTCATTTTTTTTTGAAAGAGATTTTGTGAGCGCAGGGGGAGGGGCAGAGGGAGAGGGAAAGAGAGAATCCTCAAGCAGACTCCCTGCTGAGTGCAGAGCCTGACTTGGGACTCAATCCCAGGACTCTGAGATCATGACTTGAACCTAAATCAAGAGTTAGCTGCTTAACCGACTGAGCCACCCTGATACCCCTCTTTTTCTTCTCTCTTTTTTTAAGATTTTTTTTTTAGAAGATTTTATTTATTTATTTATTTGACAGAGAGCGACACAGCAAGAGAGGGAACGCAAGCAGGGGGGAGTGGGAGAGAGAGAAGCAGGCTTCCCGTTGAGCAGGGAGCCCGATGCGGGGCTTCATCCTAGGACCCTGGGATCATAACCTGAGCCGAAGGCAGACGCCTAACCGACTGAGCCACCCAGGAGCCCCAAGATTTTTTTTTAAAGTAATCTGTACACCCCATGTAGGGGGCAAACACATGCCCCACTGACTGAGCCAGCCAGGGACCCCTATTTGTCTTTTTCAAGATGGCTGTGCTTACCCAAAGTTATAAACACATTCTGTTACATTTTATCTAATACTTTTAGGATTTTTATATGCTTAGGTCTCTAGTATATGTAGAAATTATTGCCATGATGGTGTGTGAGAATTGTGTGAGGGAGGGGAGGTCTAGATTCATTTTTTCCCAGGTGGATATCTTAAAACCATTTATTACATGGCTCATCGTTCCTGGGCTGATTTAAAGTGTTTCCTTTAGTGCTCACTTCCGCAGCACATATGCTAAAGTGTTTCCTTTATCCTATGCTAAATACCTACACATCCACAGAACTGTTTCTGGCTCTCTAAAAAATTCCAGTTGTTCGTCCCTCTCTCTCGACACCAACACCACACTCTATTATTTACTAGAGCTTTGTAACAGATTCTGATAGGGCTGGCTCCCTCATTGTTCTTTTTCTAAAGGTATTTTTTAAATTTTATTTATTTGCCAGAAAGAGAGAGTGAGAGAGCACAAGCAGGGGGAGCAGCAGGCAGAGGGAGAAGCAGGCTCCCTGCCGAGCAAGGAGCCCGATGCGGGACTCAATCCTAGGACCCTGGGATCATGACCTGAGGTGAAGGCAGAGGCTTAAATAACTGAGCCACCCAGGCACCCTTGTTCTTTTCAAAATTTCTTGGCCATGGTGTAGTTTTCTCTTCCATGTGAATTGGCTTATCAAGTTCCATGAAAAATTGTCTTGGAATTTTGGTTGAAAGAACACTGACATTATAGATTACCTTGGGGAAAATCAACACCTTGGATTACAGTGAACCTTTCCATTCATGACCAGGGTGTTCCTGTGTGTTTATTCAGGTCTTCTTGTATGTTCTTCAGTAAACTGTTATAGTTCTTTCTGTAAAGGTCTTGCCCATTTCAAATTAGGTTTATTATTGTTCTAGGTTCTTTATAGTTTGGTATCTTCTCCATTGCCTCCCTTTTGCAGTTTCTCAACCCTTCCAGAGAGCCCCTGCTGAACCCCTTTGCTTCCACAATGACTTATTGCTAGAAGTCCCGGACGGTGTCTGCTTACGTCCTTGTGGCATCTGGCAAGTGTTTTCTCATCTCAACTGTAGGGTAAACCCCCAAAAGGTCAGGCGTGGGTTCTAATTCCTGCTTTGGGCCCCAGGGCTCAGAGCAGGGGAGAGGGAGGGATTTGTTCACTTGGTCATTGGGAAAAAGGGAACGTCAGGAAGCCAGCCCTCTGCAGGGAAAAAATGGTGTCTCTATCTTAGGTACCTCAGTGTGGGGTGTGTGTGTGTGTGTGTGTGTGTGTGTGTGTGTGTATTGTGTGTGTGTGTGTGTGTGTGTTTGGTCCCCGGGCCGTCACTTTCTGTAGGAGCCTCTCATGCTTTCCCAAGCAACTCCTTGCGAGCAGCCTGGTTCAGAACTCAGCTCTGCCACTGCCCCACCTCTGATCTGAGTGTTAAAGTAGCTGTCCTTGAAATCTGCCGTAAGCATTCAGGGAGAGGTTGTGCAAGTGCGCACACACAGCTTGATTCGCAGGAGGCACACAATGTGCGGGAGCTTTAAGAAACAATCCATGTATTCATTCATTCATCCCTTGGCAAGGGTGTGTGGAGGACATTCCAATCTGAAGGCAGGGAAGAACATGGACTTAACGTTAAGGTGCAAAAAGGAGGCTCAAGGTGGCGGGGGGGGGGGCGGGCGGTGCTCCAGTGGGGGCAGTTTGGGCAGAGTCCAAGTCCTAGGGCAGATAAGTACAGTGGGGAGCTGGTGAGGGGGAGTGATGTGATATTTAAATAGGTTGCTTTCCCGAGGGCAGTTGGGTGGAAGGGATGAGGTTGAGCTGTCCAGGTGAGAAATGCTGGGCTATGGGCTCATGCACACACCTCGTGTGAAGGTTCTGAGGGGTTCAAAGTGCACCACTGTCTCAAGCACCCTCATATCTCCCCAGTATTTGTGGGTCACAACAAAGAGAAGACAGAGATAAATGTCCATTTTACAGCTGGAGAAACTGAGAAACGACTTACTCCTTTTAAAGCAAGGCAGGGTGAAGAGTTTGCCCCTTGCTCAGGTCATCACTTGGTCTAGTTCAGAGTATGAACCCCAATTCTCCCCCTTCAGTCAAGGATCAGCTGAAATCTCTGCCCTCTAGGAAGTGTTTCCTGGTTACTCCAGCCCACTGGGCTCATTCTTTCTGGCATTGGTGTGTTTTGGGGACAGCTCCCTTGGTGATACATTACTTATGGCTATCTGTCCGTTCAGCCATTCTTCCATCCATCCATTTATCCGCCCATTCATCCACCCACCTGTCTATCTACTCACCCATCCATCTACCCACCCATCCATCATCCATCCATCCATCCATTTGCCCAATCATCCATCTATCCAACCATTCCCGTACCCAACCCTCCAGCCAGCCTGCCAGCCATTCACCCACCCACCTATGCACCCATCCATCCACCCACCCAACCATCCATTTCCTCAATCATCCATTCATCCACCCATTCCCATTCCCATACCCAACCCTCCAGCCAACCAGCCAGCCATTCACCCACCCACCTATGCACCCATCCATCCACCCACCCACCAACCTACTTATCCAACAGTCACCGAGCCCTACTCTGTGGCTTGTCTGTGCCAGGCACTGGGCTGCTAGAGATGGCACGGGCACTTTCACAGGTTGAATTGGGTCCCGTCAAATTCATATGTTGAAGTTGGAACACCCAATACCTCAGAATATGACCTATAGGATCACTGCAGAAATCATTCGTTGAAATGAAGTCATCAGGGTGGGCCCTGATCCAACATGACTGGTGTCCCTATAAAAAAGGGGGGAAATTCGGACACGTACCAGATGCGCACACAGGGAGAACACCATGTGAAGATGAAGGCAGAGATCGGTGATGCTTCTACAAGCCAAGGAGCGCCAAAGATGGCCAGCAGACCGCCAGAAGCTAGGCAAATGCCTGGAATAGATTCTTCCTCACATCCCTCAGAAGGAATCAACTTTGTGGACACCTTGATCTTGGACTCTAGCCTCCAGAACTGTGAGACAATAAATTTTTGTTGTGTAAGCCACCAAGTTTGTGGTGCTTTGTTACAGCAGTCCTGGCACTCTACTCCGTTAGGCGAGGGAAGCCTGTGTGATCGTACGTGATCTGGAGGTCAGGAAGGGCTTCCTAGAAGAGGTGATGCTATGCTGGGCGTTGAAGGATGGGTAGGAGTGTATCGGGCAGAGAAGTTAGAGAAGAGCATTCTAGGCAGAGGGAAGAATATATGCAAAACCCAGGGGGAGGCATGAGTGTATGTCAGACACTTTTCCTTGAACTTCATTGAATTTACCTACTCCCGTCGGCCCCGCTGAGCATCTGAGGGCTGGCAACCCTCTGCTGACCCCCTTTGCTCCAAGATCATGGAAAAAGTATTTCCACCAGGATGCCCCCTGGACACCTCTGGCACGCACCATCCTCCCCAGCAGGGGGCGCTCACGTGCTCTTACAGGCACCGAGTAACCTCCGGGCGTTTGTCTGGGCCCAAGGCCTCCACGCTGGGGAGGAGGTGCCGTTAGCCCCGCTGCCTGGGTGAGGATGGGGAGCTCTGTGTTGGCCAGGGTTCCCCCCCCCCCGACCCCGCCACCCGAGCCCCGGAGGACACACACAGTCACGTGACGCTCGGTACAAGTACTTTATTTGAGTTACAATAGTGCCACGCCCAAACTACAGTAGCACAGAACATAATAATACAAAAAATAGATTCCCAGCTCCAAACCCCACGTCCACGTACCCGCAGAGCGGCCAGCCCTATGGCTCCCTGGGCCTGAGGGGGGCGGCTTTCAGAGCTGCCCATCCCCTCGGGCTTCTTTCAGCTCCGGAGGGGCAGGGCAGGACAGTGGGGGCTTGCCTCCTTTGCTTCCATCCCTGTTGGGCCGGAGCCCTGCGCTCCCCGGGCCCCCTGCTGAATGCAGTCTGCACCCCCTCTGGCTGGACCCTCAGCCCCGGGACACTTGATTCTGGCGGGGAGGTTCCGGTCTGTGGCGCCGACGGACACTCTCGAGGATTGTGAGCTTCTATGGGGAAGGCGGGAAGGAAGGAGGGCGTCGGAGGAGGTACCGGGCGGCACCAGGGCTGGGAAGCCTACCTCTGTGTGGCGAGGTGCGTGCGGCAGCCCCTGACTCTGGCTTCTTCTCTGGCTCCTGGCCTACCTTTCCTCTGAAGAGCTACCAGGCCCGCCGCTTGCGGGGACCAGGGGCCTCAGGCGGATCCGGCTGGGCCTCTTGGGCAGGGGGGGTTCCTGGCGGCAGGGGCGAGGCGAGCGCGCTGAGGGAGCACGGCCAGGCCTCGGGCTGCCAGGATGGTGAGCCTCGACGGGCACTGGCTGCTCTGGCCTCAGGGAGGGACACCAGTCCTGGTTCCCTGACACCACAGGCTGGACTGACCGTGGCGGGGGAGCCCTTCCCTCACAGTCCTCCTTGGCTGAACCCACCTCCAAGTGAGGAGTCCAGCTAGCTACAAGCATTGTCTCGACTCAGCCGAAGGGGCTGAGGGTGGGATGGGGCTCAGGGCACGTTCCGGGGTCCGTCAGAACCCCGGCCGTGGCGCCACGGACCTGCCTGCGGGCTGGAGCCCCCCGGCTGCTGCGAGGGGCAGTTCTGTGGACACTGGCAGGAGGGGGCACGGCCTTGCGTTACAGTCAGGACACTTGAAGGCTTCACTGAGGAGGCAAAGGGGCACCTGGTGGAGGGCTGTCTCCTTGGGGTGGAGCCTGGGCTGCAGCCTCAGCTAAGGCACTAAAGATGGAGGGCGGGCCGGCGGGGCTGGCCGTGGTCCTGGGAGCCAAGCTCAGGCCGAAGCCCAGAGGGAGGATCCGGGCCCTGCAGAACAGGAGAATGGCCTTCCCTTTTCTCCTTCCCCTGGGGAAGAGGGTCAGCAAGGCAGACCCCTAAGACGCCGGGACGGGAGGGTTGCTGCGGACAGGCAACTGGCCCCTGGGCCACACATGGAGCGGCCAGAAGAGGGACGGAAAGAGGCTACCTACGGCATGGCAGAGAGCGTCTGACGCAGGGCGAGGCCTCGCGGGGCTCCCGCCATCCAGCTCTAGGGTGCTTGGGTGCCCCGGGGCTGGGTTTGACGGCCACGAGCTGGCCTCCCCCTGCCGCAGCCATCAATCTCCTGCTGCGACTTTGGGGATCAGACCGTCCTTGTTGGGGTTCCCACTGTTGGACTCTGGGGACGGAGGCAGGCAAGCTGTGAGGGGCAGTGTCCGTGAGGGGGCTTCTGCCCCTTCCTGGCCTCCACACCTCTCCTCTTTACGCCCCGTGACCGCAAACCAGCTGACAGAGGCTGAAACTGCAAACGCCAAGGACTGGGTCAGCTCTCGACGTGGGGACGCGCTCAGTGGCGGGGGATGGCTGCCTCAGCCGACCTCACAGCGAGTGAGGAAGGGAGGGGTAAATCAGTGGGTCTTCCCTTATCCACAGGTTATTTAGAAAAACAGAATATAATAAATATACCAATCCTTTCCTTAAAAAAAAAAAAAAGTGTTTTAAATGCATTATTTCCCTGAAGATTTCCAGTGTATTCCACAATGTTTAAAAAATAGTTTCCCCAAAAATATATCTTTAAAGCATTTGACACAGTGGTATTTGTGGTGTTTCTGGCACTGGATGTGGGCAGGGGTCCGTGTCCCACTGCCCTTGTCAATATGGGGCCCAGGCCCGGTAAGCCACCAGCCTAACACCCAAATGCCCACGAGAACTGGCGCACATGTGCCTGGGATGACACGGTCTTCACAGGGGATCAAATCTCGGATTGTGTTGAGAACCCACAGCAGAGGCTCGGTTCCGGCTGGAAACCCTCCAGTGCGGGGTAGGGGGGGCCCTGGGCGGCCAGGGGGCGGGGCGACACCCCGGACGCTGGATGGGAAGGTGGCCTGACAGGCTCCACCTGGGGGCTCATCCTGTCTTGGCTCACGGCGCTGCCACCCTCACCAGACCTCACACTTGTGATGAGGGTTCATGGGGGAGCCAGGTGGGCAGTGGAAGTGTTCTGAGAACTCCCTGGAGTTAGAGACGGAGCCAACGACCCGGAAGCGGGAGGGGCTGTGAGGATCAGTGATGAGGCCTTCGTGGGAGCTCTCAGGTGTGCGGACAGAGCACCAGACCTTTGTGAGGCAACAAGAGAGAAGCTAGGTCACTGTGGGGACCTGAGACCACCAGACTGCCCCCGTCCACGACAGCAGGGGAATGAGCCCCCACCTGGTTCTGAGACCCTTGGGCGTCTGGAGGGGCGACCAGGTGGGTAGGGAAGAGACCGTGGGCTGCTATGTCCCCCATCCCAGCATCCTCTACTGTGGTCACCTCTGTCTGTCCTGGGCCTCTGCATTAGATTTCCTCTGCACAAAGGATTCTGCCCCCAAACCAGTCTGAAAACCTTCAACTGAGTCCAGATCACTCACATCCTGGGCAGAACAAAAACTGTGTAATGGCCTGGTGGCTCGGGGCACTAAGAGAAGACTATACATTAATGCCAATTCAAGGGACATCCTGGGGCATCCTGAGTTTAGGAAATTTCTAGAACCCCTGAACCAGAGGGCCCTTAGCACTCACTTGTCCTCTCATCTACCTGATACAGGAAACCTTTTCATGGCATTCATGGCCCTTAATCGGATTTCTCTACTGGCAGGAAGCTCATCTTCTTACAGAGTAGATGTCCTATGGACAGTCCAATGAGTTAGAAGGTTCTCAGTTGAGAAGCCTTTGGCTCTCAGAACTCCTGGAATATCAAGATGGCAGAAATGTGCCTGAGTTTGGCATATTTTCCTACAAAGAACTCACCTGCGCAAAGCCCAGGAAGAAGAGCTGGTTATTGGTGAGGCCCAGGGTGGGCAATGTCTGCTCAGCCCCATTCTTCTTCACCCAGTTCTGGTAGGCCTGGGAGCAGACAAAACAAAGTTCAGGGGCTCCCATGACACAGGAGCAAACAGGGCAACAATGGAGGGCCAGTGCGGGAGGCCTCGGGAAGCTCTACCCTGTTGGGGCAAGGACTTGTTTGGGGGAGTCTGGGGTCCCCCCACCGCCTAGAGGAGTGATCTTCTTCACCAGCACTCATTCCGAAGGGCTTTAAATACCATCTACATGGCCATGGCTCTCAGGTGCATATTTCCAGCTCCAGCCTCTTCCCTGATTTGAATATTCATAGCTTCAGCTGGATTTCCAAGATGCATCCAGACTTAATATGGCACAGACAGAATGAGGGGTTACACACATGCACGCACTCACACCCACATGCATGCACACGCACACACTTTCCCACCACGGTAAATGGCACCGCCAACCACCTAGTGCCTCGGGCCCCAACCCCAGAGTTCTTCTTTGAGCTTCTCTTTCTTTTTTTAAAGATTTTTATTTATTTATTGAGAGAGAGAGAGAGAATGGTAGAGAGAGAGAGCATGAGAAGGAGGAAGGTCAGAGGGAGAAGCAGACTCCCTGCTGAGCAGGGAGCCTGATGCGGGGGGACTCGATCCCGGGACCCCAGGATCATGACCTGAGCCGAAGGCAGTCGCTTAACCAACTGAGCCACCCAGGCGCCCTAAAGATTTTTTTTTTTTTTTAAAGTAATCTCTACACTCAACGTGGGGCTCGAACTCACGACCCAGAGATCAAGAGTCGCACGCTCTTCCGTCTGAGCCAGACAGGCGCCCTGAGCGTCTCGTTCAATTATCCAAACCACCTAAATCTGGCCATTTCTCACCCCTGCCACATCCCCTGCTTCATCCCTTCTCTTGCCTGGACAATCTCACAAGAGCTTGCTAACTAGACTCCTTGACTCGAGCTGGTCCAATTCCAATCCCCTCCCGACACAACATCTTAAGTCATCCTCATGAAGCCGGGGTTGGCGGACTTTGCTGCGAAGGGCCAGAGGGTAAATATTTTCAGTGTTGGAGGCCAAACGGTCTCAGTGCAGCTCCTCTGTTCTGGCGTTGTGGTGTGAAAACAACCGCGGACAGCATGGAGCCCAACAGGCCTGGCGGGGGTCCCACTATGTTTTTATTTACAAAAATAGGCTGAGGGCTGGATTTGACCCACAGGGTAGAGGTTTCCTGACGCTGGGGTTTTTTGTTTTTGTTTTGTTTTGTTTTTTGAAGTTTTACTTATTTAAGTAATTTCTACACCCCACGTGGGGCTTAAACTCACGACCCCGAGATCAAGAATCGCATGTTCTTCCCACTGAGCCAGCTGGGCGCCCCTGCCGACTCTGGTTTTAAAGGATAAATTAGATCACGTCGTCCTTCTGACAGCGCAGTAATGTAGGGAGTGGGTGTTCACAGCCAGGCACACTGCAGCTCAAGGAGGCCAAGTGACTTTCTCCAGAACCAGGACTGGAACCCAGAACTGGCTCCATGACCTGTGTCCCTCCTCTCCCCTCCCCTCCTGGGCCCACTGCTGCCTGATTTAATGATGCCTATCCCTGCCAAGGTAGGAACCCGCAGGTCGTCAGGTGGCTCCAGCCTAAGCCCTTTCCTCTGAATGTCAGTCGGGCGGACTTGTCCGGAAAGCCGTCTGCGCGCCTCGCTCTGTGCGAGGGACTTCGCAGACCTCTCCGTCGGTCCCCGCTGCCCCCGTTCCGCAGATGAGCAAAGAGAAGGTCACGCAGCGGCTGCAGCTGGTCCCAGGTAAAGACCCTTTCCTGAGGAGGCCCCTGCACAGACCCAGACCCGGGCCGGGGCGTGTGTGGGGAATGAGCTCTTACCCGATAGGCCGCCTTGAGCCCCCCGTTGTCGGCGATGTTCTCCCCCAGCGTGTGCCGGCCGTTCACGGGCTCCCCGTTCACACTGTAGTTGCCATATTGCTCCACCATGCACTCCGTCTGCTGCTTGAAAGCCTCCACGGACGAGTTCTTCCACCAGGGCCGAAGGTTCCCGTCCTTGTCATACTCCCGTCCTGTAAGGTTCCAAGGGAAGCGTCAGGTCAAGGGGGAGGAGGGGGGAGGAGGCAGGGCTCACTGCGCCTCTCTGCCCGCCTCTCCGCCTGGTGAGAGGTGGCCCGCCCATCCCCCCTCCGGACCCACCTGCCCATCCCCCTCCCCCCCAAGGCCTACCCAGCAGCACCCGGGGAGGCGATGCTGGCCTGGGTGCCAGAGGAGCTGGGAGGATGAGCCAGGCAGCTGGGGGGTGGGTGGGGGAGAGAGGATGGAGGAACGTGATGCGGGTAAAGGGTCAGCACGTTCACGGTTTTGGTGGAGCTGGATTCATTGTCAAGGCTGACTGAGGGCCTCGGACCCCGAGCCCAGGAAGGGGGAAATGGAGTCAGCAGCACCAGGATCACAGGACAGGCCCCGGCCTCTAAGGCCCCACCTCCTCCTTCTTGGCCTTGGGGTGCCCAAGGCAGGAGGGAATGAGGATTCTCGATGTTTTGGTGAGGAGGCGAATGACGTCGACTCCTTTGATGGCAGTTGGCCCAGAGAAGTCTCTGGAGTGCTGGAGAAATGTGGGCTCCCTGCTGACTGCTAACACCCACTCCTGAGTACGAGACAGCTTCCAGGAACCCCCTGCGCCTGACACAGTCCCCAGAATCACCACACGAGGCTGCAGTCATCATGCCCATTTTACAGACAAGGATGAGGAGGCGTGGAGAAAGGACAGGGCTCATTCAAGTTCATTCAAGGGGCAGGGGCAGGGCCAAGATTGAACCCAAACCCATCTGTCTCCAGACCTTTGGAAGTGACGAGAGCAAAGCAGAGGCAATGGGGCCAGGAGCCAATGTGCCCCGTCTGAAGGGGACGCCAGGAAGCCGTACCTTGATCATCAAAAGCATGAGTCAGCTCGTGGCCCACGACAACACCAATGCCACCGAAGTTTAAGGCCCTGGAGAGGGGGACACAAAGGTGAGGGTGACGCCCCCAGGGGACATCACTTCCCGGGTCTAGAGACAAAGCAGGGTCCTGCGGGCTCTGTGGGGATGTGGCCGCAGCCTGAGCCTCCAGCAAACCCCTTAGGGTAGTCAGAGGCTGGGCAAATGGGCTGTGGTCCACCTGTAGCCCCTGAAGGCCAAGCACTGTGCTAGACCCTCCAACCGAACTGCACTGTCCTCTTTGGTCACCTCAGAAGAGTGTGGCATTAGTGACCAACTGTTTGGATAAGTAAACCAAGACTGGGAATGGTTCAGTCACTTTACCCAAGGGCCCCGCAGTCAGCAAAGAGCAGACCTGGGATTCAAACCCAGGGCCTTTCTCAGACCGTGCTCTCACACTTTCCACCGCCACCCCCCAGCTGTGACTGCTCTAAAACACCACTGGGGGGCGGGGGGGGGCTTTCCTCTAGATAGGGCACCTGATTTCATGACATGCCCCCAAGCTCCCACTGTGCAGGGGCTTCTGGACCCCGGAGACCCCTGGAGGGAAGCGCAGGGAGTGAGGGTGCTGTTGTCTCTGCAATGTCCCTGAGAGCCCCAAGCTGCCTGGACCAGTGGGACAAAAAGCCCTCAGGGAGACTGGCCGGCTCGTGTGGTCAGCTGCAGGCCCCAGGGCCAGGCTGGGTGTCCACGGAGGGCTGGGGGAAGGAGATGGGGTCCAGCAACACCAGCATCCTACTTGGGCGAGGAGCGGGTGTAGAACGGTGCCTGCAGGATCCCGGCAGGAAACACGATCTCATTCTTGGTGGGCGAGTAGTAGGCATTCACCATGGGTGGGGTCATGCTCCACCTGCATGCAAACACACGAGAAAGCTCAGGCCCAGCCGGTGGGGAGGCAAAGGGGGGTCAGCCCATCTGGCAGGTGCCAAGGGCCTGAGCCCCGGCCCCAAGGGCACACAAGGACAAGAATGTCTTTAGCAGCGGTGTTTTTGAGGGTGAGAACCAGAAAACACCCACGTCTGCAAAGAAAGGGATCAGTTAAATCCAATGCCGCACCACCCAGTGGAACAGCGAGGTGCTTACGAAGAACCAGGCGGACTGTTATGTAACGAAAGGTCACTGCTGCCCAGTGGTTCTCAAAGTATGGACTGTGGACACCTGGAGGGGTCCTCACGTCCCTTTCAGGGGGTCTGCGAGGCCCAAACTATCTTCCATGATAATACTAAGACATGATTTGTCTTTTCCACCATGGTGACGTTTGCCCTGACGGTGGAAAAGCAATGGCGGGTGGAGCTGCGGGAGCCCATGAGTGAATCAAGGTAGTGGCCCGGGTTGTTCTAGCGGCCCCTGCCTTCCTCACCGGGAAAAACAAACCCATCTCACTGAGGAACATCGCTGACGAAGTAGCACGAGTTCTTCATGTTTTTTTAAGTTTTATTTATTTAAGTCATCTCCACACCCAGCGTGGGGCTTGACCTCATGATCCCGAGATCAAGAGTCGCGTGCTCTACGGACTGAGCCAGCCAGGTGCCCCACGGTTACCTAATGTCATTAAATCTAGACCCTTGAGTTAGAAGTGTCTTGATATTATTCGGTGTGACCAGATGGGAAGTCCACACGAGCACTTGCGCTTTTCTCACGGGACCCCCGTTTGCACTCGTGAGGATGACTGGCCAACCGGCATTTCAGGCTTGGCAGACATCTGGTATCCAGTAGACAGCTTGAAAATGAAAGGAAACAACTGACATCATCTGTTGCCGGTGATAAAAATTCAAGGTTTAAAAAAAACTTTGGGGGCGCCTGGCTGGCTTGGTTGGTAGAGCCACGCGAGCCTTGATCTCCGGGTTGCGAGTTCAAGCCCACACTGGGCATAGAGCTTACTTAAAAAAATAAGTATAAAAAAATTTTTTAAAGAAATTAAAAAATGACGGGTGCCTGGGTGACTCAGTCGGTTAAGCTTTCTGACTTTGGCTCAGGTCATCGTCTCAGGGTCCTGGGATCGAGCCCCGGCTTTGGGCTCCCTGCTCATCAGGGAGTCTGCTTCTCCCTCTCCGTCGGTCTCTGCCCCTCCCCCTGCTCTCTCTGTCTTCTCAAATATATAAATAAAATCTTTAAAAAATTTTTAAGAATTAAAAAACTTTGAAGTTTCAAGGAAAATTAATTAGTAAATTAATTAGCAAAATTAACGACAAGAACTTGTATCAGTCACCATAAACGTGATAGCTTCCAAACGCTGAAAGACTTTTTTATTTAAATTCAATTAGCCAACATATAGTACATCATTAGTTTCAGATGTAGAGTTCAATAATTCATCAGTTGCTAAAGACTTCTCTCAGGAGGTCAACAGTGATAAGAACAAAGGTGGATTTTTTGGGATATGGTATAATGAAAATGTCACTATTTAGAGGTATATAAAAGTCAGCAAGCCTTGTTCCAAATGACCAATGCATGATATTACAGATCATGGCTGGGTAAAAGATCCATTCAAAGTGCAAGACAGACTGACAGACTTTAGTGTAACAGAGCAGGAAAAGTTAATGGCTATGGGTTCAGGTTCCACAGTGCAACTAACCTTTAAGAAATTACGAGTTGCTGAGTTTTGGTGTCGTTCTCAACGAAGGATGTGCACAAGTACAGAAAGGCTACTAATTGGGCGCCTGGGTGGCTCAGTTGGTTAAGCGACTGCCTTCGGCTCAGGTCATGATCCTGGAGTCCCGGGATCGAGTCCCGCATCGGGCTCCCTGCTCAGCAGGGAGTCTGCTGCTCCCTCTGACCCTTCCCCCTCTCATGCGCGCGCTCTCTCTCTCTCTCTCTCTCTCAAATAAATAAATAAACAAAATCTTAAAAAAAAAAAGAAAGGCTACTAAAGCATCCCTCCCTTTTCCAACTTCATATCTGCATGAGACTAGATTTTCATTTGGGGGCAGAGGGGTGGAGGGAAAGGGAGAGAATTTTTTTTTTTAAATGGCACACCATTCAGTAAGCCTTCTTTTTGTTTTATTAAGATTTATTTATTTATTTATTTGACACACACACAGAGAGAGAGAGAGAGAGAGCACAAGCAGGGGGAGCAGCAGAGGGAGAGGGAGAAGCAGGCTCCCCGCCGAGCAGGGATCCCGATGCGGGGCTCGATCCCAGGACCCCGGGACCATGACCTGAGCCGAAGGCAGACGCCCAACTGACTGAGCCACCCAGGGAGAGAATTTTTTTTAAGACTTATTATTTTAGAGAGAGAGAGCACGAATGCGTGCACGCATGCAGGGGGCAGGGGCAGAGGGAGAGGTAGAGAGAGAATCTCAAGCCGACTCCTGCGGAGCATGGAACCCAACAGGGGGCTCAATCCCTCGACCCTGAGATCACGACCTGAGCTGAAATCAAGAGTTGGACGCTCAACCAACTGAGCCACCCAGGCGCCCTGAGAGAATCTTAAGCAGGTTCCACGACTAGTGCAGAGCCTGAGGAGGGGCTCGATCTCATAACCATGAGAACATGACCTGAACCGAAATCAAAAGTCAGATGCTTAACTGACTGAGCCACCCAGGAACCCCTAGATTTTCTTTATACATTTCAAAACAATATATTGCAATAAATTGAACATAGAAGCAAATATGAGAATCCATCTGTCTTCTATTAAGCCAGATATTAAAGAAATATGCCAAAAGTAAAATACTTTTTTTCTCACTATACTTTTTTTTTAAAGTTATTTTTTTAAAAGATTTTATTTATTTATTTGACAGAGAGAGAGAGACAGCAAGAGAGGGAACACAAGCAGGGGGAGCGGGAGAGGGAGAAGCAGGCTTCCCGTTGAGCAGGGAGCCCGATGCGGGGCTTGATCCCAGGACCCCGGGATCATGACCTGAGCCGAAGGCAGATGCTTAATGACTGAGCCACCCAGACGCCCCTAAAAAAGTTATTTTTCATAAAATTTACATTAAATTGATATAATCTCCATACACAAAGAGACTCTTTGGGTTCCAAAAATTTTTCAAGAGTGTAGAAGGGGGTGCCTGGCCGGCTCAGCTGGAAGAGATACGACTCACAGGGTTGTGAGTTCGAGCCCCACGTTGGATGCAGAGATTACTTAAATAAATAAAACTTTAAAAAAAAAAAAGTATAGAAGGGACCCTGATGGTAGAAACATTTGTCCACTCAATAATTTTTCTGGTGTGGAGGGGAAGCCCAGTGATGAGTGGAGTGAGACAGAAAGGACATTTTCTCCAAGAGCTTATTCACTCTGTCTCCTCCAGGTGAGCCTCAAAGAGATGTGTTGTGGGGTACTGAAGCCATGGGAAGATAGAAATCAAAAACATCATATTTATATTCAAATAATCATGGCTCCATACATTAATGGGCAGGAGGCAAAATTTATTTATTTTTTAAAAGATTTTTATTTATTTATTAGAGAGAGAGAGAGAGAGAGAGAGCATGTGCAGCGGGGAGGGGCAGAGGGTAAGAGAGAAGCAGATTCCAGGCTGGGCAGGGACCCTGACGTGGGCCTTCATCCCAGGACCCTGAGATGACCTGGGGCTCAATCCCAGGACCTAGATCATGACCTGAGCCAAAGGCAAGATGCCTGGAAACGATGGAGCTGCCCGGGCACCCCTAGGAGGCAGAATTTAAGTGAAAAATTTTAAGCTAAACTAAAAGATTTCAGATAAATTCGGAACCTTGTGGCAGTACCTGTGCCATATTCTGGAGATAAAAAACCGCCTTCCGTGCATTTAGGGGAGGGGATTCCTCTGCAGGAGACAGGAATCTTAAGAGGAAACAGATGTATAAACCCTTATTGGCCACGAGGGGGCGCCAGAAGCAAAGAGAATTCTTGCTTCCCCCTTTTGGTAAGATTTATTCTGCAAAATGTTTTAGGCGTGGGGGGAGCTTATTTTGAGAGCTAGAGCTGCGCTGAAAACGTATGAGTTTCCCGAGGAGACTGCTCAAAAAATGACAGAAACCAGGGCTCATTCCAGATTATTTTAAGAAGGTTTGAGGTCCAGGAAGAAGCTGTATTTAAAAAAAAAAAAGCTTCCCCCAGGGGGCGCCTTGGTGGCTTAGCGGCTTGAGGCTCCAACTCTTGGTTTTGGCTTGGATCATGATCTCAGGGTGGTGGGATCGAGCCCCATCTCGGGCTCCATGCTCAGCACAGAGTCTGCTTGAGAGTCTCTCTCCTTATCACTCCACTCGTTCTCTCTCTCCAATAAGTAAATCTTAAAAAATACCAAACAAACAAAAAACCCTCCCCAGAGGGTGCTGATGTGCAGTAAGGTTTGGGAACCACAGCTGTTGGGGGCCCATTCAGAATCTCCGCTAGCTGAGGGCCTCCTAGCGCTCACACTTGACTGTCAGACGGCTCCTCCCATCTTCTCTGCGAGTAAGGAGGCAGACGTTCCCAATGCTAAAGCGGGTGAGGCCAGGCTACTCTGTCCACCAGCGGGGTGCCAGGGGCACACAGACCCAGGCCAGTCCCAGCTCCTGGCTGGGCACACTTCCTCGGTCCCTGGTTTCTTCATCTGAAGAGTGGGAGAGCGACGGTGCCCGCTCCTCAGACGGCGCTTGTGACCGTTACGTCTGGCATCCGTGAGCGTGTGAGAAAAGCACGCTCGATCCAGAGCACCCCTGTGTTCCGGGCGCCAGTGCCCTCCCAGCAAGGCCCCGGGGACTCACTGGTCTCTGTTGGGAGCCTTCCTCAGCTGGTCGGCAGTGACCCTCCAGGAGAAGTTAAAAAACCGCATGGCGTTCTCAAAGTAGAGGTCCGGGACTGCGGTGTACTGGCCAAGAGGAAGCAGAGGTACGAGATCAGAGCGCGTCCGGGCTGGGAGGCCCCTCGGCTCCTTACACGCAGACCCCCTTCTTCTACAGCCGAGGAAGCTCAAACCCCGCAAGGTTAAGGGACTGGTCCACAGGTCAGAGGCCGGAATGGGAGTCTCGGGACTGCAGGCTTGGGTTCTTGCCGTGGCCCTGACCTTGCTGGGGCCTGGCACTCTCTCCCGTTCAAGGACACACTAAGAGCTTCACAGGGCTGCTCGGCACCCAGCAGTGTCACAGGCCTGCGGCAGTGCCTGGGCCTTAGACAGCGAATCTCTCCAGTGCTGTCCGACAGAACTGCCTGTGTTATCCAGTATGGCAGGCACCAGCCACACGTGGCTACGGAGCATTTCACATGCGGCTAGTGTGACTGTTACACTTAGATTTTAATTAACTAAAAACAGTAGGGGCTACAGCAGCTACCACACTGGATACCACACGAGTCGAGCTGGGGTCTATCTCTGAACTGTCAGGGGACAGGCATCACCGCACGCCTTCCTCAGCGCTCAGCCCAGCCTTTCGGCCCTTTTCAGGGGCAAGGTTCTTCCTCAGATCCACTCCAGAGCTTTCTGGCTTCCGTCAGAGCTCCGGTAAAATGCTAGACCTTGGAGACAGGACTCTGATCCTGTGGGCTGTGCCTGTCCCCAGGAATCCCCGGGTCTGTGCCGTGACACCCCGGAGCATCTTAAATTATCCTCGAGGAAAAAGGCTGCGGAGTGAGTCAGTCCCATATTCTCGGAAGCAATTTTAATATTCTTAGGTTTTAAATAGAGCCATGATGAGGGGTTATTATAATTGCAAAAATGCCTGAATTTCACAAATTTCAATCACAAGAAGATATAAAACTATCTTTCAGGGCAGAAGCACAATCCGTTTATGGGGACGACCTGCAGAAAGTTCTAACCACCAGGAATATATCAAGTATCCTTGTTGCCTCAATTAAGCTTAAACGTGCACTTGGGATTCACGCCTCCTTTTTCCCATTAGCATTTGGAGGTCCAAACGAGGTCCAGGTTTCTCTGGGAAGGGGGAAGACCCTGGGCAGAGAAGGCAATCCGGGGGGCCGGGAAGGAAGAGGTGGTATGAGGGGCTCCATTCCTCACTCCACCTCCTGCTGTTTTAGGGGCCTTCATTCTGTCTGTCCCTCCTAGGGTCGGCTCACCTCCATTATCCACCCCCCCCCCTTAAATGGAGCGTCTGGCCGGGCACATGGCACTGTTTGGTCCTGACTGCTGGGCACTGACAGTGGCTCTGGGGGGGGGGGGGGGCAGGGGCCTCCAGCAGGCCCAGGAGAGAAGGGGCACAGAACAGCCCCCTCGTGCCAGATCCATCCCCACACCCCACACCGACGGATCTGGAGACGCCTTGACAGTCCAGGTACCTCTCGCAGCCCACCTGGACCCAGCCTGCTTCTGCTCTTCCCCACGTGGGGAACCTCAGGGACATTCGGGAATGCAAGGGGGCAGGGTGGGAGCCACTCACATCATTGAACACTTTGTCGAGCTCCTTGGGGTCCATGATAAAGTTGGGGTAGCCTATCATGTTGTAGATTGCGTCCGCCTGCACAGGAGAGACACCAAGGACACTGAGCGCCCAGCAGGCCTGGCTGGGCTCAGGCTCTGGGCCAAAAGGAAATGGGCAGGCCCTCCCCCTCAGGGCTTCCGCATCTCTTTCTGGAAAGATCCCTCTCTTGCCTGACTTCTACTTACCCTTTGCGTCTCTGCTTCCCTCCTGAGGGAAGCCTTTGCTGGCCGCCACCCGCTGGACTATATCAGATCCTTCTTTCTCCATTAGACATGCCACAGCTCCCTGCATTTTTCCCTCACAGACTCAACATGGCTTATTTTTATATTGTCATTAATGCAATCGTGTGTTCAAGGCTGTCCCTCCACCCTGCTGGAATATTCACCCCTGAAGGCAGGACGGCATCCCTGCTGTGCTCACCAGATGTGACTGGTCTCGCTTCAGGCACCCCCTCCATCTGTGGGTGCGGCCCTCTAGGTGGGAAGCCTCAGCCACCCCTTCTGGCACTGGGCCAGCCTCACCTTTTCCTTGGCTGATCTCCGAGTGTCTTCATCCATCCACTTCAGGGTGCTCAGGCTTTCCTCAAACGCCTTCTTAATCTCTAGTATTATCTCGCTGGCCTGAGGAGACAGAAGCTGACCAGTGAGGTCCGGGCACTGGATGGGCACCCCATGTGGAAGGAGGCCAGAGTCTAAACTCAGGAATCAGCTCAAAGCTTCAGGCTCCTCAGTGCCCAGAACACTTAAGTCCTGCAAAACAAGACTGGACTTCCATAAACAGAGCATCAACACCACAGAAACTGAGGACAAGAAGTGCTGGAAAAGTCTCTCCTCTGCAGGACTTTTTCAGAGCCTTTATGGTGTAACACGAACTTCGATCCTTTTGGAGAGTGTAAAATTCATAGCCTTTCTCAGACTTACTGGACCACAGGATCCCTTTTCGATGGAATGGGCTTTAAAATCTAGAGAACCTGAGTTCTGACAAGCAGTTTCAGGCTGGAGATGAACAGCTCTTCTTGAGGGCAATAACGTCAGAGGCAGACTCAGAGCCCAAAGATTCTAGAGCAGAGGAAGGAAGGCACACAGCGGAAAGAGGAGAGGTCCTGACTGCCGACAGAACTAGACAAAGATTCTGTATCAGCCGCTCACAGGAGAGTTGCGTAAGGAAGTGAGTGTTTGCTAATGTTTGACTGCACATAATATCTACATAATTAAAATTAGTAAAAAAACTGTAACAAAAATATAATAGCTACCATTTGCAGAGCGCTTGTTTTCTGCCAGGTGTTCTGTGTGTAGCATTTTTCTTTTCTTTTTTTTTTTTTTAAAGATTTTATTTATTTATTTGTTAGAGAGAGAGAGAGAGAGAGCGAGCACAAGCAGGGGGAGCGGCAGGCAGAGGGAGAGGGAGAAGCAGGCTTCCCGCTGAGCGGGGAGCCTGATGCGGGGCACAATCCCAGGACCCTGGGATCATGACCTGAGCAGAAGGCAGACGCTTAACCAACTGAGCCACCCAGGCCCAGGCACCCCGTGTGTAGCATTTCATTTCCTGTCCTGCTACAGGATGGACAGCCCCGCTTCCAAGTCAACAGCAAAGGGAGAAAACTGTCCCAAATCACCCAACCAGGAGGTGATGGACCCAGGATCTGAACTGGGGCCTGGCTGACTTCATGCCCCTGGCCATGATGTTCCTCTGCCTGTCCAGACATGGGGTTACCCCCTGGGCTAAGAAAGATGTCACCCGTTAGGCCAGAGCTGCTCTGCCAACAGGATGTCCCTGGGCCCTTTGTTTCCCTTGGGGGTGGAGGAGGAGATGGCTGGAGTGGCCTCGCAGGCTTAGTGATAATGTGGCTTAAGTGCCCAGCACTCAGTGATAATAGCTCACAGCATTCAGGGCTTTAGAAAACAGGACCTTTGAGTGAAGGCTGGAGCCCTGGCCTGGAGTAGGAAAGGTCCAGAGCAGACCTGGAGCGTGGGCTGCCAAGTTCACGAGGGGCTAGTGCAGGTGTGCCGTCACGGGGGGCCAAGTTCACGAGGGGCTAGTGCAGGTGTGCCGTCACAGGGGGCCGAGTTCACGAGGGGCTAGTGCAGGTGTGCCGTCACAGGGGGCCGAGTTCATGAGGGGCTAGTGCAGGTGTGCCGTCACAGGGGGCCGAGTTCACGAGGGGCTAGTGCAGGTGTGCCGTCACAGGGGGCCGAGTTCACGAGGGGCTAGTGCAGGTGTGCCGTCACAGGGGGCCGAGTTCACGAGGGGCTAGTGCAGGTGTGCCGTCACAGGGGGCCGAGTTCACGAGGGGCTAGTGCAGGTGCGCCGTCACAGGGGGCCAAGTTCACGAGGGGCTAGTGCCGTCACAAGGGGAGGTACTCACTATGCTCTTGCTGTCCTCTGCAAAGGTCGCTTTGACAAACATGGGGCCCAGGGCGAAGCCCAAGTTGTTCTCTGTGTCGCTCACGCAGAACTTCCACCGAGGAAGACAGGTCTGGGAACACAAGGGAGAGGGGTTACTGGGCCCCGTCCTTCTTCCCAACCCTTGTCCATCTGGGAGGGAGCAGCTAACAGCTGGGGCCTGTGCTTCCTTCCAGAACCTCAGGAAGACTTTTCTGACGCAGTGGGGGAAGTTATTTTAGGCACTGCACCAAGAGGCCACAGAATATTGCTCATCGCTGCCATCTACTATTTCCTGAATGCCAGGCTCTGTGCGCAGCACGTCATGAATGGTATCTCACCGAGCCATCAAAATGATCCTGGAAGGCAGAGCCGTGGGCCTTGCCAGATGAGGACACAAGACAGACACTCAGCAAGGGGAAGTCACCGGTCCAGGGTCCCCCGGCGAGCAGGGGGTGTGGCAGTGATGGGACTCTGACATGCCTGACCGCACACCCCACACCCCCATCCCTACCCTACCCTACCCCCTGGGGAAGGCGGCAGATCCTGGTGTCAAAGACTTGAGAAGTTACCTTGTCTACCCTCTTGCAACAGGAAACCCATCCCAGAAGGCCAGGACCCAACCCCATTGAAAGCCTCCCAGAGGAAGGGGCTGAGATGTCATGGTCACCCGTGGTCTCACCCACCAGCCTGCTCGACGACGACACCTCTGCGGAGCTGGAAGCGGGCACCCCGCAGGCTGCAGCCTCATGGAGCGTGGCTCCAGGAAGCACACCCACGCGGGTTCCTGCCCCCCCCCCCGGCTCCCCTGCCCTCCGTGACCACCAGGGGTGGCCCTGCTCCCGGAAATCCCTAAATCCCTCGTGGGGCCTCCTGACCCCAAAGAACAGGTGGTAAAAACCACCAGGCTCAGGGCAGCCTGCTTCAGAACACTTTTCCAACTGAAAACAACCAAATGCCCACCAACAGGCGGCTGGATAAACAAAATGTGGTATTTTTATACAACAGCACGCTACTTGGCAACAAGAAGGAGTGAATTACTGATACACACAACATGGTTGAATTTCACAGCCATTAGCTGAGAGGCCAGGCGAACAGGAGCACACGGCGCATAATCCCGCCCCCGCCCAGCCACACCCACCGGGGGATCTTCTGCTCCTAGGACGCTGGATGAACTCGTCACAGGAGTGTGTCTGTGTGGAGTGGGCTTTCGGTTTTGTGGGTGATCTCCTCTGTCCAGGGTAACACATTTCCTTTGTCCACTGAACTGGGTACTTAGTGTATACTGCACATTTTACAGTATGTAAATTATACCTTAGCTAAAGAAATTTCTTCCATGAAAGAAGGGAAGGAAATAAAGGGCATCTCAGCCTTCCCTAAGTTTAGCGGCCCAATTCTTTTAAGCTCTCCCACCCATGTGTCCGTTTAGACGCCCTCCCCTCCCCACAACCCGCCCACATCTGGCTGAGGCTGCCCACGCAGGAGGTCAGGACCAGGGACCTTGAACTCACGGGCTCCGTGGGGGTCCCAGGCCCTGATGGCTGAGTCAGGAGCTGAGTCTCACTGCCTTCTCAGGAGAGCTTTTGCATAAGCCCACTCACTCACTCATTCATTCATTCGTTCGTTTGTTCGTTCATTCATTCACATGTCCAGTGCCTTCTGGAGAGTTCCTCTGCACCTGGATTATGCTAGGTGTTTGGAACCTAGAGACAAATTGGTCATGGGCCTTGCCCTCGAGGGGCTCAAGAGGGGCTCAATGGAAACACTCAGAACACCCAGTGGGAGAGACAGACACGTAATAACAGCAATGGTAGCAGCGACAGTAGTTCGTGCTTGCTGAGTGTTTACCGGGTGTGGGCCCTAACTCATATAATCCTCCTAATAACCCCATGAAGCAGGTACCCCCTGTGCTCCTGCTTGCAGATAAAGAACATGGCTTGGAGTGCTTTAGCCTTTGGGACAGACTTTTGGGGATCCCTTCGTGTAATCCCAGACAACCCCGGGTCAGCAGGCTAGGGATTAGTTACTCCTTTTTACACTTGGGAAGACAGCCCTCTGCTCCAATGAAGTGATTTGCCTAAGGTTGTGTGATTAGAAGAACCATTTCAAACACAGATCTTCTGACCCAAAGTTCTGTGCTGTTTCCTTATACCATGCACAGGGCACACAGGGGCTCTGGCCCACAGCCCCCCACCTCTAGGGTCTCCCAATTGCCCTTGCTTCTGCCAAGAACTCCCGGCCAACTCCCACTGCCTCCCACTGGTTAGAGCAGCACCCCTGCACTCTGAGCTTGGCCCGGGGAAGCTCGCTTGCTTGCTCGCTTGCCCTATCTAATCATCTATCTAATCATCTATCTATCTGTCTGTCATAGGAAAATATATGTAAGATTTACCATTCTAACTGTTTGAAATGTACAGGTCAGTGGTGGTAGGCATATTCACACTGCTGTGCAACCAATCTCTAGAACTTTTCATCTTGCAAGTATGAACCTCCATACCTATTAAACAACTCCCTATGCCTGCCTCCCTGCCCCCGCCCCCCACCCCCTGCAACCACCAGGAAGCTCAACGTTAACTTCTCGCTCCTGCAGAGGCTGAGCGGGGTAGGGCTCCCGGGGGTGGGGTGGGGCTGTGGAACCAGACGTGCTGGGATTGAAACCACACTCCCCACTTAAGAGCTGTGTGAATTTGAACAAGGCCCTTCCCTTCACAGAGCCTCGGTGTCTTCATCCATAAAACGGGCTGATGATAATAGATCCTAACATACAGCTGGTATGGAAACTTGGTGACATAATGCCTATAAAAGGCAAACATCTAATAATAATACCTTTTATTATCATCATCATCATTAGTGAGTGGCTGAAAGTGCCGAGTAGTCATGGTCATCCAGAGCTGGGTTTGAATTTGAGCTTGGCTGCCTCCTTGCTCGGTGACCTGGGAAGCCCTTCACTGCCCAGAGCCTGTTTGCCCCTCTGCATCCGGGTGGGTAAGCAACAAGGCAGGTGCACACTCCACACACAGCAGTATCTCTGTAACTACCATCCCGGGTCCTGCTCACTCTTCCTGTACAAAGTCCCCTGGGAGGCCACATGCTCCAGAGGACAGAGTTCGTGCCTTGTCACGTCTGTGACCCAGGGCTCACCTGGGCCCGGCCCACGGTGGGTGCAGGTGGAGCAGGAAGGCAGGTGGCTCTTGTGGCTGAGGCCCCGTGGTGCCCTCAGAAGCCGCTCTTATTCCCAGCCACACTCTCCCTCAGTCCCCTTCCTGCCACAGGTGGGTGTACATGGGGATGGCACAGAAAAGGGGAACTCTTTGCAGGATGGACCCCAGGACTGGAGGCAGGAGCCCACGTCCTGTCATTCTCTGCCAGTCCTTATCTGGCTCTGTCCCCGCCACTGGACTCCGGGAAGGGCCACAGGGGCAGGGTCAAGCTAGAGCCAGCTCTGCCCGTCCCCTGGGGTCTGGCTAGCTGCCATCCTGGGTGGGGCAGGGTGCACTGGGTGGGCTTGGCACCCCTGCCTCTACTGCTCTGCAGCTGGGGCACCTCCCTGGGGCCCTGACTTCCTGTGTCCCATCAGCACATATGAGGACCTCTTGCAGGGGATGTGGGCCCTTGGGGCACAGACCCCCACCTCACTTGTCTCCGTGTTCCCACATGGGACTCCTGTCCTGTCTGTTGGCTGCACGAATGAGAGGGGGACAGTCACCTCCTTGGAGAAAGAGTGAAGTGGCCAGGGAGCTTCCTATCTGGGGCGGGGTCCTGAGGGAGGGAGTGAGGGTTCTGGAGCCCTGGGCCCTCTGGAAGAATGGACTGCCAGGGGTCATGTTGGGGGCCTCTGAAGGAGAGTGGAGACCACCTGGTCAGCCTAAGAGGGTAACAGCCAGCAGCACTTGTGCAGTCTTACCACAAACCAGGGGCTACACCAAGGGTTTTGTGTTTATGGGGAAGGAGCAGTATGACTGGGGGTCCCCTGCATAAAACAGGGGTGATGATCACATCCAGCTCACGGGGATATGAAGATCACATGAGTTAGAGGAAAGTGTTTATTATCAACATCACTGAGAAGGGGTTGGAAGAGAGAGAACAGAAGGCACCTTTTGCTGTAAAGAAGCTATATCTCTAAGATTCCTCTTTTTTTTTAAATTTAAGTAATCTCTACACCCAACTTGGGGTTCAAACTCATGACCCCAAGATGCATGCTCTTCCAACTGAGCCAGCCAGGTGCCCCTCTAAGACTCCTCTTTACCCCCTAAGACCCAGTGTAATCATTTCCTTCTGGAAGCTTCTGTCCACCTCCAACTAGCTTAGATCTAGCCCTTGTGCCCAGGGACATCCGAGTGGACCCCTTCAGAGGCCCTCTCCATTCTCTGCCTACCCTCTACCTCCCTCACAAGTTCCACGGCTCTGGGGGACACCGAGGTTGCAAGAGCCTCCAACCCAGGGCCTGGCACACAGTAGGTGCTCAGCAGGTGAAAGGGAATGCACTGGAACAGGCTCACCTTCTTGGTCCCATACATGACTTCCATGAACTTCTCGTCGGCATCCTGAAAGCGCTGATCAAGGAAGGAACTTGTCTTCCGTACCAGGTTCCAGATCATGTAGTTGTTCAGCAGGCTGGGGCAAGAGGAGATCAGACAGCTCAGAAGGGCCCAGAGCGGGGAGCATCACAGCACTACCCACACTGACCTTTAGGGGGCGATCAAACCTGGCCTTTGGATCGCAGGCTCTTCCCTCGCCTCACCTGCCCCAGTTTGACAGGTTACTGCTTACCAAGCACATAGAATGTCAGCTCTTCAAGGCAGAGCCTAGGGTCCTCTCTGAACACCCCTCGGTGCCTAGTGCAGGGACTTGTGTTTGGCACATAGCTGCCTTTTGTTTCTGTCTGGGAGCCGTGAGGCAGCATGGAGACTCCCCCTGGATGGGGTGTGCTACTGGGCTGGTGTCCCAGCCAGAAGGCCAGAGATGGGGGAGGGGGCCTCAGAACAGGAGGGGCAGGAAAGTGAGCTCACTGCCCCCTCCCCTCAGGGCCCAGAGACTCCTCCGTGGCTATTGTCACCTTTCCAAGGAAATCACCTTAGACAGTGAACATCTAGGCTCGAACTGGAACCAACCGAAATGTGTGACAGTAGGGATAGGAGTGAGTCAGTAATCACAGCTATACTTGATGGAAGGATGCAGAGCCACGCGGAAGGAGGTCCAGGGAGTGCGGGATAACATGGGGAAAATGCTTTTGATGAAGGTCAAGGGAAAAGCAGATTACCCATGTGATCACAAGGATGCAGACGAAAACGACCTACGTATTAGAAAACTCACCTCCCTCCCTCCCTCTCTCTCTCACACATACACACTTTCCCTTCTTTACAAACACACACATACACACCCCATAGAATCAACAGTAGTGTCTGGGTAATACTCATTTTTTTCTATTTTGTCTGTAGTTTTCAAAAACCTCCACAACAAATCTTTAAAATTATTTAAAAAATCATAAACACTACCCACAAATATCAGCGAACAACGAGGCCCATTCCGTGTCATTCCCTCACTCGGTTCTCACATCCTCACAGGGTAGGTGCTATTTCCATCCCCAGTTTATGACGGGAGCCTGAACCCGAGAAAGGGCGAGAAACTTGCCCAAGGCTACAGAGCTGGTGGGCGGAGAGGCTGGGATCTGAACGGGCTGCCTCTCCCCAGGGCCCACTCCCCGGAGTCAGTCTGTCCCCCACTGCCCCTGCCCGTCTGGCCCCGAGAAGAGCAGGGCGGTGTGGGACCCCAAGGGCTGGCTGTGAGAGGCGGGGTGCCAGGCCGCTGGCCGTCCCTTACCATTTGTCCGTGTTGTTGATGAGGGTGGACACCTGCCCCAGGTACTCCTTGTCGTAGACAACAATGGGCTCGGACTCATTGATCTCCACAGGGTAGAAGATGGTGTTGAGAAAGGGCAGCCAGCTGATGGTGGGCGCCAAGGCCTGGAAGGGAAGAGACAGGGTGACTGCAGCTGAGCTGCCTCCGGGGCGCTCTTCCCTAGAAGGCGCCATCATGCCTCCAAAGAGCTTGGCACCGACAGGGCACCGGGCACTGGGCAGATACCACACTCAGGCTGCCTGGCTTCCGTCAGAGATGCTGGAGACAGAACTCTAAGGAGCCAAACACCAACTTCAACTTGCAATGGAGCTGGGACGGAATACAGCGGACATGGGGACGGCAGCAGTAGCTGCCCGTTCATCAAGCCCTCCTGTGCCAGACGCCATGGCAAAGGACTCCCACGTCTTCTCTCAGTTGGACCTCGGGACAGGCCTAGGTGGTAGGTACCATTATCCCCACTTTAGGGATGAAGAAACTGAGCCCCAGACAGGCCTATAATGGAAAACTGTGGAGCATCTGGAGCCACACTGCCTGGGTTCATAATGCGGCTCTCTTACTTACCAGCTGTGCAACCTTGAGTAAGTGGATGAACCTCTCTGTGCCTCGGGGTCTCATCTGAAAAGTGGTTGCCTCATTGTAATAGAACTCACCTCGGAGGCTCGGTGTAAGGATTAAATGGGTTAATGCTGTCTGTTCTACTCAGCATGTGCTTCTGTAATACCAATTAGCTTCTACGTGATTTAGTCTATATGACTGCTAAATTCAAGAACGACAGCAGTATAAAGTGTCAACGCTTTGGTCCACAGGTGATTTTTCTCAGGCATGGGATCTGAAAAAGCAAGCTCAGAAGGACAACCTTCAGCAAGAAAGGAAAAGCCCTCAACTCAGCTGATGCACAGGAAGCTGGTCAACTCCATTTTTTAAAATAAGATTTTATTTATTTATTTATGGGGGGAGGGGCAGAGAAAGAGAGAGAGGGAGAGAGAGAATCCTAAGCAGACTCAGCACTGAGCGTGAAGCCTGATGCAGGGCTCGATCTCCTGACCCTCAGATCATGACCTGAGCCGAAATCAAGAGTTGGATGCTTAACTGACTGAGCCACCCAGATGTCCCTGGTCAGCTCTATTTTAAGATAATTTAAAATGAGCGCCTGCCAACAGAGCTCGCCCCCCCCCCCCAAAAGAGGCACTGGCGGGCTTGGGGTACCGCGCAGCTTGGAACAGCTAGCTTGCTCTTGGCCCACCTAATGGCGGCCCCACTGCCCAGGGCTCATCTGTCTGCAGAGTCTCTGTGTCTGCAGCCAGACTTTCCCCTTCCCACCGGGCAGGCTCCACTCACGCTGAGCTCTCTCTCCAGGTTCCAATTATTGCTTTGATTACAAACTTGCACAACTTTTGGGTTTAATTGTGGTAAGACACACAAACATACAGTGTACCCTCTTAACCATTTTTAAGTGCCCAGTCCAGTCCTTAAGTACGTTCACGCTCTTGTGCAACCACCACCACCATCTGTCTCCAGATTTCATCTTGCAAAATGGAAACTTACACCTATTAAACAATAATCCCTCCAGCTCCCTCCCCTGAGCCCCAAGGAAGCATTATTCTCCTTTTAGTCTCTGTGAATTTGACGGCTCTAGCTACCTCATATAAATGGAACCATACAGTGTTTGTCTTTTTGTGAGTGGCTTATTTCACTGAGCATCATGTCCTTAAAGTTGCCCGACTTTTGAATCTAATTGTAAGCGTTTATACAATTAATGCGAGCTTCATAAACTGCAGGCGACCGGAACTCTAAGTCCTGCTTTCCCCATATGTCTTGTAATTTTTAGTAAATTTCTTGTCCTGTGATTCTCCAGAATGCAGTGTTTTCTGAACTACACACACTGTGTGATACAGCAAAAGTGCTTATCTGCATCAGTCACTTAGAATGGTATCTGGTACGTAACAACCGCTCAATCCTCAATCAATATTAGCTATTACCATCATTCTCAAGGTCTCCCAACAGTGGGTCTGGGGTGAACGATTCCAAATTCTGTTCTCTGTTCCCTTGAGAAAGGGCAAAACGGAAGACAAAGGCAGTGAGAGACACATTACACACGGCTTTCAGATGGTAAGATCGATCAATAACGTAAAATCAAACCATAACATCAGATGAATCTATAACCTGCTGGTAAATCCCTATGATGTCCTCAGGGAGAGCAGTCATAAAACCCTCCACTTACCAGATACTGATGAGCTAAGGTGACCCTTCCTGAGGTCACACAGTTAACCAGTGACTGGGCGTGTCTAATAGCCAGGCTCACCCATCTCTCCGGTTTCAAAGGGCAGCTCAGCTGCTGGGGAGCAAGGACCTCAGACGACAGAGGAGGGCAGCTCCCACAGGCAGTGACATACTGGCTCTTGGTCAGGCCGGGGGGGAGGTGTTTGTGTTCACACCGTGACCCACCGCAAACTACTCACGCGGTTGGGCAGAGCAGAGCCCAGTGGGCTCCAGCACATCCCGGCCTGCCCGGCAGTAAGATGACCCAAGTGAGTCTCGGAGTGAGAAGACTTGGATCAGAGTCCCCACCGTGACCCAGTTCTGGGAGCTCAAGTCATTCTGGAGCCTGTCCCTGAGACGGGGACGATAATTCTCCCACCCCCACCCCCCACGGTCGGCTGCTCTGGACCTCGTGGGGATGGCCTGCTCATTCAGCCTGAGCTGCCTCTCTCCCTACCCTAGCCTGTCCATTTGCTCTCTCTTCCTGGCAGGAGCCCCTCAGGCAGGTCAACCTCTGGGGCTTCTCCATTACGTTTCCGGGGCTGCAAAATGGGGGTGGTGGTGTCCAGGTGAGATAGTCAAATGGGGCTCGGCACTGAGAGACACCTGCTTGCATGACCTGCTGGCAAAGGCGCCTGGGAGATTCACTAAGTTTACAGAATGTCATTGTTGATGCATTTAACGAGAGCTTTACAAGCTGCAGGTGACTGGAACACTCTAATCAGGGCACAGCCATCAGGGGGTGATAAATCCCTATGTACTTAACACAGCCTGTTTCTTTAGGGAGAACAGGTGTTCTGTGCAGGTAAACTCCCACAACCCCAGATAAGGTGCGTGTTGAATACCAGAATGTTCACATTTTCAATCTTGCTTTAGTGAACGCCTAACTTAGACATGTGTGCCTCCATCTGTCTCCATGGCGATGGCTGTTTTAACTGACCAGGACGTTCTACTTGTGACTCAAATCCTTTGGGGCACACCAGTCGGCTCTATTTTCCAGCGCTGCAGCCAAAGGGTACTGCTGGTCACCAACCAACCAGCTCGAGTAGGCTTGCAAATAAGAGAAAAGAAAGATGCTATCAGACTTTATCTCAGCTGGAGAATTTAGAGCAGAGAATAGGGCTCATTCCCAAACAACTTCTGATGTGGAAGGTCCTGGAGAGGAACGAGAAGGTCCTCAGGCCCCTCCAGAGAAGCAACAGAAGGATGTTTGATTCAGGGATCTGAATTCAGACTCTGCTGAGGGCTAGCCTTGAACCACTCTGTATTCTGGTGGGGCTAGCCATACTGTGAAGGCTGGTGCACCTTTCCTAGAGTCACCTGGGGTATAGGAAGAGAACCAAATTTCCAGATACCAGGGAACAGCAAGATAGTCTCTGTCCAAGGTTGGAAGGAATCAAATTGGTTAAGTGCTGGAGACGTGGGCTGGCATCACCACCAACAAAGGAATAATACTAATAATGATTACTATAATACATTTGAAGTGTGCGTGTCAGTTTACAAAATGAAATTCCAGGTAGAGATTCTTTTGGAGGATAGGCTTCAGGGATCCAGGACTTAATCTTTAGATGTTAGACATAATTTTTTTATATCTACATATGCCCAGTTCCTCTGGGAGACACTCCACAGTTTTCAACTTGTTCTCAAAGAACCCTGTGGCCAGAGTAAAGAACCACTGCCCCTTATGGGGACAGGGGCTGCCCCTCATCTGTCCCTGCATTCTGGAACACAGCAGGTATAAAGGAGCGAGCGAAGCCCCATCTTACAAGGAAGGAAGTCGAGGTGCGAAGAGGGGGGGGGGTTGTGTGACTTGCCCAGGGTCACACAGCTCATTGTGGGGCTGGGCCAGAGCAGTCTTCTGACCCCAAGCCCAGGGCTCGTCCCTCCGCTAATGTCTTCCCCACCCCGGCAGCTCTGCAGCAGGGGAGGGAGGGGGAAAAGAGAAAAGCCATGTGACAGGGTGCCAAGGGGTCGAAGCCGGAAGCCACGCCGGGGCGGGGGTGCTCAGGGCTACCGTGACTTCTCTGCCACTCTTGGGGTAGTCAACCGGAACCATGGCCACTGGGCGGTGGGGGGGGGGGGAGGCCTGGGCAGCCGCGGGGGCCCTTCCTGGGTTGAGAAGCAGGCGGCTGGAGCAAACCAAACTGCATCACGCAAACAGCATCTCCTCCAACCGCTGGGCCTCAGGGCAGAAAAACAGTGCCAGATGGCAGCCAACGGTCGGCTGATCTCCGTAACCACCACACAGCACCGCTCCCCCCGAGGCCAACTTCTCTGGGGACCTCAGGGGCAGCGGACACCCACAAGCGGCCCTCCTGCCCTCAGCCCCAGCTCTGCCTGGGCTGCTGTTCCACCCGGGACAGCCCGCCGGCCTGGTGACCGCTCACCCACTCATCAGACTCCCCTTCCTTGGCTCCGTCCCACCCCCCATCCTACGGCCCTCCTTTTCCCAAAGCATTCAGCAGTGAGTCTGGGACTGTCTCCTCGTTGGTGTGCCTCCCTAGCCCGGAAGCACCTCCAGAGCGAGGCCCGAGGGTGTCCCCGTATACACCTGTCAGGGGGAGGGGTGGAGGGAGAAAAAGTGTAGGGACATAGGTGTTCCTCCTGAAAGGGGAAGAAATGAGCCAACTCAAATGGATGGGCAGGACCTGGCCGGTCAAGGAAGAGCAGGAGGGAGGAGACGTGTTGGCGGAACCCCAACACAAAGTGGGGCACAAGAGGCCTATCATCCTCCCCAGCGGGGGAGCAGGCCTCCCCAGGCATTCCTAGGCAATGGCAGGGAACAGGAAGACTGGCCAAGGCCATTCTGCTGATTCCTCTGTGACCCTGGGGACCTGGGCTAAGACCAGACACCGACACACGGTGAGCTGGAAAGATGGAGCTGGCAGGCAATCACCTCAACTCACCACCTGCAAGTCCCGAGGAGCCACCAGGGGGCAGCCTTTGGCTTTGGCAGAGGGGCCGCTGGCTTCACCGCTGGGTTACACCCAGCGACAGGGAGCAACCCCATTATACCTCCAGGAGGTTGCCAGGGGCCATGGTCAAGAGCAGAGATCCCACGAGCCATGCCTGAGTCCAATGTCCAGCTCCCCTGATACTCAGGGAGCCTCAGGGCCTTGAACATGTCACTCAACCTCTTGTTTTGGAAAAGGAAGAAGGGACTACAGAACCCACCCCTCACAGCTATTGTTTGCTGTGCACCAGGCTCAATGTGACTGGGGCTGGGGCTTGAGACCAGAAATGCCCAATCAGCGTGAGCGATTATCATCCTGATAGAGCCTCCCCAGGTACATGCTGTTACGGAAAAGCTGTGTGGCCTCTAGCAGGTAACTGAATCTCTCTGAGCCTCAGTTCTCCCATCTGCAAACTGGGCTAACAACCATCCCTGCTTCATAGGGCTGTTCTGAGGATCTGATGAAGTGGGTACAAAAACCCCAGCCCAGTGCCCTATGCCCTGAAGCCCTGGGCCTGTCCCGGGCTCCATGTTACCTGCAGTTCCGCAGCAGTCACTTTGTGGTAGATGAGCTCCTCGTCTCGGCGCTTCTCTTGGGGGATGGTGATATTGGCCAGTGCCGTCTCAAAGTCCAGGATCTGTTGCATCTGGGGCCGGATGGTGTCTTCGTCCCCTCCACCAAGCAGCTTGCCCAGCTGGACCATGTAGTTCAGGTATCCTGTCAGCACCTGGGGGCCCGGCACCCGCTATATGTCAGTGCTGCCACCCACGGCCTACTGGACAAGGCTGGCGGGCGCGGCGGGGCCAGCCCAACGCAGGAAGCCACCGCCAACCCACCGGAGGGATGGTTCTGGCTCTGCACCGCCTCACTGGCTGCCCACGGCACTCAGGACAAAGCCCACACGTCCCCGGCAGGTGGGTCCCTGCGGTCCCGGCCCACACCCCCTCTCAGATGCTCGGCCCGTGAAAGTCACCAACAGACCATCTTTCAGTTCTTAGAACACCTTTTTTCTGAGCTGCGCTTCTCTACGGTGTCCCCAGATCCGAATTAGGTTCCCGTGTTCAACTTTCTCCGCTCACCCTTGAGCTATCACAATTTGTCACTATGCCTCTTACTGGCTGGTTAGCTAATTAACGTCCGCCTCCCCTGCTAGACTCCAAGCCCCGTGGGGCGGGGACCGCGCCCGTCTCAGTCACCACTACCCCCCCAGCAGTGGGCAGATGATGCAGGGAGAGACGATGAACCTCAGGAGAGGTTTCCCCGGGACATCGTGAGAGGCATGGGTTTCAGAGTCAGCGGGTCTCAATGAGAATCTCAGCCTCACCACTGTGGGACCTTGAGTGGGTCACTTAGCATCTCTGAGCCTTGCTCTCTCTCTTCTGTAAAAGGCAAGGTAAAAATAACACCCACGTGGCAGATGAGGTGAAAGAGGTTCAGAGATGTTCTGTACCTGAAGGGCTACCAGGAGGGCCAGAGGTGAGTATATAAGCACACCTGCCACCCACAAATGACAGTGGCCATTACTGTTGCCTTGCTCTGACACCTATCCCTGCCTCTTGTGCTCACGACGCCTGAATGTGAAGCAGCCAGCCAGGGGGAGGCTCCCCTCCCCTGCCAGGGACTGCCCAGCACCCACCAGGTAAGTGACACCTCCGTGCAACTCCAGCTTTGAAGACCCACACAGGTGTGGGCACTGAGGGGACATCAACAGGGTAGAACGTCGTGGGGTGTGGGCTGGGAGCCACTCCCTCTGAATCACACTCACCTTCTCATTTTCAGTTTTGTTCAGGTAATAGTCCCTTGAGGGTAAGCCCAGGCCAGACTGGTCCACCTGGAGAGAGGAAGACAGGAGTGAGGGGGCGCTCCTGTCACACGTGTACACGGTCCACTGCAGGGACAGCCGGTACATGGCAACGCGGGACCAGGCTGGGCCCCAGCAGGAGCAGAAGCTGGTTGCGGAGGTCCCTGGGCGGGGCACCGCACCTCCACTTAACGAAATACTTCCCAAGACGGTGCAGTGGTTAAGAGCTACTCACACCCGGCATGGCCTTAGTCAAGTTACTGAAGGTTTCTGATCTTCCGGTTCTTTCTCTGGAAAATTGGGGAACTAGAATCTCACCCTCAGAGCTGGAGAGAGGATTCAAGGAGAGATTGCCAGGAGAGGATGTGCTGAGGGTCCGGCAGGTAGGGGAGGGTTGACTCCTGACTAGCAACTAGCAGAGACTTGTGGCCACACCCTGGTATTACTACAGTTCCTTTGATTGGTAAGGAAATTGTGGCTCAGAGAGGTGGAAGCACTTGTCCGAGGTCACGTGACGAGGGAGTCACAGAGCCGGGTGGGAACCTCAGCCCAGTCTGGGCTCCTGGCTTCTGCATCTGAGGGTGGGCAGTTGGGGGCTTCCCTGGGTGTGCCGACACAAAGTAGGGCAGGCTCTGGCCGGAAGAGACGGACTCAGAGCCATTCCAAGCAGAGCCAAAAAGGCCAGGGGCTCAGGTTGGGGGACCAGGAGGTGGCTTTAGCTGTGTCTAGGAGTTGACATCACTCTTGGGGCCCACAGTGACCAATCAGAATCCCGGAGATGCACCTGTGCCGTGGTGACCGCCCCCCCCCGCCCCCGTCCCACCCCTGAAAATAGTGGCCTGCTGTTTCATGACTTCTCGCCTATAAAAATCTCATGGTTCAGAGACTCCAGAAATAACCAAGGCTCAGAAACTAGGAGCCTGTCACCCAGGGCAAGTCTGCCCCTACTCTGGCACTTGCAAAACTCAAAACAGGTCATGAGGGGAAACTCAAAATATGCCCATTCCTCTTCCTAGGGTTCTAGGCCGGCTCACCTGGATCACGTTGCTGTTGGAATTCTTGGAGTCGGCACTGACATAGACAGAGAAGAAGGGCGAGGTGCGGTAGTGAGAGGTGACCACCTGCAGAGTGTCCTGGAAGTTGTCTTTGTCCCAGGGCCCGGTGATGTTCCAGCCCCCTAGCTGTGGGGAGGGCGAGGGAACTGTGAGGTGGCAGGGAGACCCCAGCGTGAATTCTGCTCCTGCTGCTGACTGGCTCTGCGACCCTGGAGCGGTCATCTGACCTCTCTGAGCCTCAAGAGCAAATGAAAGGGAAGGTCTTCATCAGAGTTTCTGACCGGCACACAGGAGACGCTGCCTGGAGCGAGACCGATCCTGAACAAGCAAGCCAAGGAATCCACATAGCAGCGGCTCTCGGGGATGGGGATGAGAAGGAGACTTTTCCCGTACCCTGTTCACTGGTCTCATACTGAATCACGTGATATGATTTCTATTAAAGCATAAATCAACTGTGCTTATGGGAGCACCGTATTTTTTTAAAAACATTGATAAAAGGGCGCCTGGGTGGCTCAGTCAGTGAAGCGTCTGCCTTCGGCTCAGGTCATGATCCCAGGGTCCTGGGACTGAGTCCCGAATCGGGCTCCTTGCTTAATGGGGAGCCTGTTTCGCCTTCTCCCTCTGCCTGCCGCTCCCCCTGCTTATATGCTCACTCTCTCTGTCAAATAAATAAAGTCTTTTTTTAAAAAATGAAAAAAATAAAAGGTTGATAAACAGTGGTCGCTAGTTTCTCTCAGAGCTGGGATTTATTTTTCAAGTAGGCTCCACGCCCAACATGGGGCTCAAACTCATAACCCCGAGATCAAGAGTCGCAGGCTCTACTGACTGAGCAGCCAGCGCCCCAGAGCTGGGATTTCTATAATCTCCTCAGTCTCCTTGGCTTGGCACACACTGGCAGGTGGAGCCTGTGCCAGACGGGAGGACTGTCTAATCCCCAGTGCCCACAGCTCCCGATCCTGCTGCGATGGCTTCCCAGAGCCAAGCTACAAGGCGGGGTGTTGAGGGAGCATGGGACGGCCAGAACACATCCACAGCCACCCTCTGTGGATGACAGGCAGCCTGGCCTGCTGTGGGCGGCCCCCCAAGAGTCCATCCAAGGCCGACTAGGAGATGCTCGGCAAGAACGACTCCTCCCCTGCAGGAGGATGGGGAGGCCTGGGGGTAAGTGGGTCCTCCTCACGGTGGGGGGTTTCTGCTTCTGATCCAAGATTCTCTGTTGGTCCTCCTGGAACATACCCCTCCTTACACACAGACATGCCCTCGAAGGAAAAGGAAGCAGCAAGGTAGAGAAACATTTTCTCTGTAAATATGGCCTTTATCCCACACACAGATGCACAGACACACACACACACACACACATGACAGACATCCACAACAATGCTGACACATACCGCCCACAAATACAGAGATTCCCACCTGCAGAGACGTGTGGCACATGAGCGCGCACACACATGCACTCAGACACACTCAGCCCGGACAGGTTCTACAGTCCAGCTGGGTGAGGCGGCTGGGGGTGTGAGGTGGCCCGGCCCCAGCGGTTCCTGAGAGGGGGGCAGGCAGGTGGCACAGGCCAGAAAAGAGTCAGGAAAGCTGGCTCCAGGAACTCACCTTCTCAATCAGCTCCATCAGGGGCTTGGCCTTGAGCTCCTCGATCCTGGTTTCGTTCATACATGCACGGTAGTATACTTGGGCCTTCCTTTCTGCCTCGCTCACGCTGGCCGTGGAGTTTTCTGGAATGACAGGAGATAGCAGTTTGCAACCTGCCCCCATTTGCTCAGTGCGTGGCTCTGGGGGAGTCCTTCTGGGAGCCTCGGTGTGCTCAGCTGTAAAAAAAAAAAAAAAAAACCTAGGATTTTTTAGGTGGATGGGCATCCACTGTGGATGACAGGCAGCCTGGCCTGCTGTGGGCGGCCCTCTAAGAGTCCATCCAAGGCCAACTAGGAGATGCTCGGCAAGAACGACTCCTCCCCTGCGGGAGGATGGGGAGGCCCGGGGGTGAGTGGGTCCTCCTCACAGGGGGAGTTTCTGCTTCTGATCCAAGATTCTCTGTTGGTCCTCCTGGAACATACCCCTCCTTACACACAGACATGCCCTCGAAGGAAAAGGAAGCAGCAAGGTAGCTTCGGGATAGCCGCAAGGCCTTAGCCACAGCAGGTGTGTGACTGTCCCTGGACAGAGCCTGGCAAACTGAGGTGCTTCCTAATTTTTGCTGAGTGCAAATAAGAAGAGCATACCGTGTTTCTCCCTGTCTGCCAGTCAGGTTTGCAGACGTGTCCCTTGGTTGGCAGCACGGGCCACCCAGCTAGACGGCCCTGCTTTCCCTGCTGGCCAATGCGTGGCCCAAACATCCTTGCCTGGTGTGCAGGACACAGGCCTGTCTTGGTTCTCAGATCCCAGACGACCTCTCTTGTGATAGATTGGAGCTGAATGGAAGCCTCCAAGGCCTCATGCACTAGTTTACTTTGCCCTTCTTCCTCTAGGGGGTCAGCCTTGTTCATCAGACTTACAGCTGATTCAGAGTGCTATTGCCATTTCTCTTCCTAACTCAGCAGCCAGCATCTCCATCCTTACATCAGGACACCTGGGAGACTTCGGTCATCCCCTTCTCCCTGTCCTTGGTGTGCTGGTTCAGGTGCCACCCGCTGAGGGCCACACTCCTGTAGGTGCAGTCCTGCCTATGCCCAGTAAAGGCGACCACTTCCTGCTGGTCAGGTCACAAAGGACCTACTACGTGCCTGTTCAGGCCATGGAGGGCCTACTATGTGCCGGGGCTCCTGTGCCTGAGCCTTTGTCTCGGGGCCCTGCTCCAGATCACGCCTGTGTCCCTGACCCCCTCAATTCTGTCTACCCTGCTCCCTCCCGGGCAACCTCCTTCGTCCCTGCTCCAGCCACTTTTCCTCATTTCAAATTCACTTCTCCTGGACCCAGAAATTCCTTCCTTTGCTTCCTTCAAAGACCACCCCCTAAGCCCCACCTTCTCCACAAAGACTTTTCTGGCAGAACCTTATCCATTCATCCACTAAATAGATACCAGACGCTTACTCTGTGCTAGGTACTGCACAAGCTTTGGGGACACGAAAGACAATGTCCCTGTCCCCACGGAGCTTCCTTTCTATCGTGAGGTCACAGACACCACACAAGCAAACACATAAAGGAAAAGCTCACCCTGGCCCTTCCTGTATGGGACACTGTCGAAACCCTACAGCCTTCAAGGCCTTTCCCAGAGGCCATCTTTCCCATGGAGCCTCTCCTGAGATGCTCTTTCACGAGGGCCCCAGCATGGAGCACCTACCAAGTGCCAGGCACTGGGCTGGGCTAGGAGTTTTATAGACATGAAAAAGACCTGCTCGTTCTCTGCCTCCAGGGAGCTCATAGTCTAATAATGGTGAACACAGTCAAGCAAAGAAATGACCCGGAGACACGAAAATGCTTTGGTTAATGCAAATGGCTGTGGAACCCAGAGAAAAGTCACACCCTTCGGTGGCACAGTGTGGGGTCGGGGGGGGGGCTCTAGTTCTGAGCCAGTTCTTTCATTTATTTTTTAATTTTTAAATTTATTTTTAGTAGTCTCTACGCCCAATGTGGGGCTCAAACTCACAATACCCAGATCGGGTGTTAACGTGCTCCACGGACTGAGCCAGCCGGGCACCCCAAGCCAGTTCTTTTAAAGGTATGAAGTTATTCACCAGTTAGAAATGCAGGGAAAGGGCCCCGGGTTTGGAGGGAGTTGGAGAGTTTGGGGAAACACAAGAAGCATAGAAGGGCATGCTGTCTGGAGAAAAAATACCCATTCGGTGTGACTCATGGTGCAAAGGGCATGAGGTCACTTCGGCTCTCCCAGCCCTTGTCCCAAGAGCCCGCCTGCCCTCCCTCCAATTCTTACCATAACCAGCATCAGGGTTTTCTCTGGGCAGAGAGCATCTACCCCCATCTTGCTGAAGTCGGGGTGACAGCCCTAAAGAGGGCCTGGGACCAGCCTGGGCTAGTCCGAAGGGAGATGCAGAGAGAGGAGAACCCCGAGGGAGACAGAGGTCCAGGGGCGTGAGTGACAAGGGGGTGTGGAGGGCACACACAGTCCTGGGGACCACAGGCTGCAATGCTGCTGAGGCCTGGAAACACCTGTGTGTCCCCCCATGCCCGTCCAGAGCATGAGAGGAGGCCTCCCAGAGGGGAGGGCAGAAATGGGGAGAGCTGGATTTCTCCCTGCTCCTCAGACTCAGGAAGCAGCGATGCAGGGAAAGCAAAGGGGGTGTTTCCAACCCCCGCCCAGGAGCCTTGTTTCTCTGACAATGGCTCCTAGCAGCTAGGCTCTTAGAAGGGAAAGCGCAAGAATCATCGTTGCTTGCCCGAGCCTGGAAGCAGCATCTCACCGTCCACATGTGGCTCTGGCCATGACCCTGAAATGCCAGGGCCAGAGTCGGGGGAGTGTGCTCTGTGTGCTCTGGCCCATGGTCTGGCATCTCCCTCCCCCACTGCCCAAGGCCACTGAGATAAGAGGCCCAAAAAAGGCTCCGGGGGGAACGGGGAACGGCCTGGCTGTGCTCGTTAGAAGGAGTTCCAGGCATCCATCTTGCCCCAAGAGAATCCCCGCATGATCGCTTGAATGCGTCCTTCAAGCACCCGCCCCCTCTCTCCTTAGCTGAGAAGCTGCTCCTGATCAGTTCAAACTTCCTCTGAGCCCCACACCCTGGATCTCACGTCCACTTGTTTTCCCACAAAGGTTTATTGAGTTCCTACGGTTTGGTGGCTGCTGGTCATCAGGACCTGGCGTTCACACCCCCTGTATTCCCACATGGACGCCGGCTGGGGCAGGAGCTCTGGGAGCTCAAGCTCCTCCATGCTCCCCCTGCTTCTCTCTGGTTCATGGAGCCCGCGGGACAATGCCCAGCATGTCCTCCCACCACCTCTCCTTCGTCTTCTCCCATAGGACGCCTGTGGCCTGGCAGGCACTGGGGGAACCCTGGGTGTGCAGTTTATAGAGCTAGTGTCTTGAACTACTTGGAGTTCAAATGCGCTCTGGAGGGGCATCTGGGTGGCGCAGTTGGTTGGGCGTCTGACTTGGTTTCGGCTCAGGTCATGTTCTCAGGGTCGTGGGATCAAGCCCCATATCAGGCTCCATGCTCCGCGCAGAGTCTGCTAGGGACTCTCTCCCCTTCTCCCTCTGCCCCTCCCCCACTAAAATAAATAAATAAATCTAAAAAAAAAGAAACTAATGTGCCCTGGAATATACAAATTCCTTAAAATTACCCATAAGGCCCTATATCATGCATTCTCAACAGGGATAATATTGCCCCCAAAGGGGGAGAGAATTAGCTCTTAGGGAGCAGAAACATTTTCCCTTTCGTGTGTACATATAGCACATTAACAGATATATAGCATTATCTTTTGTATTCTTCTTGGACAACACAGAAGAAACGGATAAACTCCCAGAAATATACAGCCTACCAAGACTAAATCATGACGAAATAGAAAATCTGAACAGACCAATTGCTAGTAAGGAGATTGAACTGGTCATCAAAAACCTCTCAACAAATAAAAGTCTAGGACCACACAGCTTCACCGGAGCGTTCTATCAAACATTCAACAAAGAGTTAATACCCATCTTTTTCAAACTCTTCCAAAAGACAGAAGAGGAGGGAATTCTTCCAAACTTATTTTACAAGGCCAGCATTACCCCAATACCAAAACCAAAGATGCCACAAGAAAAGAAAATTATAGGCCAATATCTCTGATGAACACAGATGCAAAAATCCTCAACAAAATATTAGCACACAGAATTCAAGGAACCATTAAAAGGATCATACACCATGATCAAGTGGGATTTATTCCAGGGATGCAGGGATGGCTCAATGTTCACAAGTCAGTCGATGTAATGTACCACATTAACAAGACCAGTGCTCTAACCCCTGAGCTATGGAGCCAACCACAATGTACCACATTAACAAGACCAGTGCTCTAACCCCTGAGCTATGGAGCCAACCACAATGTACCACATTAACAAAACGGAGGATGAAAATCATATGATCAGGGGCGCCTGGGTGGCTCAGTCGTTAAGCGTCTGCCTTCGGCTCAGGTCATGATCCCGGGGTCCTGGGATCGAGCCCCGCATCGGGCTCCCCGCTCCGCGGGAAGCCTGCTTCTCCCTCTCCCACTCCCCCTGCTTGTGTTCCCTCTCTCGCTGTGTCTCTCACTGTCGGATAAATAAAAATCTTTAAAAAAAAAAAAATCATACGATCAGCTCAATAGATGCAGAAAAGGCATCTGACAAAATTCAACATCCACTGATGATAAAAACTCTCAACAAAGTGTGTATAAAGGGAATGTATCTTAACATAGTAAAGGCCATAGATGAGAAGCCAGCCCACAGCTAACATCATACTCAGTGGTGAAAGTTTTTCCTCTAAGATCAGAAAAAGACTAGGATGCCCACATTCTTGCCACTTTTATTCAATATAGCACGGAGAGTCATAGAGCAATTAGTTAAGAAAAAGAAATAAAGGGCATCCAAACTGGAAAAGAAGTAAAACTGTAACTATTTGCAGAGAACATGATATTATATACAGAAAACCCTAAAAACCACCAAAAACCTGTCAGAACTAATAAACAAATCCATTAAAGTTGTAAGATACAAAATCAATACACAAAACTCTGTCGTATTTCTATACACTAATAATGAACTATCAAAAAGAGAAATGAAGAAGACAATCCCCATTTACAATTACATCAGAAAGAATAAAATACCCAGGAATAAATTTAACCAAGTAGGTGAAAGACCTGTATATTGAAAACTACAAGATATTAGTGAAAGAAACTGGAGAAGACACATAAATGGAAAGATATTCTGTGCTCAGAGATTGGAAGAGGTAATACTGTTAAAATGTCCATACAACCTGAAGCAATGTACAGATTCACTGCAATCCTCAGCAAATTCTGATGGCATTTTTTACAGAAATAGAACAAACAGGGGCGCCTGGGTGGCTCAGCTGATTAAGCATCTGCCTTCGGCTCAGCTCATGATCTCAGGGTCCTGGGATCAAGTCCCACATCATTGTCTGCTCAGTGGGGAGCCTGCTTCTCCCTCTGCCTCTGTCCCTCCCCCTGCCTGGGCTCTCGCTCTCAAATAAATAAATAAATAAATAAAATCTTAAAAAAAAGCACAAACAATGCTAAAATTTGTGTGGAACCATAAAAGACCCTGAGTATAGCCATGGCAATCTTTGTGGTTTTTTTTAGAGACATTTTATTTATTTATTGAGAGAGAGAAAGAGCACGAGCTGAGGGAGGGGCAGAGGGACAAGCAGACTCTGCTGAACATGGAGCCCAATGTGGGGCTCGACGTGGGGGGGGCGCGGTAATGATCCCAGGACCCTGCAATCACGACCTGAGCCGGAGTCAGGCTTAACCAACTGAGCCACCCGGGTGCCCCCAGGCATAGCAATCTTAAGAAAGAAGAACAAAGCTGGAGGCGTCACACTCCCTGACTTCAAGCTATATTGCAAAGCTACAGTAATTAAGACGTTGTGGTATTGTCATAAAAACAGACACAGAGATCAATGGAATAGGATAGAAAGAAATAAACTCATGCATATATTGCTAATTAATTTATGACACAGGAGCCAAGAATATATGCCAGGGAAAGCACAGTCTCTTCTATAAGCAGTGCTGGGAAAACTGGACAGCCACACTCAAAATGAAACTGGACCACCATCTCATGCCGTGCACAAAAATGAACTCAAACTGGATTAAAGACTTGAACATCACACCTCAAGCCATAAAACTCCTAGAAGAAAACATAGGTGGTGAGCTCCCTGACACTGGTCTTGCTGATGACTTTTTGAATTTGACACCAAAAGCAAAAGCAACAGAAGCAAAAATAAACAAGTGGGACTACATCAAGCTAAAAAGCTTCTGCACAGCAAAGGAAACCATCAACAAAATGCAAAGACAACCTACCGAGTGGGAGAAAATATTTATAAAGCATACGTCTGATAAGGGGCTAGTATCCAAAATATATAAAGAACTCATACAACTCAACAGCAAAGAAAAAAATCTAATTAAAAGATGGGCAGATGATCTGAACAGACATTTTTCCAAGGAAGACATATAGACAGCCAACAGGTACATGCAAAGATGCTCTGTATCATTAGTCATCAGGAAATGCAAACCAAAACCACAGTGAAATATCACCTCACACCTGTTAGAAAGGCTCGTATCAAAAAAGACAAGGAACAAACGTTGGCGACAATGTAGAGAAAAAGAAACGCTTGTGTAATGTTGGCGGGAATGTAAATTGCACAGCCACTATGGAAAGTGGTACGGAGGTGCCTCAAAAAATTAAAAATAGAACTACCCTATGATCCTGTAATTCCACTTCTGGGTATTTACCCAAAGAAAACAAAAACACGAACTCAAAAACATATCTGGACCCCCATATTCACTGCAGCAGTATTTACAACAGCCAAGCTATTGAACCAACCTAAGTGCCCACTGACGGAGGAATGGATAAAGAAAATGTGGTGTACACACACACACAGAGGAATATTACTTGTCCCTAAAAAGGAAAGGAATCTTGCCATTTGTAACAACATGAATGAACCTCGAAGGTATTGTGCTAAGTGAAGGAAGTTAGACAGAGAAAGACAAATACTGTATAATCTCTCTTATATGTGGAATTTAAAAATATATATATAACAAAAACCAAGCTCACAAAGCTATAGTAAAAAAAGATTAGCGGTTGCCAGAGTTGGTGGGTAGGGGGTGAGAAAAATGGTGAGCTGTTTTTATTTCTTTAAATAAACTGAATTAAAAAACTAAAGTAAAACGGAAAAGAATTTTAGGGAGGGGGCAATAGTGAAAAAGGGTTGAGAAACACCGCCCTCGATGTGGGCCTCCAGCTCCTGTCTGTGTCCTGCCCCTCCCCCTTGCTCCCGTGCTCCTGCCACTGTGTTCACCGTCCTCCTGCTGGGTGTAAACCTCCCCCCACATCCACGTGCTCTGTTCTCTCACAACTAATTCAGGTTTCTGCTCCAGTGTTCCTGCTCTGAAAGCCCATCCCTCCCAGACCGCCGTGGCCGCCGTGGCCGCTGTGGCCTCCTCCCTTCCCAGCCCGGCATCCTACTTGACTCGTTTCAAAGCCCTAACTCTGCAACCGTCTTACTTATTTGCTCGTTTATTTGTTCACTGTCTGTCTCCCCTGCTGGAATATAAGCTCCACAAGGAAAGGTTGTCTTATTCCTCACGCCATCCCAGCACCTAATGATGTCTGGCACATAGCCAGTGTACCATACATAATTGTGGAACGAAGGAATGAATGATGGAATGTTCTGGGAGCTCCACAGAGAAAGATACCCATCACATCAGACTGAGGAGGAGGCTTTGATTCAAAGTGAAATCAGCCACATACAGTTTTCTCGTGAGGAAAACCTTGGTCTCCTTGGAGACCTCCCCGCTTGCATTTACATCCCAGGAGAAGGTTCCATGGGAGCAGGCTAGACGCCATCAACAGCACGGCTCCCAGGACTGACTGAGGCGGGGGTCACGTTTTGAATATGGTGGCACTTCCAGGGCCCCCAGGGTATGAAAATAATTTGGCAGCCCAGGGCCACACAACAGGGCTCCCAATTGCCTGGGGTACTTCCTTCCAGAGCCCCTGAGTTCCAAAAACTTCCTCAGTCACTTCCCCAAAGTCCCAAAGAGGAAAGACAGCCTACCATCTGATCGGCCCACTTCTTCCTCTGGGAGTTTTCACTGGAACACCCTCTTCCACACCACTCTCTGGGAGGAAACAAAATCCCCAGCAGCTGGGCGGGCTGCGGGTATGGGGCTTCCTGGGAATTCTGCAGTCCCTGTGCTGCAGCAGCACCGTCTGGCCAGGAGCATGTGGGACTCCACATCAGGGCAAGACCAGCCCTTGCTCTAGATAAAACCGAAGACTCAGTTCAGGCAGTCACAGGCCTCAGGAGCCCCACCCTGTGGGGGGAAGTGGTGGGGGGCCGATAAATGAGGCACCTTCTTTCGCAGAGGAACGAAAATAATGTTAAGACCATTACCATTACTGATGCCTACCGCAGGCCCAGCCCTGGCTGAGCTCTTCTCAGCACCCCACCAGCACCCCGAGGTCAGACTATCACCCCATTTCGCAGGGAAAGAAAACGAGGCCCAGGGAGAGGAGCGAACTTGCCTGGGGAGGCAAAGCTAACACGTCACATGCTGGAATTTGAACCCAAGCGCTCTCAAGGTCACACAAGTAAGTGGCTGAGGCCAGGACAGGGGCCTGAGCATTCTCTGTGCTCCTTTCCTTTCCTGCAGGCTGGCTCGGAAAACTGGAGGTAGCACTAGAGCAGACCAGCCACGCCGGAGAAGCCCTGGACACCCCCTGCCTTCCCCGGAACGGGAAAGATGGGCACACTGCTGCAGATGTGGTTCCGAACAGAAAGCATGGCAGACACGGATCTTGTCCAGAGGGTTTCCAATGTGCACGGGGAGAAGAAATGAAGCTAGACAGCAACTACTAGAAAAACCAATCAGAATAAAAGTACAAGAGATGGCACAGGGCGACATGATTAATTGCCAAGTAACTAACATGGACAAATTTAATGCTGATGGAATGATTCTGTCTTCATTTCTCCAGCAGACTGGCGCTGGGGTACAAGGAAGGGAGACCACAAATTCCTTGTGGAATCCATGATGCTCAAATTGTTATAAAAACCAGGCATTAATTTTGCATGCATTAATCTTGCACTAGAAAACATAGTAAAGGGGTGTCTGGGTGGCTCAGTCGGTTAAGTGTCTGCCTTTGGCTCAGGTCATGATCTCAGTGTCCTGGGATCGAGCCCCACGTCAGGCTCCCTGCTCAGCGGGGAGCCTGCTTCTCCCTCGCCTTCTGCCTGCCACTCCCCCTGCTTGTGCTCTCTCTCTCTCTCAAATAAGTTAATCTTAAAAAAAAAAAAAAAAAGGAGCGGCGCCTGGGTGGCTCAGCCGTTAAGCGTCTGCCTTCGGCTCAGGTCATGATCCCAGGGTCCTGGGATCGAGCCCCGCATCGGGCTCCCTGCTCTGCGGGAAGCCTGCTTCTCCCTCTCACACTCCCTCTGCTTGTGTTCCCTCTCTTGCTGTGTCTCTCTCTGTCAAATAAATAAATAAAATCTTAAAAAAAAAAAAAGGAAAGAAAACATAGTACACAGGACAGACACATAAAATGCAACTGTAGCTCGAGCCCAGAGAAGCCCTTTGGTGGCCCCAGAGGGCATCACAGAGGAAGTAGGTTTGAGAAGAGTCCTGGAGGATCGGAAGGGGGTGAGGCAGGTAGTCTAGATGGCAGATTAGTCTGTGTTAAGAGCACGAGCTGGGAAGCCTGAGGGGAGGCCCAGCCTAGGGATGAGAGGTCCAGCTGCATCCTTGCCCTGATGAAGTGAGGCCACACTCTTGTCTCCCCAAGGCCCCCGAGGCCCAAGCCGGCAACCTGGGTGAGGTAGCCCTCTGCTCGTGCAGCTGAGGTCGCGTCCCCCGGCCAGTGGGCTGCAAGGATGTGCCACAGTGGCACTTGGCAGAGTTCAATCCGCCGGCGACAGATCCGCCTGGATTTCCCCTGAGGGGGCCCCTGTGAATTCACCTTTCAGAGAAAGGAGTGGCTCGTCTGAGGCCCTGCAGCCAGCTGGTGGTAGGTAACAGCTGTTCTGCCTGGCCTGGTCACAGAGTCCTCACCAGCACTCTGAACATTCCTTCTCCTGCCAGAGAAGCCCACCCCAGGCCAGCTTGGACAGCCTGGGTAGCCCCCGGCACACTGCAACTCCCACCAGCTACAGCCCTCCCCCCTCTCCCGCGAGGCCTGCTGGCTGACTCCTGTGTTTTGGGGAAGCTGAAACAAGCCTGGCCTTGAGCCCAGGAATGCACTGGCCTGTGTTCCTGCATTTTTTGTCACCCACTCACCTGCCTCCTGCCCCTTCAGGGGTTTCCAGGTGCCAAAGTCCCAGGTATCAAGGCCCACAGGTGAGGGGCCATTTCCAGACTAGTACCCAGGGTGAGCCTGGCAGGGAGGGGACTCCACCATACGCCTTCTGGGGAAGCTCCTGGTCAGTGTGACCTGGGGCTGACCTCACCAACTACGTTCATCAGGCCCCGGCCAGATCCCATTTCGACTGGAGAGCTTAATCAAGCAGCTCCTGCGGAAAGGAGGTTGGCGAATCATGCTTCTGGGCCGCTCTGTGGCCTCTGCATGGTGAAGCTGACTCAGGGGAGTCGGTAGAAAAAGAGTGTAAGTTTGAGGTCCCACAGCTCTGGGGCTAAATCTCAGCTAAGTCTCATCACTTCCTTCCTGTGAGTCTTATCTGTACAATGGGGATATACATCCATGGCTCCAATAAAATAATACAAGTAAACAGCTTAGCGTGCTCATGGATATGCTCTACCTCCTTCCCTGATGACTAGGTCCACATCAGTGCCTCTATGAGAAATAAGCAATAATCAGGCTTTCTTCGACCACCTCACTAATCCTTAGAACATCCCCCTCAATGCTCTGAGTTAACTCCCACCTTAGAGACGAAGAGCTGAGGAGCCTGGGTGGTCTGTCTGCAGTCACACAGCTTGTCAGGGAGAGGGCTGGGCTGGAGCTCACTCAGTACACCGAGCAGGGTGGCTGTGCTTTGCCGAGCCCCTACTAGGTGCCAGGTTCTGTGCTAAGCACTCTGGCCTCGCACATACGGGCCGGTACTCATGGCAACCTTGCATTTGATGGCACTATTATCCCTGTTTTATAGATAATGGAACTAAGCTGGAGAGGAGCCAGGTTACTTGTCCAAGGCTACATGAGTGAGAAGCTAGCGTGCCAGGGCGGCCTGACTTCAAAACCCTGCAGTCTGGCCTCCTGCTCCCACCAGACCGTGCTCCCAGGGGCAGGGGCTCCAGTGCATGGCTCTGGCTGTTCTGCACCCAGCTCAGCACAGCTCCCACCTATACCTTGACTCTCAGGGACGGGATGGATGTAAGGCCAGAGGCCAGGACTGGAGCCCACTCCTCCTGGGCCCTGCCAGCTGGCCAGCTCAGGGGGCGGGTCAGGGGGAAGGACTCAGTCCTGGCAAAGACCCAAGGTCCTAGTTGGAGCAGGATCTGGAGGCACCACACACAAGGGCCAGTCCTGGGCCTAACTGGAAAGTTAGAGGGCCTGTCTGCCTGTCTTCTCCATCCCCTCTCAGTGCTAACTGCTCCCCAGGGCTGGAGCCCCCTCCATTCAGGACTGGTAGTGTCTCCTCAGCAGAGTCACTTAACTTCTCTGAGCCTGTTTCCTTACCTATAACATGCGAACAATAGTTCCTAAGTCCCAGGGAGGTTGTGAGGATCAAGGAGGCAGTGGATAGAAAAAGCCTGCTACAGAGCATGGCAAGTAGCAGCCACTCAACAAACATCAGTTTCTTCCCGTCTTTCCTTCAGATCCCCAGGCGCCACGCTGCCGGCAGGGTGGGCGGGGGGGCCACACGTGCCCATCTATCTCAAGGAGGTGGTGTGAGAAGGGGAAAGGACACACGGCCCGGACAGAGTCAGACAAGTCCCAGCTGTGCCACCTGCTAGCCTGTCTTGAGAACGGCTCTGGACCCCAGGGTCCTCATCTCTCAAATGGGACGAACGATACCTTCCTCGCTCCTGCCCTACAGGATCAGATAGGATGACATCCACAAAAAGCTCTGTAAACTGTAAAGTGCTGCAAAAGGTCAAAGGTGAGCAACAGCTATAACCCTCGAATGCACAGCTGCCGGCACAATACGCCAGGCCTAGGCAACGCACCTTAAATACATTTTTCCCATTTTATTTTCATAACCTGGAGGAGGCCCAGAACCCATCGTACTGATGAGAGAGGTCCTGAGGGGTCATGTCACTGACCTGAGATCACACAGTAAGTGGCAGAGGCGGGGTGTGAACCCAGGTCCCTGGTGACCGAAGGAGCGGCTCTGCCCCATCTTGTCATCCTACTTGTCATTACTCCTTTTTTCAAAATTTAATTTAATTTATTTATTTCTTAAAGATTTTATTTATTTATTTATTTGACAGAGAGCGAGACAGCGGGATAGAGAGCACAAGCAGGGGGAGTGGGAGAGGGAGAAGCAGGCTTCCCGCCGAGCAGGGAGCCCGAGGCGGGGCTCGATCCCAGCGCCCTGGGATCATGACCCGAGCCGAAGGCGGACGCCTAACCCACTGAGCCCCCCAGGCGGCCCTTGTCATCCCACTTGGACTGTCCTTCCGCTTTGGTTGTTGGTCCGCGCCAAGCCCTCGGCGGTCGTCAGGTGCTGGAGAAGGGACACCCCTGAGTCCCAGTCTGGCTACCCCAGACATATTTGCCCATGAAGCTTCTAGTTCTGAAATGAAAGGCTGTGTCCCCTTTCAAAGGTGCCTAGATAGCATAAAGCAGGCAGAGCCCTTGCTCTTCCGGACAGCCCTCCCTTGAGCTCTGGTCCTCAGGGACACTAGCCCCAGGCTAGGCTGCAGGGAAGAGAGAGCATGGTGGATGGGTCTTACCCAGCAGCCATGCCCCTCCCGCTCCTGGACCCGGGGCTGGGGTCGGAAAGGAGAGGTCGCCTAACCTGGTTTGCTCATTTCTACTGTCCTCTAAAAGACACAGTTGCCTGAAATTCGCAATTGTCAAACTGGAATCTCTTCCTGTCTCATAGGAAGGTTTCTGTCTCTTTGAGAAGATTTGTCCCCTTTGGGGTATCTTCATACATTTTACGTACTTTTGGGTATCTTGCAGGTTTTTTAAAAAACTTAGTAAGGATCTGTTGAATCTAAGTTCTGCCACTGATGGCTTTTCATGATCTAGCCTCTCCCAGCGTCTAGGGTCCCAGGATGGGGCCAGGGCAGCAGGAGAGGGATGGAGAAGGTCCTGGCTGCCGAGGGGCTCAAGTCAGGACCTCTATTTGTTGTGGTGGGTATTGTGAATTCACGCGGTGGACGACCCCAATGGGCAGGTGTTAATTCAACAAACAATAACCGGGGATAACCCTGCAAACAAGACAGACATGGGGCTCTAATCTAAGGATAAAACCACCAACACCAAGGTCAACTAGAGTGCCGAAGGCCTAACAAGGTGCAAAGAGAAGAACTTAGACGGTTTATCGTGCAAGTCCAATCACCGCGAGGCCATGGGATGTTCCTGCCTGCAAGGGACAACCCTCCGATAAACTTGTTACAACTTTCATCTGCTCACAACCCTAAAATCTGATCAAGTGTGCTCAGCGTTGATTCCCTTGGTTCACAACTTTCAGAGCTCACCGTCCATGCCGGGCAAAACTAGGCCACAGCTTGAAGCCGCAGCAGCAAGGACCACAGTGACCAGGGCTTAGTACCTCCCTGTGCTGCACACACCGTGCGAACCCTTTACACGCGTGCTTCACAGTTCTCAAAACTCTCAAGGTTGGGTAGTCGTAGTCCCATTGAAAAAAAATTTTTTTTAAACTGACGTATAGTTGACACAGCACATTATATTAGCTTCAGGGGTACCACACGGTGCTTCCACAAGTCCAGATGCTGTGCCGTGCTCACCGCGAGTGCCACGAGCGCCTGTCACCACACAACGCAACTACAACACCACTGACTACACCCCCTATGTCGTGCCTTGCTTCCCCGTGTATTAGTCCCATTTTTATAGAGACCGAGGCTCAGAGACAAGTAACTTACTCAGGGCCACACAATGACTGACGGGTTCACCTACTCCAAAGCCTCTGGTTTTCCCATTCTGTCAAGCGATTCCCTTCACCAGACCTGACCAGGTGGGTCCAGCTGGCTGCTCTCCTCTGTGGCTCATTCACAGGGCTCCCTGCGGGGTGCTTACCAAGGAGGTGCTTGATGATGGCTTGGTTGTGTTCCCAGAGGTTGCTGAAGGTCCCCCAGCGTGAGTGGCCATCAGGCACGGGGTTGGCTTTGATCCAGCCGCCACAGGCGTAGGTGAAGAAGTCCTGGCAGGGGTCCACCGTGGGGTCCATGGAACTCAAGATGGAGCTGGTCACTGAGACGCAGGCCTCACTTAGGCACACCGCAGGGGTTCCTGGCAGGGGTCAAGGACAAGAGGCCAGTGAAGAGCAGGGAGAAGGCTGTGGGAATATAGTATGGGTGGCCTGGGGTGCCATGCCCCTGCCCCAGCCCTGACCAAACAGATCGGGAGCTGGATGGTCGCTAGACTTCTACCGAGAAACCATTTCAGTAGATTTACCATTTCCTGGCTTGTAAAATAAGACTTCTGTTTAGCTGCCTAAAATCCTTTCTGTGGCTTGAAAAGTACCCAGAACCAAGGTGTTTCTCTTAATCAGTCCTTCCTTCCACAAATATTCACCGTTTTTTTTTTTTATTATTATTCCCTGATGCTCAACAAATTCATTCACTTGTTCATGCATTCATTCATTCAACAAAATAATAACTGAGTATCTTCCAGGTTCTTTACTGAGTGGTGATTGTGTGTATGTGTGTGTGTGGGGGGGGGGGTGAGGGATATAAAAGGCATAGTCCTTTCCTTCAAGAGCTAATAATTTAGCTGGAGAGACAGACATTTTATAAGAAAAGTTAAATAACAACCGGAGGAGAAACGTCTGTCATTCTGCAAACATAAACTGACTGTATTTAGTCCATAACAAATGGGTGATGCAGACAATTTGGTGCCAGGACTTACGGCAAAGGACAGCCTATAATGAACAGAAGAAACTATAAAAAATCATTCCCTCTGAGTACAGGGCAGGAGTGTTATCTCACTGACTCTCAAAGAAATAAAAATGAAACAAACTGAACAGACCATTTTGCTTAAGCCATTTTTACATACAAGGAAACTGAGGCACAGAGAAGCTAAGGAGCTTGTTCAATGGCCAATGGGGTACGAGTCCCATCCTCTCTCCACTCTGTCTCCTATGGGCCTGGAGAGGCGCTATCCCAGTGATGACAGGCGGGCCCCGGGCAGCCCCATCTGCCGGGTGCCTCCCCGAGGAGGGATTCCGGTAGTTGGTGCAGGTGGGCAGTGGGGAGGGCTGCCAAATACTGCAAGTACCCCCCATGAATCCACTTCCTCTGAGCCAGTTCTCACAGGACATGGGGCGGAGGCAGTGAGGGCTCTTGGAAGGCCAGAGGCAAGAAGAGGGGCCGGACTCCTGTCTCGGGGTTGGTCAGTGGGCTCCAGCAAAGGAACCAAATTGCACAGCCTTGACAGGGGCCCCAGCCCAAGGTGGCGGGAGATCCAGCCTCGTGACTAGGAACGCAGGCCCAGCCAGGGCCCCGGCTGACGTAGGCAACAAGAGGGACTTGACTCACATTTGTTATCTCACTCAGGCCTCACTGCAGACATCAGATACAGGTGTGAAGCCCAGGCTAAAGATGGGGAGACGGAGGCTCTGTGCATGAACAGAGCCGGGCCACACGGCCAAGTGGGAGAGCCGAGGCTGAAGTAGCTCTGGCCTGCTGCAGCTACTCCAAGGCCGGGTTCTCCCTGTTTTCCCTCTCCCTCACTTTGCCGGTCCCATCGGGGGCTGGTGTGGCCCTTCTGGCAAGTTCAGCGTCCCTACTGCACAGGGAGGTGTGTGGCAGGGCAGGGGCTGGAGGCTCTTAGACCTGGGTTCAGATCCCAGCTTTCGGATTCCGGCTGTGGGCCTTGGGCAGGTGACCTCCTCTCCCCGAGCCTCGGTTTCCCCATCTAGAAGCGAGGAAGCACAGTGGGCCTGATGTCACAGTGATGGCGGACGCCTTCGTGGCTGGGCCCAACGTCCCCAGGCCAACCTTCAGAAAGCAGGAAAGGATGCACGGTTCTGGCAGGGGAACACGGCACCAGCTCGGGCTGGGGTGGCCTGTGGGCTTTTTCACATTGGATGACGAGCACAACGTCTGGCAGGCTGATGAAGGGCTTAGAGGAGCCTCATGGCAGCACAAAAACCGAGGTAGCTTTGAGGGGATGACTTGTCTGGAGCGGACTGTACAACAGTCACAAATTACTGAGCTGGCAGGCTCGAAAACGGAAAGGAACTGGCAGGGCTGCGGTGCCATTTAAGCATCTCCATAGGAGGCCATCTCAAGCGGAGCTGCACGGCTCACTCCCCAACTGGGGAAACGTACCAGAATCTTCAGGGTGGGGGAAGAGAATTTCTGTGTAGCTTTAAAAAACCTATTCACTATTATGAGAGAACTTCATATTTGGGAAGGGAAAAGAATACCTATTGTTTTTATACCAAAAACTGCAGGAAGTTGGGCTTGACCAAACCCTGGCTGTTGGGAATGCCTGGAGACAGACTGCAAGAGGGTTGTGTTCAGGGAACAAGGCCTGTCAGAAACAGCGTGTGTGCGCGTGAGACAGGGAGGGATTTGGATTGATTGATTTTTGAGGTTATCATAAGGGGACTGGGATTTAAAAACAAAACAAGAAACCAGCCTCCTGAGAGGCCTGATGGGTCACTAAGCCCCCAAGCTGCTAGGTACAGGGCAAGGCACCGAGGTGGTGCTTAAGCAATGCTTGGCTGTTTAACCGCTTAGTGCTTTGTAAATCCTTTACCAGCTATTCCTGACCCAGCAGGGACTTAACACATATTTGATCAATTGCCTGTTTCCAGGCCCCCCTCATCAACATGGAGGTCAACACCTTCAAAACTCGGCCCAGGCTCCAACTCCTCAGGGAAACTTTCCCAGACCCTCATTCCTCGCTGGGCCCCTCAGTTGGCTGCCTGGCTGTGTGCTCTGAGGGCAGAGTATGCTGTGTCGTGGCTGTCTCCCTGTCTCCCTCCCCGACTGGAACGTGAGCTTGAGCGTAGGGCCAGCACCTTACTTGCATTTCTATTTCCTTTGCCCAGCATTGTACTTGGCACCTAGCAGCGGTCCAGTATGTGTGTGCTGAATGAATGAGTGAATGAAATGAGCTTTGTCCAGCACTTGGTCACCACCTGCAGAGGCAGAAAATATTTCTTCCTTTGAGGATGTGCATGACCAGTCGAGAAGCAGGAACAGCCAAAATCTAGCTCACAGATGCTCGTCTGCATGGTGCTGGGCCCCAACGCTGAGTAAGACACTTAAGAATATTTTCTGGGAGAATCTGTGTGTTTTACTGCTGCTGTCTGTAAAGCGCCTGCAAGTCTCTGGAAAGGGGGTCAGTGGGAAAGTAGGCAAATATGTATTTAGGGGCCCAGACAATACTTTGAGACGGGTCTTTCAGAATCATCGGAGAATGTGCTTTGACTAGCCTGAGGTCTGCTCAGGTGTGGCCAATGTCAGCACCTGCTGACAGTCATGAGGTTACTGTCAGTTTCTGGGGTGGCCACTGCTGTCCCAGGCCAAGGCAGCCAATGAAGACACACGGATTGGCTCAGGGCTCATGAGATCTTCGGCCCAGGGTCACCCGGGGGGGGGGGGGGAGAGTTCCTTTCATCCCGGTCCAGGCTAGGGAAACATCTCCTGCAGCCCAGAGGGGGCCGGGATGATAAGAGGCCAAAGGAAGGCTGCTCCCTGCGCTTCCCCACCCCCCGCTGTGGGCACGAGCACAGGATTCAGCGCTTGGGGGCTCCCTTCTGGTTTCCGGGAGCTCCCGGGGCAGGCTCAGAGCAACACTGGCTGTTGGAGCAACACTGACACAGGCGGACGTAAGGATGACTAAGGGGAGGTCCTGCCCTCTCTCCAGGCCCTCAAACTCCTTCCCCCTCCGAGTCTAGCATGGCCACCCATGCAGGCCAGCGACTTTACAGTGGGGAAGGCTCGGCGAAGCCTGGGATCATGGGAAGGGTCATAATCTCTCGGATGGGATGAGTGACCAGGTGACCGAGTTGGTGGGGTTGGACCCTGAGCAAAGGCCCCAGAGGCTGCTCCACCAGATGGGCCACCTGCCATCGGAAAGCTAGATGTTGGGGCACAAGGGTGTGAGAGATCCTGGAATTGGCCGGACCCCCCATCCTTGTTGTTTAACTTGGCTCTGCCCTTTCCAGGTCCACAAGTGCTTACTGAACATCAACTCTACATGAGGTACTTGGCTGGATACTCCCAGCCAGACACAGACAGCCAGCCTCAGACACCAACAGCAGAACTGGCCAGGCCCCATCATACTGCTAAACAAGGCCAGACCCAGAGATGTGATTACAACGTGTACAGATGAGGCACATGGAGGCCAGCTAGGCCATGGCAAGACTGCTCTTCTGGGAGTTCTAACACACAGGGGCACCACCATGACAAAGGCATTGCAATCCAGCTGCCCCCTCCCTCGTGCACCAGCCACATAACCTTGAGCAAGTCACCTAGACTTGCGGCCTCAGCTTCCTCAGATGCAAAATGGGGTCAGAAGTAACCACACCTCATAGGGTTGCTGTGAGGAGGAAACAAGATTATGTTTGTAAAGAAGAGGTGTGGTATTTGGTCCATGGAAAGTATTAAGTAAACGGAAGCTATTATTGTTATTTTGTTGGAACTAAGGATGGTGGACGGTGCCAGACTGTGAGTCTCATCAGCTCACCTCCTCACAATAAGAGCACCCAGAGCTAAGATTCAAGAAGTCCTAGGAGGCTCCAGCTACGTGACAGACATTATCTCTAATCCTCAGGGCCAGCCCCAAATTGGGCACCATTTTCTCCATTCACAGGAGGAGAAGACAGAGGCTCTGGGAGATGAAGTGACTTGTCCGAGGTCACACAGACTATAAACTGCTGGGCCAGGGTTTGTTTGGACTCATGTCCCAAACCTCTATACCACCCACACTGTCCAGCTCCCATGTCTCAGTCCACCTCGGCACCGAGCCATCTGGACCTCGCTCTCTCCTTGGCCCTGGAGGCCAGCCCCGGCTTGAGCAGGGAAGCCCTCTGGCCCAGGTGGACAGAGCCGAGGGCAGCAGTGAGCCAAGCCCAAGACGAAACACAGAGGCACCTACTTGTCCGGTATTGAACGCCCAGTGCTGCCAAGCAGGCCACCAGTCCTGCCGCCAGAAGCGCCACCAGCACCACCAGCCGCTTCTCCACCTGGGTCCGCGCAGCCCAGCACCTCTGGCCACTCCGGGGGCTGCGGAAGTTCACCTGCAGGGAAGGGGGCAGGAGGGGTGGGGAGGACGTGAGCCCAGGGCCCCCCTTCCCCAGGAGCAAGGGGCTCCGCGGCAAGCCCAGGCCCCGGGGAGCCATCAGGGCCGCCTTCCTGCCTCAGGGGTGGTCCGGTTCCCACAGAATCGGTCCTAATCCAGGAAAGGAACTGCCACCCTGCTCAGCAGCTCGGATTAGCTCCTAAACACCAGACTCAAGCAACTCGACCCAGCCGGACTTGTGTTTTTTGTGTTACCCGATATGGGCAGAAGGGAAATAAAGAACAGCTTTTCCCTGTTTCTCCAGTAAGGAGTTCAAAAAAGAACAGGATGTTTGGACTTGCAGGCATCCAGTGAGCGTCCAGCTGGGCTGTTCTCAGAGCCCCCACACCAGCAGGCCAGGATGTTAGCCACAGCTCCTACTTCCCAAGAGTGCGGACATCCTTTGCTCATTACACCCTCACGGTCCCATGAGGGCCATGTTATTAGTTTTCTTTTACAGATGAGGAAACAAGTTCACAGAGGTGAGGCCCCTGCCTCTCGTCACACAGCTAAATGGGGAGAGCTGGGATTTGAACCCAAGTCTGTTGATTCTGGAGCCCACCAAGCGATCAGAGACGGGCGTCTGGGAGATGTCAGGGGAGATGCTATGGAGAGAGCGCTCCATTCAGGCAGATCCTCAAAGGGAGGAAAAATGTCCCCAGCCCAACAGTCTAGCTAAACAGGAAGGGAGGCACAATGAGAGGAAGTAGAGGGCGTGGTGGGGCCCTCGGGGCTGAGGAGGGACATACTGGCCAACGGCACTTAGAGCCCTCAGCCCAGGCCTTCACACCCGAGGCCAGTTCGGGGCTCCCCTCCGTTGCAAGAGGTGCTTCCTGCAAAAGCCTGGGCCGCAGGACAGGAGGGGTCCCTGAAGGTGGGGCTCGGCTCAGTGACACTGTGGTCATGTGCCACCATGTTGGAAAAACCGAGAGGAAGACAGATTCCCTTGCTTTCCGCTGCTCACAGTCCAGCAAGGAAGGCAGATAAAGAAACAGACTGGGGTGGAGGGTGGGGTGGGGTCCAGTCAGGGAAGGCTTCCTGAAGATGGGGATGCCTGCGCTGGGTCCTGAGGAACAAGTAGGAGCTGGCCAGGTGAATGGGGAAGGAAAGGGGAGAGGGGGTAAGGTCTAGATCCTAAGGGGCCCTTTAGCCCCTTTAAAGAATGTGCACTTCTTCTGGAGGCCTGGGATGACACAGATTGGACTTGCCCCTTTGGAAAGACCAAGGTGCAGGGAATAAGGCTTGTTGGGGTGTGGGCATGCAGGGTGGTGACCCACAGCTGCCAGGGGAGATGAGGAAACTCAGACTCTGACCTGCAAGTGCCCCCCCCAAAGCTGAGGGGGTGCCTGTCCCCGGGAGCCAGGTCACAGCCCTCAGGGAGCCTCATGCTGACACGTGGGGATCTGAGGTTGGTCACCTCAGGGAAGGGCGCCACGCAGCCTCATGGTCACCACCGCGTAATTTCTGGGCAGGAAATGACTAGGAATTGCAGCACCAGAGAAAGGGGAACACGAGAACTTTTTGTGGGAAAAAAAACTGTGTTCTAAAACCAACAAAAGGAGCTTGGGGCCTAGTCATATTTCCGAGGAGGGCCAGGCGGCTCCGAGACCCAAACAGCTATGTCAGGTAAAAGGAAGGCTGCCACTGCCCAAAACCCCTTTCTGAAGAATGGTTTTAAAAATGTGAGAAATGAGGCGGAAAAAAAAAAAAGTGAGCCACGAAGCTTCTAAGCATGCCACTGCCGTGGAGTTTTTAAAACTCTGGGCCGGGAGGGCCTGGTGCAGAGTCAGCCTAGGGCGGTGCTAACATGTTCCCAGTGCTGGCAGGTTTATAAAGGGCTTTTTCCTCGGCATCCATTTTCTCACACAGTTCCCCTTGGGAACTGCCTTTCGGAGGAGTCCCAGAGGATGTGAAGCAAGCACTAACATTTCCCTCTTCCTGCCACCCTGGCCCTGGCCTGCCTCACTGGCTGCCTCCTGAGGGCCCTCATGGCCCAGCACAGGGGGAGGGGGGTGACAGGCAAAGAGACGGGGGGGGGCTCAGTTTACGAGGCACCCCTCCGCCTGGTCCTGGCTCTCGGAAGCCAGGGAGCACAGCCGGCAGGCCTGGGGAAGCAGGCACACCTCATGGTCTGCATCTGCATCTGCAGAGGGAGCACCACCAGGGTGCGGGGAGTCAGGTGAAAGGGAGGGAAAAGGAAGGGAAGGGAGACAATGAGAGGAGGAACAGAGGGAAGGAAAAAGGAGGAATAAAGGTAGCTAACGCCCGAGTGCTTTCTACGTGCCTGGCGTCGCATTAATTCCATTTTGCTGCTGGATGATGCCATTCTATCTTCACAACGTCCTAAAGAGTAGGCACCAGTATCAGCTCCAGGAAGTGGGGGAGGAGGGGGATCAGTGAGAAAACCCATCTCTCTCCAGAACCCTCAGCCTCAGCCCCATGGCCACGCTGCCTCCAAGCAGCAGAAAGTCGAGCTGAGCCTCATTGTTTAGTGTCAAGCAAACAGTGGTGTTCAATGCAAAAGTGAATCAGAATTAAGTCCGAATTAAATTAGAAATTCAGTTCCAGGAAGAAATGGCAAACAGAATTTGAAAATGGGGTTTTTAACCTTTGTAATGTTCTTTGCTCAACTCGTGCTGACTGGCTGAGGGCCTGCTGGTTTCTTGACAAGCCTCCTCTCTGAGGGCAGAAGGAATTCAGAGGCATCCCCCTGGGGCAGGAGAAGGCCCCCCAGAGGCCTTTCCAGGAGAAGTCATCCAATTCCTGGTGCAGCGGATGGGGCCAGGCTGCGAGGCCCTTCTCTCTGAGCCCTGTGCTCCCTGCCCTGCCTCCTTCAGAGCATCCAGCGAGCTGAGGTCACAGCAAGGGGAGGACATGGGCGCTTTCTCTTCCCTTTTGGAAACGAGAGCGTGTTGATCACCAGAGACTGGTCTGCAGTGGCTTGGAGGGTGAGAGGATTAGTGGCAGGCAGCCCACTCTGTCTCAGGAGAGGTAACTAGGAGTGGCCATCAGCCAAGGAGCAGAGCTGACGCTCGGGAGATGGAGCTGAGAATTACTGTAAACGCTCAGCTCACGGGTGGGCTTAATATCCCATTTATCTTCACGTGAGGCAGACAGAGAATGAGACCGAAGGAAAAGGATGCCCTCAGAAGAGAGCGGTGGAGCGAGAGACAAAGGAAGAGAGACATCGACAAAGCCAAAGAAAGAAAGAGAGAGAGAGAGAGAGAGAGAGAGAGAGAGAAACAGTTGAGCTGTCCAACCTAGGGGTTCCCAGAGCTTCCACAGCCAAGGGAACAAAGCCCTAATGAGGGATAAATATTTGGTTACAGAAGTGAGTGCTTGGCTCACCTAGGCTTACAGCAAGAACGAGTTCTGCAGGCAAGGACGGGACATGGGACACGGCTGCCTGGGGCCCAGGAGACAAGCCAGCAGGAGAAGGGGTGGAGAGCGGGGCAAAGCCTGGGGTTCAGAGGAAGCAAGGGGTCGGGAAGGGAGGCAGAGGTTCTTGCTGAGCCACCACCAGGGCCCCCAGCGACCTGGGCTGCGTAGAGAGGCAAACAGGAGTCAGTCTGGCCAAGGGTTTGGCAGGGAGCCCACCCCCTGCAACCCAAAAGCCTGGTCACCCGACGAGGGCTGGCAGGGTGACCAGGCTGCCTGCTTCAAGTCAGCCTCTCAGAGCAGACAGACCATGACAGCCCAGCCCAGGGCAGCACCCAGCTACCACGAAGGGGTTAGGTTGGGGGAGTTTCTTCCAGCAAAGGTTTTATAAGAGTGGATTTCCAGCTGAGGCCACTGGGGCCAGCCCAGAGCAAAACTATAATGTCTTCCTGTCCTCCCCACCTCCTCCTTGAGTCCTACCCATCTCCCAGCCCCCCATGCCTGACTCTCTTCCAATGACCTGTAACAGCTTACACGAGTGCCCGCTATGGGGGAGGGACTCCTGCCATCCACACAGGAACCAAAGTCTAGTATTTAGAAGAAGCGCTTTCCAGCTCTCTTTGTTTCCCAGAAGGAACACCCAGCTGCCCATGACATGGGAAAAGGGAGGTTAAAGGTCAGCCTTGAACTTTCAAGACCCCATGTGTTGTGTGTGTGCATGTGTGTGTGTCTGTGTGTGTTGCTGGGCCACCTCTGGGCCTCAATCTCCCATCTTTAAAATGAGGAAGCTAGATGAGGTCTGACCATCCCAGGTCTGACCGTCTCAGATTCTAGAAGAACTAGAAAGCCAGGAGTATGATAAGGCTCAAACAGGTGGACTCCTGGTGAGCACAGAGGTCTTTTTAAAGTACTAAGTAGGCTTGTCCCTGAAATCACCCTCGAAGGACAGCCCTGTGTGTGGCATGGGGTCGGGGGATGAGAAAAATCACCAGTAAGAATGAAATATCTCAGTTTTCCTTTCTCTTGAAGAAATTGACTTTCTACAAGCAAAAGGATGAGTTTCAAAGGCTTTGGTAGCAGTCATGGCAGCCTGCTCCCCAGCTTAGGCTGCGGGTATCACTTTAGCCGATTCCCTTTGAGCCACCAAAATGGTGTGTGCTGGGGTGTGGGGTGGGGGGCAGGCAGCTGGTCTGAGCACAGCAGAGGCTCCCGAGAGCAAGGTGGTTATATTTAGGGCATCGCTGAGACCTCCCGCCTGGTGAGTCATGGTAACAATCCCAACAGCAAAGAAATCCATTTTCTGTGCACTGTGCACAAGGCTTTCACTTATACAGCCTCATTTCAATCTTTGTAACAACTGTCGATTAATAATATTAACCCCAGGGCGCCTGGGTGGCTCAGTCAGTTAAGCATCTGCCTTCGGCTCAGGTCATGATCCTGGGGTCCTGGGATCGAGTGCCGCATCGGGCTCCCTGCTCAGCGGGGAGTCTGCTTCTCCTTCTCCCTCTACCGCTCCCCCTGCTTGTGCTCTCTCTCTCTCCCTCTCACAAATAAATAAATAAAACCTTTAAAAAATATACTAAAAAACCAACAGGCTTCAAAATCATGAAAAATCAAGTAGCTTATTTTTATACTGGCCCGTCAAAGAGGGAGATTGGGGAGGAGGGGATGGGGGACATTTTAAAAATCTTAAATTCGAAGGAGCAGTTGTGTTTCCAGCATCAGCTCATAGGAAATTATCCAAAGGGCTAAGGGATGGTCACCTACAATGCTAGTTACTGGGCCTACTGGCCAACCTTAGCATATTGAGTACATATACTTTTATATACTGGTACCGTGAAGCACTATTTTTTTTTACGTTTACTTATGTATTTATGTATTTATTTATTTATTTAGGTAACCTCTACGCCCAACATGGTGCTCAAACTCACGACTCCAAGATCAGGAGTCACATGCTCTACTGACTGAGCCAGCCAGGCACCCCGAGGCATTATAATTTTTAATGACAGCATGTTTGGGGAGTTTTTAAACAACAGGAAAAATGCTCATGAAGGGGCATTAAATGAAACAAGCATAGCACAACATCGTGTACTTACAGTGAGCTCAATTATGTTTATAAATATACGTGTGCAAATGTGGAAAACCAGAAGGGGTTATCTCCAAGTGCTGGGATTACTATTTCTTTTTAAATCTTTTTTTTTTTATACTTGACTATTTTTTCTTTCACAAATAAGCACGTAAAGTCTTTATATTGGGAGGGAAAAACTCCAATGATTAAAAACAAAATTAGTAGAAAACTTGGCTTCATAAGTTGAGGTGAACAAGTTCTCGATTCAAGCATTGGCTCGTTCATACTTGCTTTGGGGAAGTCATGGTGGCTCAAGGGAAGCCGGATCGGGTACCCACAGAAATGCCCCAAGTCCTTGGGGCAACCTTTTTGGCTTTGCCTGTATAAAAAGTAGGCAATGCACCCAGTGTGGCAGATTGGTGTAGGGACAGCAACACTGCACTCCAAAACACATGATAGCTCTGTGACCTCAGGAGTGTCCCCAACCTCTCGGAGATTCAGCTTCATCATCTGTAACATAGCCATGGGGCCCTGACCTCACAGGTCATAAAAACAACAATAATCCTAGCAGGCCCCATAAGAGGCATTACATTTACTTTCTCTAAATCCCATTTTACAGACGAGGGAATTGCGCTTTCAGTGGTTAAACAGCTCACCTAAGACCATCAGCAGAGTCAGAATTCACACTGGGGACCCCAGCTTTGGAGACTGGGCTGCTTCCACTCTGCCAGGCAGGCCCAGAGGCAGATGAACACATTTTGTGACCTGAAAAAGGCTATCCCCATGTGCGCTACTGTTATGTTATGGTGATGACAACATGGCCTATTATTTTGTTGTGAATTCTGAAATGCTTTTGTGCTGATATATTTAGAACCTTCTGTGCAAGATGACACCCAAAAGATTGCTGATTAGATTCTGTTTTGATTTGTGACGGGAAAAGTGCCTGCCACAGAAATCTAATTTCCTGCTGGATTTAGCCTCTCAAGAAGGGTCCCAGGGAAGAGGTTCTAGACAGACTGTGCTGATCTCCCTCCCAGATTTCTAGCTCTGAGACCTAAGGCGGGTTGTATCCCCATTCAGGCCCTGTTTCCTTATCTGTAAGTGGGAACAGCAATCCCAACAGCTCATAGGCGTGGTCCTGAAAGTTAAGTGGGATGATACAGGTAACGGAGCCATATCCCAGTGGGCAGACCACTTGGAGTTGAGTTCGTATCTCCCTGGGCTACTTACCTAGCCTGGAGGAAGGACTCCATCAGTGCTGTTTTCCTTTACTGGTATTATTATTCCAGCTTCTAAGAGGTATACCTGAGTAGGGCTGGGCCTGGCAACCTGCATTTCCAAGCACCCTAAGCTTGCTCTCTGGATGAACTGTGATTTGGTGTCAGTTCACTGGGTGGCCCCAACATGTTCCCCAATGCTTCCCTTGGTCAACCTGGCAGAAGTTCTCCTGGACTGAGATGCCCTGCTCCTCTCCCTGGGCTGGTTTCTCAGGAGCTAGATCAAGGGCCTCCCTGAGCGTCCCCGACACTTCTGACTCGCTCCCACTCACCTGCCTGGGTCCAAACCCCACCACAGGGCTGAGGTCCTGTTCAACACTGTCCCAGCTCAGCCCTGCAGGGAGGGAAGAGCAGGAAGCAGCCATGCTCACTGCTCTGCCACAAAGTAGGAAGGTGGTGGGCATGTTTGAGTCCCACAGGGGCAGACCCTGGGGAGAGGAGGAATTGGGTTTCATGAGTAGGCTGCAAGGGGGCAGGGAAAGAGGGGGCCAGAAGATGGGTTCCTCCTTGCAGAAAATTCAGGTATTGGGGGAAAGTGGAAGAAGGGGGCCATGCCTACCAGACAGGGTGACCAACCAGCCTGGTTTGCCCAGCACTGAGAAGTTTCCAGGGACACAGGGCTTTCCACATTAAAACTGGGACAGTTTTAAACTCTGCCATTATTGGACAGTGTGACCCTGGGCAAGTCCCTCAGCACCCAGGGACTGCCTTTCCTGTGAAAGGTAACTGGTCCAGTTCAGTTCTACAGGGTGCTTCAACTCTGCCAAGGGGCTGTAGTCCCATCGGCAGGTGGCAGGAGGACTGAGGGACAGTCAGAGCTGGGGAGGGGACCCAGGTGGAGGGAGCCCAGTGCCTTGGAGGCACTTCTGCCCTGGAAAGGCATCTTCCCCCAAGGAGCCCAGAGCTGCCCTGAGCCGTGCCAGCCTGGCACGGTCCCCTCTCGGGCTGGCAGGGTGGGGGCGGGGGAGGAGCAGCGCGCATGCCCGGCTGCCTGGGGGCTCGCAGCCGGCCAGGGCTCCTACCTGCAAGCCGTTTGGGTACACTTCACCCTCGGACAGCGAGTCCACCAGGTCCTCCTCGTCCAGCGTGGCCCGCTTGTAGGTCGACATCTGCAAAGCCAAGTGGAGCACGGACTCCCTCAGCGCCTCCATGGCTCTCGGGCGAATGGGGAGAATGGGGAAGCGGCCCCGGCGCCGCCGCGCGCCCCGCCCCGCCCGGGACACCGAGACCGGCCCACGGACCGGCCTGCGGCAGGGGAGGGGGGTCCCGCCTTCCTCCGCCCCCTCCCCTCCCCCCCCCCCCCCGCCATCCCGCTTATGCAACGCGACGCCTCACCCCCAGCGCCCGCAGCGCGGCCGCCACCCGCTCCGCATGCTGCGTCCCGCGACGCCTGGTCCCCACCGCCACTGCGGCCCGCGGCGCGACAGGCTGGCCGGGGCGGGCCGGACAACGCGCCACCTTCGCGGGCGGGGCCTGACCGGCGCGCGGTTGCCGGTTCCCTCCATGGCCCCACCGCCGAGACCCGACCCCGGGGTAGGTGGAGGCCCCCCACGGTGAGCCCCTAGCCGGCGGGAGGGGGTCTCGCAGCAGCCCCTCCTCCTGGGAAGCTCCACGTCTCCCTTCAGTTAGGGGGTTGGCAGATACCAGGAGTCAAGGATTAGGAAGATGCCCCTAATTTGGACCGCAACTGTCAAGAGAGAGGTTCCACCCGCCAGTGGCCCTTAGGTGCCTCGAGTAAGCCTCCCCATCGGAGCTAGAAAGATGGGGGGGAGGTGGAATAAAAAAGGCAGGTGTCTCTGTCTCCCCTCTCATTTCCCTCTTCCTCTAGCTCAGGGATTTTAAGCCAGAGAATTTCAGAAAATTCCAAGGGCTTAGGGCTAGTCAAGAACCAGGAAGGTGACCCATCCCTCCACCTTCAGTCTCAGGAGGCAAGAGTCTCAAGCAGGTGCTCAGGTAGGAACTCTAGGTACCCAGCGCTCCGCCTCCCACCTCGGAGAAGTCTAACCCAGAAGTTTCCCGAAGGACCCTCCACTTCCAGTGAGACCTGGAATCCCCCTCATTTATACATTTTTCAGCTTCCCACAGTGCACGTCTGTTCATTCCCATATTTGGTTCCCATGGCCACACACGTGTGTGCAGGAACTGGCTCAGAGGGGTGGGGTGACTGCCTGGGGTCACAGCAACAGCTCCTGGAGGCCTCCTGCTTCTACCCTGGCCCTCTCAGCCCTTTACCAGTCTGCCCACCGCCCCTGCCTACCCTCACCTCGTGCCGCTCCCCACCTCACTCACTCAGGCCCCAACTTCTTCGGCCTTCACTCAGTTCCTCAGATTCTCAAGTTTCTCCCCTCCCTCAAGATCTTTACAGTTACTATCCCCTCTATCTGGAACATTCTTTCCTCGTCTCTACTCCTCCCATGGCCAGTTCCGGCTTCAGACCTCAGCTTAAATCGTCACCTCCTCCAGCGTCCTGACCACTCTAAGGAGCCCCTCAAATATTCTGTTACACACCCCATTTTTCCCCTTTAGGGTATTTACCGCAGCCTGTTGTTACTACTTTACTTTACCTTGATCTCACCCCTCCCACCCCGCAAGCATTATGAACTTTACCAGGGCTAGGACCTTGTTCGGCACAGAATCCCCATCACCTCGCATACTATTGGTGCTCAATAGTTCAAATCAATGGTGGAACAAGAGGAGGGGACGTGAAAATTACTCTGGGGCAGTGCCCTTAAGTCCTTGACAATCTAATTTTGCAAGGACAAAGGAAAGGACAAAGGAAACCAAGGACAAAGGAAACATATTGAACAGGCACAGGCCTGGGGGAGGTGGGGCGCTTGGGGAGAATTTTAATTCTGGAGACTTCTGCCTCACTCCCAGCGGGTGGGGGTCGTCCCATTACCCACTGGAGCCAGAGAGACAGAAGGTTTCTTCACGTCATGCTGAGTTACGGCTGGACTTTTTCTGAAACCAGGACGCTTGCTTACACTAAGTAACAGCTGTCAACCCGCCGAGGAAAAGACCCTTGAAAAAGAAGTTCGGTTCACCACACAGCTTCCCAGCCTGCACAGCAGCTACTGTTTCAGAAACACCTAGGGGTATGAGGCATTTGTCAGTTCTACCACAGCCATCCTCCCATTTAAGCCTCTCACCCTCCCTCTGAGTATTATTGGCCCCTTTTACAGAGCCTGAAGCTGAGGCTCAGGCAGGTAACTTGCCCGGGCACAGAGGCAGTGGCTCCTCCTCCTTCGATCTCATTTCAGAGATCACCCCTTCTAGGAAGCTCTCCTCACCACCCTCCAGACAAGGAGGCTTCTTGTCCCCAGCTCAGTGTCCCCTCCCACCCAGGCCCCCACCCCATGCCTCCTTGTGTTGAAGCACACAGCACTCTAAATGGGAGGACCCTGAAGGCAGGGGCCAGGGCTCCTCAGGCCCTGTCTCCCGCAGGGCCAAGTCTGCAGCTGGAGCCTCCATGGGTGTTGGAGCAAAGACGGGAGGCAAGGGAGGGAGGCTGGAAGCCCACCCCGGGGGCCAAGGCCAGGCCACTGGTGCCGTCCATCCCACTGCAGCCTGTTTGTGGATAGATGATGAAGGAAGCTCACGTACCTCCCAAGCAGAAATCTGCTCAGACGGAGAGTTGTTTATTTTTCAGGGCACAAAAGACGAGGTGCCCCTCCTAAAACGCCTGCCTCGGGCTCTGCAGTGAACTGAACCCACCTGAGTCGCGGAAGCGGCTTGGCTGGCTCGGTGAGGAGCGCAGAGGCCCCAGTCCATGAGTGAGTGCCACTCCAACAACAATGGCGGCCCTCTATCTGCACCCACCCAGAGCTGGAAGGGGTCTTCCATTCCCTGTCTTGTTGGGTCCCCATACCCACCTGGGGTCTCAGCCTCATCACTTCCATGTTACAGGAGAAGTGGGAGGGAGGTGCTGGGCAGGCAGGAAACCTGCTCTGTACTGCCTGACAAAATGTAGCTCTCCTGACCCCAAGACGTTCTGCGGGCTCCCAGTGAGAAGACTGAGGATGAGGGAGGAGGCAGGACTCGACAGTCCGCCTCCTTCCCCCCCCCGCCAGGTCACCTGGCTGGAGAGTGAGTGGCCCAGGAGGTGAATGCTTGCCCGCCTGACCTCATGCTGCTCCCTCCAAGTACCACAGCCACACGGCTAGGAAGTGGCAGAGCTGGGCCTTGAACCGGGGTCCCGCACTCTTAGTCCTGTGCTCTTTGTGGAAGAGCGAGTTGCTTCTTCAGACGGGGCCCTCGGTCCCGGCACCGAGCTGGCTGGGCAGCCCACATTCGTTCCTATCATCTTGTTTGCAGTGCGGGCTTCAGGGAAAGGAGAACACAGCTGCTTTGTGGCGAGTCTGCCCTGATCTGCTTGTTCCTCCCCTGGGCCCCTCAGAGGCTGATGCTCACGCGAAGGTGGAGACCGAGCTCGGAAAAGTGGGAACCACAGCTTGGCCCCCCGCCCCAGGCCTCCCGCGCTGCACAGAGAAGGTCGTATGAACCAGAGCGGCTGTGACAGTGCCGCATGGAAATCAAAGGCCTGGGGTGAACAGAAATGAGAAATATTAGAAACGCTCACATGTTTCTGACAACAAAGGCTCTGGCCCAGTGACACCCGGGTGTGATCCTATTTGCGGCGACTGCGTTAATCGCTCAGATGGTTCTCGCCGTAGGTTTGCCCAAAGCAGGGGTTCTTCAAGGAACCTTGGAGTGTGTCAGGCAGGAAGAGCAGTCCCGAGTGAAGTTCACAGGCCTGCGACTCCTTGGCTACACCCTCCAAGCTGTTTTCACGTTCTTTCTGAGCCTCTGCTCTGTCAGTTCCTGCCTCGGGGGCTCATGATTGGCTGGGATCTGTGAAGTACTTACAGGTCATCTCACACGCACTCACATTATGTGTCAGTCCGATACTGTTATTCAATAGGCACAACAACAGAGGGGGTAGAAGCTCTAGGTCCGAGCCTCAGTTCAGATGCCCGTGGGCCCACTTCTCAGCTGTGTGACCATGCGCAAGTGATAGCCTCCCTGTGCCTCAGCTGTCTCATCTGGAAAATGGGGATGATAATCACTGTACCTCCCTCGAAGGACTGTTGTCATCCCTAAGGACACACAGCATGTGCTCACCAGGTGTTAGCTGTTCTTCTTCATTCCATCATTACTTATATATACTGCAAGGCTCAAAAACCTTCCACTGATCCCCACCACCGAAAGAACTCTGAACTCCGCCCTCTCCAGGTCCATCCTCCATATGCCCCTCAGGTGTGTGGTCATCACCCCGACTCTTACCCAGCCCCGCAGGGGTCGACCACTCAATGGGAGCCCATGGAGTCCTTGATGCACGTCAGGCCTTGGTCCCCACCCCCGAGGGCCCAGCGGCTGATACCCTGTCTCCCAAGACTGGGCCCCCTCCTCACTACTGCTCTCCATCTCTGGCCTACCTCTGCCTCCATGAAGCCCTCCCTGCTTCCTTCCCTGGCACCTGCATTATGTGCAGGCCTTGTCTGGGCATCTCCACGGCTGGCATGGAGAGGACCTGGGGGCTGGGCAACAATCTTCTTACTACTTTCCAGCCCTGGCACCCAGCGCAAAACCTGGCATATGGATAACTAGTTAACTTGTATCCCGGGTTTTCACAAGGGCATTAGTATCTGTGATTTCAACAAAGAAGAAATAGTAGAGTTTAGTTGCTTGATGACAATCATGTAAAATCAAACAGAACAATTTCAGGCAAGGGACAAGATAGTAAAAGTATGGCTGCCACTCTTAAAGGCGATACCATGTGATGTTTATTATTACTATTATGTCATCTATTACATTGCTCGGTCTTTTAGAGGAGAAATTTCCATTTGATTAATTTCTTTTTAGATTTACCACAACATTCCTATTCTGATACCAGGAATCCTAGGAATTGGCCCAGATCCCTTTTTTCCTTGGCTGCCAGGAAACTGACAGCCAAATCAGACACTATTTACGGGCACTTTCCTGGTCTTTATGTTCAGCCTTTTCCTTGTCCACATTTTTCAGTCTGTTTTCTCTGATCCTGATTTTCCATTTCGATTGCATATTATCTTATTGAATGAGTTTTGGTCATAACCCATCATGAATCCTTTGCAGAATAAAGTAAATTAGAAGCAACCTGTAGCAGGAACGCCCCTTCCCTCATCCACTCTCCGGGGAATGCAGTGTCAAGGTACTTATTCAGCAGTGGGGGTGAGACAGTCAAGACAGACCTGGGCCCAATCCCAGGATCCTGGGCCCACATCATTTCCCCTCTGGGACTCCATTTTCCTCATCTGGACAAAGGGTTGTTATAGACTATCTGGTATACAGCACTGCATCCCAGTGCTTCATACCTGCTTTTCTTTATTTTCCTCCACCACCTTTCCCATTTACTTCTGCCCTTATCCATATATTTTTTCTTTTAATTTTTTATTTAAGTAGGCTCCATGCCCAGCATGGAGCCCAACGTGGGGCTTGAACTCATGACCCTGAGATCAAGACCTGAGCTGAGATCAAGAGTCGGACGCTTAACCGACCGAGCCACCCAGGCGCCCCTACCCTTGCCCACATACCTGATCTTGGCCTTTGTTCAGCCAACACTGGCCCGATTCTAGCTGTGCCGCGTTGCTCAGGACAAAAATAACAGACTCCCTGCTGACCAAGGTCAACATCAACAGCGTTAAGTCCAGGGAGAGTAGGTACTCTTGATAATGTGACAAAGAGTGGTACTTTACCTCTCTGGCCTTCCTTCTCAACACACGTTCCCCCAGCCTAATAAGGAGGAAAATGGTAGACAAATCCTGATGGAGAAGCATTCTACAAAATACCCGACAGTACTCCTCAAAGCTGTCAAGGTCATCAAACAAGTCAAGTCTGAGAAACTGTCACAGCCAAGAGGTTTCAAGGAGACAGGACTATAAATGTAACGGGGTGTCCTAGATGGGATCCCAGAACAGAAAAGGGACATTAGGTAAAAGTGAAAGAAATCTGAATAAAGTATAGACTTCAGTTAGTAACAATGTATCAATATCAGCTCATTGATTTTGACAAATGTCCCATCTAAGATGTTAATAACAGGGGAAGCCAGGGGTGTGGTGTAAGGGAATTCTCTGAACTATCTTCTCAATAATGCTATAAATCTAAACTGTTCTACAATAAAATGTTTATTTTTTTAAAAACCACAACTGCTGCCCCCTAAAACATAAACAGTGTTGTCCAGTATCGTCGACATGGACACAAGCCCAGCACCACCCAGTTCTCAAGGCTCTATCTTTTTTTTAAAAGAATTTATTTATTTATTTGAGAGAAAGTGAGTGAGAGAGAGAGAGAGAGAGAGCACGAGCGGGGGGAGGGGCAGAGGGAGAAGCAGACTCCCCGCTGAGCAAGGAGCCCGATGTGGGACTTGATCCCAGGACTACGGGATCAATACCTGAGCCTAAGGCAGATGCTTAACCGACTGAGCCACCCTGGCACCTCTATACTCTGATCTTCTTTGTGTCTCATGAACATGCCGTGGAATAAGCCCTGGGACCCCCATTTTATAGATGCAGAGACTGAGGCCGGAGAAAGGAAGCAGCTTGCCATTTGGCAGCAGAACTGGGGCTCGAACCCAGATCTTCCTGACCCTCTCAGGGCCTCTTCCTCTTTTCTTGGGCCACCTCCTTGAGACCTGGCTCCCATCCCTTGCCAGCCCATGAGTCAATCACCCCGGTCTGGACCAGAGAGTCCCAGGCCCAGCTCCCTTAATGTGCTGGCAGAGGAGACATGCCCACACATGCAGGGCGCTGGAAAACACTCCCCTACTTGGTCCACTGTTGACTCACCTGCCTGGGGGCCCTGGGAGGCATTGAGAGCCTTACCTAGTGCTGCCAACCAACTGCCTCAGTGCTGCTGAGGAGGCCAGCCCACGCCCAAGCCCCAGACCTGGCTAGCAACCTCCTCCCTACTCCCTGACCCGGGCCACACATTACACTGCTGACCACGCCTCTCTCCACCCTCCCCCCCATGTGACAGCCTCTGTCACCTCTGCCCCTCAGGGGGGTGTCCTAGGCTCTGCCCCTCCCCTCCTCCCCCTGGAAGCCTTCGGGGTTGGCCCCCTGACCCACTTGATCTCTGATTATCACCCCCCCCACCCCCACCCCAGTCCCTCATCTCCCAGCTGGCTCTAAGCAGAACTTTCTAAACTAACTGATATGGTCCAGTCACTCTCCTCCTTCACACACTAGCTCCCTGGAACTGGCAGAAAAAAGCAGGAGCCTTGGCCCGGCTTCCAACCTCCCCTCCCTGCTGGGGTCTGGCTCCTGGCTCCTCTTGAGCTTTTCACTCACCAGTCCTCCCTCACATGCTCGAACCTCAGTCAGATATGTACCATTGGTCCCCCAGCTACACCGTGCTCGCTGCTGTCGGGCCTCTGCACATCCACTGCCCTCTGCCCGTGAGGCCTCTCCTCGCCTCCTTCCCCTGGCTAACTCTTCAGCTCAGATGCATCTTCCTCCAGGCAGCCTTCTCGGACTTCACTGTGACCTTTCCTCCCCAGCAGCATCCTGCATGACCTTCTAGCATCTCATCCCCACAGAGTGACTGGCAGCCAAGTGCAGCCATGGGACCCTGACAAAGTCATCCCGCTTCCTGTCTGGGCTTTGGTTTTCTTGTCTATCAGGTGGAGATGATAATGGTACTTACTCCATAGGGTCTTTACACAATCAAATAAAATGAGACACATAAAGTCCTCAGTCCAGTGCTTGCAGAGAAGCAGTGCCCAGGAAACGTTAGCGTGGGTGGCAGTGGGTTCAGAAAACGCGGGATCCCATCTTACTGGGAACGACAGAAGATGGGAAAGGAAGGAACAATTAGGAGGACCTAGAATATGCCAGGTGCTGGGCCTGGCGCTTGTCGGCACACAGTACCTCCTTGCCTCTTCCCTGCTGCATAGTACAAAACAACTGTAACGCAGGAGGGTTAGTAACACGCCCAGAGTCATACAGCCGGTAAGTAACAAAGCCCAGACGGCAGCCCAGGTGTACCAGTGCCCAAAGCTTGTGGTTTTGCCGTGACAACAAATAAGATGGCAGCCCCAGGCTGGTCCATCCTTCCCACTTTAGGCATCCCCTCCTGGCTGGGTTAAAGGGCCAACTTACTCTGGTCTTCTCTAAGCACCAAGTTCAAAACAGACCCGAAAGCTGCAGCTGGCCTACGCTGTGCAGGATGACCAGTCTGCATTAAGTCCCAAGCTGAGGACACCACGTGTGCCTGAACAATTTGCTGATCTAATCACATAAAACTTAGGACAAAGTTAATCTGCCTCACTTGATATTTATGATGGTCATGCCTGAACTACCCCATAATTAGGCTCAGCCAGGAAGCAGCTCGTGGAAATGGTTGTAATTAGTATTTGTGTTACGTAGGTGGGTAGTGAGGGCCAGGAAGAGGGGGGAGGAGGCAGGTGAGGCACGAAGCTTTGGGGACCCTTTGGACCCATGAACTGGGGGTGGCTGGGGCCCTCACCGTTTGTGCCAGACCCCATGCCAGTCAACTCATGCGGATGATCCTGTTTAACTTTCATGATGACTCTGTGATGTGGGCCCTATTCTCACTTTTCTAAAGTGAGGAGACAGATTCAGAGAGGTCCATTCACTTGTCCAAGGTCACACAGCCAGTGAAGAACAGGGCCAGGATTCACACAGGGTTGCCCGTCTCCCCACCTGGCCCCAGTGACGTCGTGAACAGCAGGCTTGGGCTTGGGCTTGGGCTGGGAGGCAGAAGATCTGCATTTTGGCTCCAGGTCCCAGGCTGGCTTCCGCTGGGCCTTAGGGCAAGTGACTTCCCCTCTCCAGAACACAAACAGAAGGTGTGCCTGTCAGGCTGGGAGTGGCTGAAAGTGTGGACTTGGGAGCTAGGTTCCCTGGATTCTAATCTTGGGGAAAACCACTCCATCTGAGCCTCAGCGCCCTCGTCTGCACAACGGAGACAGTGGTGTGGCCCTCGCGGGGGTGGGAGGGTTAAAACAAGTGAAAAAACTTAGAACACTGCCTGAATGTTATCATTTATGGGGGAAGTATGGGCTTTGACGGCAGTTTTTCCATCTGTAAAATGGGGAAGTAGTTGCTGGATTCAAACGGTGGTTCACGAGCACATATATTTTTAGTCCTATAAAGCCCTTTATATGACAAAGTTAACACGGCAACCCAAAATACAAAAGAGATGTAAGTGGAGCTGCCACTTAGGCATTCAATGACCCCACATCCTGACCCCAAACTGGCTTCAAGGGTTCCAAGGAATGGAGTTTGAAAATCACTCCTTTACATTGCTTCCCGAGAACTGACGGCCCTAAAGCGAGGTGGATACTGAGAGTGGGAGCCTGGGGCCGGGATGGTGCTTGCCCCACGGGGAGTTCACGGGGGCCTGCTGGCTGCCGCCATTCAAGCTGGACAATGGCCTCCCCAAGAAGTGGCTGAGGAGCCAGGGGAAGAGCACGGGACCCACATTCCAGCCTAGCCACGAGGCCTCGAGCAGGTGACGGCACCTGTCTGCCTCACAATAAGACACCGAATGGTGACACCGTTCTCATCTGGTGATATCAGGACAAAACTGAATCACAGGCATATAAAGCCTTGGTGAGTGTGAAGGCCTGCGCCAAATTAATGGTTTTTGCTTATTTCTAGCAGGTTGTGTTCTCTTCCTAAGAGCAAAGAGTGTGGAGCCAGACTACACGGGCTCAAGTCTCAAGTCCACCATGTACTGGCTGAGTCCCCAGCATTCAGTTACGGAGCCTGCTGCCTCCTGTGTAAGAGGACAACATAAAGGGCTCAGCGTAGTGCCTGGTACACAGCAAGCACTCAATAAGGGCTGGGGTTTGGGGCAACAATAACTAAAGGCAAACTTGCTTCCTAGGGCCCTCATCCAGTGCAGACAGACACAGCTGAAGCGGGGTGAGTGACTCCTGATCCTCTAAAGCATGCGACTTCAGACACAGTAGTTGGGATTTTTTGGTGCTGGGCTCAAGTACGGATCAAGCTAGATGGGGGTCTGTCTGTCCTTTGACTTTAAAAGTCCAAGTCAATTCAACAGCTGTTTCCTGGAGGTTCTGTGGTGCCTGTTTGCCGAGCACCCATCCCCTGCCAGGCCCTCACCACAATCCTGCCAGATAAGCAGCACTCTCCCCACTTGACAGATGAGCAAACTGAGACTCACAGAGGTGCCGTGACCACCCCAAGGCCAGGCTGCCCCTTCACAATACATAGGATGTGCAGCCAGGCCCGGAGGGCTCCCCTGGTGTGAAGGCTGCCAGAGGGCTTGTGAGGGCCTAGGGTACCAGCCCACATTACTTGGGTCTTCGGGTGGGAGGTGGCGTCCTCGGAGTGAGGAGACCCAACCAGCATCATGGCTTACTCAGGAAACAACCTTAACCCTAGGGGAACCAGCAGCCTGAGAGGCTGGGCTCCCCAAAGCCCAGCCCCATGTCACCTCCTCCGAGAGGTCCTCCTTAACCTCATCCCTCCTCTGGCCGATGCCCACAGTCCTTCGCAGTGCACCAGAATGGCGCGAAGCACTCTACAGACATCACTCATTTACTCCTGTGACTTTCGGCGATGATCTCTACCTCTCTGGGCCTGGCTTCCTCATTGGTAAAATGAGGGATATATGATAACAACACATATTGCAGAGGTGGGTGGGAAGATCCAATTGGAAAAAACCAAACAGACTGGCAAATGCTCACTTAGCACTTCCTGCCAGCCTGGCTCAGTAACACAGCAGAGCCAGAGGGGAGGGGTGCCTGTCCCTGCCATTCCCCTGAGGCTGCTGGGACACATCCCTGCCAGGGACCACAGACCCTCTTTCCCCACAACGCCTGGTCCTGAGGGACACGGCCAAATGGAGCAGAAGGAGCACTGGAGTGGAAGACAGGAGTCCAGGTCTGGGTTCTGGCTGTACCCTCACTGGGCCCGTTTCCTCCTGGGCCACCTCCCCAAGGCAGGAGGGGGTGATAGAAACACAGCATTGTTTTTGCCTGATGATTCTTATCTTCTCCTGCCCAACCTTCTCTTATTGATCTGCTTGTCTGGATGAGGTGCAGCAGGGGGGCTGGGGCTGGGGGCGCACCGGATGGAATGCTTCAGCCCCCAGCTCCCCCGGCGGCAGCACCCTGGCCTGGCCCTGGGCCCCTCTGGCTGATCCTTCCCTTCTCCCCTGCCCCCCTCCCGGGCCTGGGCTCTCCCCCTGCCAGGTTCCTGCTCCTTCTGCCCCCACTTGCCCAGTGCTCCCCCAAAGCCTCATCAGGCATCAGCCAGGCTCCTAGCCTCCCAACCCCACCCCTGGCTGCTTTCCCAGCACTTCCTACAATCAGGACTCCACCAACAGACAGCCGGGGTGTCTGAACTTGCAACACTGCCCGTGCCAGGGCAGTCCCAGCGGGCGGGGCTGAGGCACGCTCTCACTGCCTGCTCAGGGTGGTGGTGCTCCAGGGAGCTGGCGAAGCTGCACCCCAAGTGGTGTGACCGACCCCTGCAGCCTCTCCGGCCACTCTCACTCCCAAGGGGAGGACGTGCAGGGGTTACGAGCATGGTCTCAGGAATCAGTCAGGGTTCAAAGCCCAGCCAAGTCCTGGCTCCATAACCTGGGGGAAGTCCCCTAATCCCTCTCTGGTGTAGCTTACTCATCTGTAAAATGGATTTATTAATAAGTTGTTAGGAGGATTAGATGACTTAATAACATCAAACGCTTAGAAGAGGACCTCCAACAAAAGAATCACTTAACAAATATCACTAGTATTATTGCCAACAGTCTGATTAGCCCAAGGCAGAACTCGCAAACTGGCAGCCCCACAGGTCAAGTCTGGCCCACAGATGTGAATTACTGGCCTGCGGTGCTGTACCAGGTTTTGAAATGCCCACTTTTAGGAGATTCTACATGAAGATCAGTATTTTCAGCTTTCCTCTGGAGCCGAGGAGGGGCTACCCGCTTGGGGACAGGCCACAAGTCCCCAGGGCCCCCCAGTCCTTCCACCCCACCCCCACTCCTCCTTGGCTCCTTCTTGCTGCAACCCAGGGTCAGCTGTCACTTGTCATCATGCTGGTGCTCTGGTTTTTATAACAAAGAGAAAAGAGAAGTATTTCTTGTCCCTTGTCTTAGTCAAAGTGGGAAAATGATTCATGTGAGGCTGAAATAGGGCAAAACGAATCTATGGTGACAGAAATCACAACAGCAGTTGCCTCTGAGGATAGGACTTCCTGGAAAGAGGTAGGAGGGAACCTTCTGGGGGAATGGAAATGTTCTGGAAATGTCCCATATTTTGATTCCCTCTGTGTTTTCACACATGTCTGTGTTTGTCAAAAATCATCAAACTGTTTGCTTCTGGCCATGCATTTCACTGGACGTAACTTACACCTCGATAAGAAAAAAAGAAGCCGAAACTGAAAGATGGGTCAGGAGGGTCTCATGTTTCAAAGAAAACGGTGACTAACTCCTTCTCGGGTGTGAAGACATCGCCTGTGAGTTGAATATACTGGCAAAGAAGAGAGCCTGAGGTGCCCCTGGGAAATCGACCCGCTTCCCCTGCTCACATGTGAGTTGGAGACCTACAGTCTGAGACCATGATTGATCTTCAAAGAACTGCACAATGGCCACTAGTCGCATGTGGCTGCTGAAATTAAAATTAATTAAAATTAAATTAAAATTAAAAATTCAATTCCTCGGGGCGCCTGGGCGGCTCGGTCGGTTGGGTTCGTCTGACTTCAGCTCAGGTCATGATCCCAAGGTCCTGGGTTGAGTCCCGCACTGGGCTCCCTGCTCAGCGGGGAGCCTGCTTCTCCCTCTCCCTCTGCCTGCCGCTCCCCCTCCTTGTGCTCTCTCTCTCTGTCAAATAAATAAATAAAATCTTGAAAAAAAATTCAATTCCTCATTTGCACTAGCCACATTTCAAGTGCTCACCAGCCACATACGGCTCACGGACGGCACAGATACAGAACATCTGCCTATCACAGCAAGTTCTATCGAATGGCACGGGCGTACGCTCTCGCTACAAAGCCCGGCTCCCTTCTGGATCACCCGCCGGGGCAGATACCACGATCACGGCTGCGCCTGACACAGACGAGGTGCTCAGTATCATGAGCTGAATGAATGAATGCAGGGAGAAGCAGCACACAGTGCAGCCTCGGTTTGAGACCCGACTCTGGTCCTTGCCAGCTGTGGGGCCCTCCAGCGAATCTCCCCTCTGAGCCTTGGTGTGGTCAGTAGAGATGACTGCATGGCTCTCTCTCCCTCCCTCTCAGGCCCAGGCACATAAAGCAGTGTCCTCACGGGTGCTCAGAGTGCCAGTGTCCAAGAAAAGGCCTGCAGGGGAACTGATGTAGAACAGGTAGGAGGCATGGGAGTGGTGGGAGGGGCCCCTGGGGGCGGTTCTGTTTGTGAGAGTAGCTTCTGAAACTGGGGGAGGGGTGGCAGTGCTGGGCCCAACTCTGCGGGTTCAGGAGGGAGGGCTGCTGAGCACAGGGAAAAATCTACGTTGGCCCCCATGCCCGGCCGCCAGAATTTGAGCTGAGCAACAGTATCAGACACACACAAACACCGCTGTGGTCACGGCGGCTGGGACAGGGAGCCACCTCGCTCCCCAGAGACCCCTCTGTCCTGCAGGGTGTGGACCCCCATCGGGGCAGGTCAGGATGGGGGCACCTTGCTCAGGGCCCAGCCCTGTCTTCCCAGCACCCAACCTTCTCCATCTCCAACCACACAGAGCCTCTTAGAAGAGAGGGATGTCAGGGCTCATCGATCTGTTTGTTCACTCATTCAAATATTTATTCGGCACCTATTGTGTGCCAGGAAATGAGCTCCACGCTTGACACACATCACTGAACAAGACAAAGTCCTTGTCTCAGGAGCTTGACTTTTAATCGGTAAGACCAACAATAAACAATGTTGCTAAGAGTTATCATAATAACAACATCTGGGTGCCTGGGTGGCTCAGTTGGTTAAGCATCTGCCTTTGGCTCAGGTCATGATCCCAGGGTCCTGGGATCGAGGCCCGCATCGGGCTCCCTGCTCAGCGGGGAATCTGCTTCTCCCTCTCCCTCTGCCCCTCCTCCCCGCTTGTGCTGTCTCTCACTCTCAAATAAATGAAATCTTAAAATAATAATAATAATAACGGCACCTAACATTTATTGAGTACTTACTGTGTGATGAGCACAGGTGCTTTTTATTTTTTATTTTTTAAAGATTTTATTTATTTATTTGACAGAGAGAGACACAGGGAGAGAGGGAACACAAGCAGGGGGAGTGGGAGAGGGAGAAGCAGGCTTCCTGCCGAGCGGGGAGCCCGATGTGGAGCTCGATCCCAGGACCCTGGGATCATGACCTGAGCCGAAGGCAGACACTTAACGACTGAGCCACCCAGGCGCCCCACAAGTGCTTTTTAATGCATTTCGTATTTAATCCTTACAAAAATAATGTGTTATTATTGACCCCATTTTACAGGTGAAGAAACTGAGGCACAGAGAGCTTATGGCCAAGATCATGCAGCTCTGAGTGTTGGCGTTTGGGATTCGAACGCAGGGAATCTGACTCTAGTCTCTAACCCTACCCAGTACCCTGTAGGCTCACTGCAGAGACTGCCTCATTGTGTCATAAAGAAAGTATAGGAAGGGGGCGCCTGGGTGGCTCAGTTGGTTAAGCGACTGCCTTTGGCTCAGGTCATGATCCCAGGGTCCTGGGATCGAGCCCCGCATGGGGCTCCCTGCTCGGCGGGAAGCCTGCTTCTCCCTCTCCCACTCCCCCTGCTTGTGTTCCCTCTCTCGCTGTCTCTCTCTCTCTCTCTCTGTCAATTAAATAAATAAAATTTAAAAAAAAAAAAAAAAAAAAAAAAAGAAAGTATAGGAGGGCAGTGGTGGGGTAGTGAACTCCTGGGGAGGAGTGGAAGAAGGCCTCTGTGAGCAGGTGACATGTACACTGAAACCAGAAATGACAGGTGTCAGCTGTCAGAAGGTCATTTCAGGCAGAGAGAACAGCAAGACCAAAGCCCCAGAGGCAGGACCAAGCGTAGTGTGCAAGGAGCAGGAAGAAGGGCAGTGTGGCTGGAGGGGAGTGAGCCTTGTCTGAACCCCACCCCATCCCCATTCTACAGATAAATTAACTGAGGTCCCAAGAGGAGGCTCCCTGAGTAAGCTGAATCAGGGGCTGAGCCAGGACCAGAAGCCAGGCCTCTGGAATCTCAGTCCAGTGCTCCTTCCAAAGCCCCACATGCCTTTGCCATGACTGCTAAGGGCTAGGTAGTGAGCACTGAGCCAGCTTGGGCCTAGGATGGCCATGGGCAGCTGATGGCCCAGTATCTCCCTGCACCCAGACCCTCCCCTTCCTTTTGGGTCCGGTGCGTCAGCTCCTGGGCCACTCGCTGCTCAGGACCCCTGCCCACATTTCTGCAGCCGGGGCCAGGCAACACTGGCTGCCCCACTTTACATCCCCCAGTGGGGGCTCGCTCCCCTTAATTCACTTTTCTCTTCACGGCAACTCTCAGGGGTCGGAGTCAGGGTCTCCAACGTCCCGGGTGGGAACGCAGATTTTGAGGTCGGACACATTCAGCTCAGCTGTTGGGGAACTGTGACGTTGAGCGAGTCATGCCACCTCTCGGAGCCTAGTGGCTTCCTTGCTGGGCTGTTAGGAGTGGCCAGTGAGACACTGTGGGAAGTGCCATGCCCAGTGGATGCCACAGAGTAAATGCTTTGTAAAAGGCAGCATTCAAACATCATCACGACACCTGTGGGCGGGGGAGTGCCGGGAGCATGGGGGCACCTTGCATCCTAGGAGCCATTCTGGTCACCGTCCCCGCTAGCTCTGGGGCTCCAGTTCTAGAGCAGAGTGTTGCATGCTTTGACCCCCTGAGGAAAACAACTGAGGGCTGGAAGTGGGAGCTCTTCTCCACCAGCCCAGCCCAGCCCTGCTCCGATGGTGGTACCCCCTCCAGCCAGGAGACCAGGTGGTCAGGTACAGGGGAAAGGCGCCCTCCACCCCTCCCAGGCTGAGCCTGACTTGAGGATCCTCGTGAGACAGAGATCTGGGAGGAAGATCTTGGCTCAGAAAGAGGAGGAGCCTGGCTCACTGTTTTCCTAATAGCCCAAAGGGTCATGTCCCTTTCTGGTTCCCCCCAGAAGGTCTAAAACGGGTCACCTGTGGAAACCTGCCTGCCCCACTTGTGCACGGAACCATAACCCAGCTTCAGCCACTCACATGGGAACTGCCGTCCTTCCCCTAGAGCACACCTTCTACTTCTCTACTTCTCTACCTCTGGACCTTTGCTTATGCTGTCTTCTCCGCCTGGAGAACCTTGCTCCCTGCTCGACTCGCAGAGGCCTAGCCTTTTTCTTTTGAGGTTCAGCCTCAGCTGAAACGGCTCCTTCTTTGGGCACTTTACTTTTACAAGCATTTCTGGAGGCTCTCAGGACTGGCTGGCCTCCTTTCTCACGTATCCTGCCAGGGCTGGACACGGGAGCAGTCAGAAACCTTAATCTCCTTCGTCCCCTGCCCCAGACACCACTCGTGTAGGATTCCCAGGGGCTGCTGGGCTCCTCCCTTGGAGGAATGGAAAAGCACTCTCATTGGGCAAAAATTCCTTCTGTGAATTGGAGATAAGATGAGGAAAGGTGTCCTGTGGGAAGGGCCAGGAGACCTGAGCTCTGGTGTGTGTTCCAGAAGCCCTAGGTCAGGGATGAGGCTGAAGCGGCAGGAGTGAGGCTGTCCAGAGCCTGTCAAGGACCTAGGAAATGTGGCTCTGAGACCTCGGACAAGTCACTTAGCCTCAGCCTCCTCGTTTGAAAATGGGGCTGATACTCCCCACCTCTGTTAAATAGAAGGGAAAAGCCCTTGGCACACGGGAGGTGCTGGGGCCTGAGGCAAGCTGGAGCCATGGACTGATGCAGACAATCCCCAGGGATCCCCAGGGCTGCACTGCCGCTCCTCTTCCTGCCACCCAGGGCCTCCCCTGTCAGGAGCAGCTTTAAAACTCTCCAGTACTTGGGCTGGAAGCCAGAGCTTCTTTTTTTTTTTTTTTTTTTTTTTTAAGATTTCATTTATTTATTTGACAGAGAGAGTGATAGCGAGAGCAGGAACACAAGCAGGGGGAGTGAGAGAGGGAGAAGCAGGCTCCCCGCAGAGCAGGGAGCCCGATGCGGGGCTCGATCCCAGGACCCTGGGATCATGACCTGAGCCGAAGGCAGAAGCTCAACGACTGAGCCACCCAGGCGCCCGAAGCCAGAGCTTCTTCACGTTGCTGACCTCTCGCCAAGGGCTTAGCCAGACCCAGCTGGAGCCTGTCATTCACTGTTTCTGAAAGTTATCATAGCTGGAGAAAATGTAGGCCAGCAGGGTGCCTGACAGGAGCCTGGCCTTACCTCCTGGCTAGTGGGGACTGGAACTGGGCCAGAGGGGTACCCACTGCCTCTGAGAGAAGCCACGGGACCCTCCTGCTCTCCCCTGCCCATCCCCCAGGCCCCACTGGGGCTCTGGGGTTCTGGGGCCACATCTCGGGCCTGGGCCTGTCTCATCCCCACTGGGGCACGAAGCACAGAGTTCCACAGAAAGAACTCTGGGCTGGGTTGGGGCAGGTGGTGGGGTGGTCACTCCCACTCTGCGGTTAAGAAAATAAACTCTAGTGCCAAGCTGCTTGGGTTCAAATTCTGGCTCTGTTATTTACCAACTATGTGACCTTGAGCAAGTTACTCCACCTCGCTGGGCCTCTGTTTTCTCACCTGTAAAGTGGTGAAGTAATAGTACCTACCTCACTGGGTGATTAGAAGGATGCAATTCGTTCTTTGTGAAGTGTTCACAACAGCGCCTGGCACCCAGTTACCACTGGATTGGTTAGCTGAATTGATGGGTGGATGGATGGATGGGCTGATCCACCCAGGCTCGGCCCCGTGGCTCACGAGGCCCTTTAACATCTGTGCAGACATCATTATCTGCCGCCCCCCAGGCAGGTCGTGATCACAACTCTCCCACCGGCTTCCTTTGCCTGGCAAAACCTTGCCACTGCTGTTTGTCCCCAAAACTCCTTCAACACCTAGTTCAAATGCCACCTCCCCTCTGAAACCTCCTTGGTCAAGACCCTCAGGGTTGTAAGTGACAGAAACCCAGCTCCCGCTTGGGTTTATAACAAAGCAAACGCTTGCACTGCATGAAGGGGAGGGAGGGCCAGGCCTGGGACAGGAAGAGATCCAGGAGCTCAGAGGAGGCTCTTGGGTTCTCTCCCCTCTCTTTCCTTCCCTTTGTGTTACCCTCGTTCTCACCTCCTGGGTTTAGACTGGGCCAGGCTTACCTCCTGGCAGCTGACAGCCCTAGAGAAAAGAACCCTTCTTTCTCCCTGTGTTGAAATATAGTCCTAGGGGGGCTCCTGGGGGGCTCAGTCGGTTAAGCGTCTGCCTTCGGCTCAGGTCATGATCCCGGGGTCCTGGGATCGAGCACTCCCCTTCCCCCACTCCCCCAGCCCCCCACCCCAGGGTCCGGGCTCCCTGCTCAGCGGGGAGCCTGCTTCTCCTTCTCCCTTGAGCCCTCCCCCTGCTCATGCTCTCTCTCTCTCTTGCAAATTCTCTCTCTCTCTCAAAAAAGATATTATTTATTTATTTGAGAGAGAGACACACAGTGAGAGAGGGAACACAAGCAGGGGGAGAGGGAGAGGGAGAAGCAGGCCCCCCGCCGAGCAGGGAGCCCGATGAGGGGCTCAATCCCAGCGCCCTGGGATCATGACCTGAGCTGAAGGCAGACGCTTAACGACTGAGCCACCCAGGCGTCCCTAAATAAATAACATCTTGAAAAAATATATATATATAGTCCTAGTGAACAACTCTGATGGGCCAGGCCTGGCTCATATGTCCTCCCTGTGAAGAGGCAAAGGCAAGGTCCTGGGATGTGCACCCAGCTACTCCCAAAGGGAAGCGGTGCCAGCAGCAAGAGAGGGAAGAGAGCTGGATAGACACAAATCTGTGCCCACACCATCCCCCTGACACCCTGGCTCTGCACGCTTTCCTTCCCCTCTGCTCCCACAGCACCCTGCACACCCCCCCGACCAATCCCACCACGCAACCGGATGACTTGGCACTGCACACGTGGCTGTCCCACCCACCGGACCAGGCAGTCTTAAAGGGCAAGGCTCCTGTCATTTTGGCCTCCTAGCACTCAGCTCTGGTCCCTGGAGATAAACCGCTTTCAACAAATGAGGAAAACAAGACAAGAAGTAGGGGCAGGGGGCGCCTGGGTTGCGCTGTTGGTTGAGCGTCTGACTCTTGGTCTCTGCTCAGGTCATGATCTCAGGGAGGGTCCAAGGATCGAGCCCTGCGTTGGGCTCTGTACTCAGCGGGGAGTCTGCTTGAGATTCTCTCTCCCTCTGCCCCTCCTGCACATGCTGTCTCTGTCTCTCTCAGATAAATAAATCTTAAAGAAGAAAGAAAGAAAGGAAAGAAAGGAAGAAAGAGAGAGAAAAAGAAAGAAAGAAAGAAAGAAAGAAAGAAAGAAAGAAAGAAAGAAAGAAAGAAAGAAAGAAAGAAAGAAAGAAAAAGAAAGAAAGAAAGAAAGAAAGAAAGAAAGAAATCACTTTCTAAAAAAAAAAAGAGTAGAGGCGGTTGCCCAAGGGGCCAACCAGGAACCAGGATAAGAATCTTAGTCTGGGCCCTTTGGATCCCACCCTGAGCCCACCCAGACCCTCTGCCCACAATCGTCAAAATCATCTTTAAAAAAAGCCTCCTTGAAATTTTATTCAAGCTGTCCAAGTGAAAAAAAGGTGATAGATCTTCTCCCCCTCTTTGGAACTGCCTTTTTGGGGAAATGGATGATAGGGACATTTGAGCTGAGTTCACTAAGCTACAGTTCAGAGTTGAGAGCCTCTGTACGTTTGGAAAAGAAAGCTTATCATAGGGTTGTGTGTTGGTAAAGGGATGTAGTTTTAGTTCTCACTGTTTTACAAAAGAATCTATTCCCCAGGAGTTCTGAGGAAAGCTTTGACAATCCCCAAGGGGCAATTAGGTTACTTTTTCACTGCTTCTCAGAAGGAAGAATTAATTTTTTCTCCTACTGCTCCTGTATGTATTTCCTTACTAACACTCAGGATTGGGGATTTTATCTTGTAACTATCCCAGTAAGTAAGTCCATGAAGCTCATGACTTGGAAGATAAAACAAATATGTTTGCAATTTTGTGTTTATTTTTATGTAAATATTTAGGATGTGAATTACACAATTCTAATAAAACTTCATGCTGTTTCATTACAAAAAAAAAAAAAAACAAAAACAAAAAACCAAACCAAAACAAAAACCCTCTTTGAGGAGACTGGAACCCATCCCTCAGGAAGCAGGAGACGGGCCCCCAGACTGGTGCACCCGTGGGAAAGGGCCCTGGCTTTGCAGTCAGTTGGACCTACGTTCCAACCAGCTTCCAAAGACACGTGTTATGATCTAGGGCAACCCCAGTGGTTGTGGGTATTGAACGAGCAAATATGGACAAAGCATGCGGCGTGTAGTAGGGACCAGAGGAATGGGGGCTACTGCTTTCAGAGTCGGGCTTCCTGGCCCTCTCAGGGCCACGGCGGGTCTGGCTGGCTGCCCAGAAGGCAGGGCCCACAGGGTCACAGCCCCAGCACCTCCCCTCACCCCACGTGCAGGAATGTTCCCAACGTCCATCCAGTCCTCCGTCCACCCATCAATAGGCCCCGCGGGCCCATCCCACACCAACAGCACGGGCTTCCGGGGCAAGCCAGCATGGCCAGCTGACACAGCACGTGGCCCACACATCGTCACCCGCGACACTGAGACACGGGACAGCGTGGCAGCAGGAGCGTGGCGGACCCCAGACCCCGGCAGCCCGGGTTCAACCCCAGCTCTCGCCCCTACAACCTGGCTGACTTGGGCGAGTGGCACGGCCTCTCTGCGCCTCAGTGTGTCAGCAAAACAGAGGAAAAGAGCACCACCCTCCCGGGCGGCCCCAAAACACGCGAAAATACGTGAAGCGCCGCGGACATGGTGCTGCTGTTGTCTCGATTCTGCCGTGCGTCTGTGGGGGTACCAGCTGGGCCCCCACTGCACAGACGGGAAAGCTGCCCAGAGCCCGCCCCAGACACCAGGTCCATCTGACTCTGAACTCCCTGTTGTCTTCCCTCCACCCCTCTGCCCCCAGATCCCCTCCTGGACTCTGAAATCCTGTCTCGGCATGAAGGGCTGGTCCCCACCTGCCGCGTGGGAGGGCACCTCCCCATGTCCAGCCCCTGCCAATCAGGGTGGACCCTCGCCAAACCAGATGCTCCCGAGCTGGCTTGCCTCAGTGACCAGGAATGTCCGCCTAACAAAGCCCACCCCGGGCTCAGCTTCGCATCTGGTCCCCATTACCCCCACCACCACCACCGCACATGTGTCATGCTTGCCGGGGAGGCCAGGGAGAGCCCGGGAGGAAATGCCTAGCAGGAGAGGAGGCCGGAATCCTGCTGACAGTGGGGGAGCAGTGGCTGTATTGGCTCAAGGGGACACACGCAGCCCCATCTGCAGTCATGGCCCAGAGTGGTCCCCGGCAGCGCAGAGCAGAGCTGAAGAGGGGGTGGAGAACCAGGGAAAGGGAGTGGAGGGGTGTCGAAGGGAGGGAAGGTGCTAGGCTGCGATTCCGTGGGACGGGTTCTCACCCCCATCTGCAGTGGGAAGAGCAAAGGTTGCAGAGCGGAGAGACCTGGGCATGAATTCCTGTAATTTACTGCTGTGTGACCGTGGGCCAGTGGCCTCACCTCTCTGAGCACATTTCCTCATCTATATCATGGGGACGTGCAAACCTACTTCATGGGCCTGTGGTGAGATTTAAGGAGATAACCCACGAAAAGACAAAGGTGCAGGAATTCAAGTTCCTCTGCCTCCTAAGGGCATGGGCTTCGATACTGGACATGAACGGGACAGCTCCCGGAGAGGCGGTGTGGGTGGCCGGAATGACCGTGGGGTTCAACCTGAGTGACAGTGTGGCCTGTGTTATGGAGGTGGCTGTAGCGATGGCCCCGTTGTGGCTGCTCACATGTACCAGCAGCCACAGCAGCAGCCACGAACACTGTCTCCTGAGCGAGGCCCAGTGCTAAGCAGTGGAGATACAGAGAGGTTAAGTAACCAGTCCAAGGCCACACAGCTGCTGGTGAGAGGCCGTAATTCAAACCCAGGTCTACTGGCTCTTAGGTACCACAGGATCCTGCAGCACGGAGTGGGAATTCTGGGCCAGGCGGCCTCCCTGCCTGCCACAGGCCCACAGTACCCAGCGGCATTCCCAAACCCCCTCCTGGGCCCCCAAACTCCTGGCTCTACAGCCCAGCTCCCTCCTCCCCACGCTGAGGCTTGGCTCCTGCTCAGCCAGCCCAGGAGCCAATTTGCAATTGCACAATTAACAACTGGGAACAACTTTTCTTCTCTTCAAGGAAGAGAAGAGCCCAAGCCTTGGTGACAAGGACACAGCCAGGCTGCTGCCAAAACCCTTGAGGTCTGTCCTCAGTCCCCGCCAGGCTGTGGACACCCCTTTCCTGACCCAGCCCAGCCAGGAAATCAAGTGTCAGGCGGCCCCTCTCTGTCTTGTCTTCCTTTCTGATCTAAGTCCTATCCCCCACCCCCACCAGGAAGACTTCCCAAATGCCCCAGCCCAGAGTGTTCACATGTCCCTCTGCTCCTGGGCACCACTGGTCCTCAATTCGTCTATCTACTGCCTCTGGGCACCACTGGTTTGTCCATTTATTCAGCACCCCGCCTGCCCCACCTTCAAAGGATCCCGTACGTATCTCTATCAAATTCTAAGTAACTAGCATCTGTGTGTTTGCTTTTGTAAGCAACAGGCAGGATATCCCTCTCAATAGTCTTTCAGTCTAATACAGGACACACAGAGGCTGCCTTACCCATAACCTACTTCTTAGCTTGGAGAACTCTTACTCACCCTTCAGAACCCAGATCAGATGTCATCTCCTCCATGAAGTCCACCTCTGCGTCCTAGACTGCCCCAACTGTGTGCACCTGTAGTGATGTGGGTGTATCTCTAGTTAGAATATCCTTCCCCCCATAATTAATAGAATTCCCCCCGTAATTAATAACTACCTTCAGGGGGGCACCTGGGTGGCTCAGTCGGTTAAGCGTCTGCCTTTGGCTCAGGTCATAATCCCAGGGTCCTGGGATTGAGCCCCACATCGGGCTCCTTGCTCAGCAGAGAGCCTGCTTCTCCCTCTCCCACTCCCCCTGCTTGTGTTTCCTCTCTCACTGTATCTTTCTGTCAAATAAATAAGTAAAATCTTAAAAAAAAAATTTGTTTAAGGAAAAGTAACTACCTTCATGGGCGCCTGGGGGGCTCAGTCGGTTGGGTGTCCAACTCTTGGTTTCAGCTCAGGTCATGATCTCAGGGTCCTGGGAGGGAGCCCTGTATCGGGTTCTGTGCTCAGGGGGAGTCTGCTTGAGAGTCTCTCTCTCCCTCTGCCCCCACCCACTCATGTGCACAGGTGTGCGCGTGCGCTCTCTCCCCTCTCTCTCAAATAAATAAATCTTTTTTAAAGGTTTTATTTATTTATTAAAGAGAGAGGGGGGGAGCATGAACAGGGGGAGAGTCAAAGAAAGTAGCAGACTCCCTGCTGAGCAGGGAGCCCGATGTGGGGCTCGATCCAAGGACCCCGGGATCATGACCCGAGCCGAAGGCAGATGCTTAACCGACTGAGCCACCCAGGCGCCCCTCAAATAAATAAATAAATCTTAAAAAATAAAAAACAACAAACCTACCTTCTGGGCACTGTGCTAAGGTTGCTTCACTCAATTCTAAACTATCACTAACTCTGCAAGAGAGAGGCAATATCCCCATTTAACAGATGGAGGTGATAAGGCCCAGAGAGCTTGACAGACTAACCAAACATCACACAGCTAGTAAGTGGCAGGCCAGGGACTTGAAGACAGTTCTGCTCATGCTCCTAGCAGATGGCTGATTCTTCAGTTGGGTCCAGCTGCTTCCTCCATGATGGGTCTCTCCCAAATGCATCTGGATCCTAAACCTAGCATGGTCCCAACCTTTGCAGTTCCCCAACAGATCAGCCCCAGAGGTGAGAAGCCACTCAGCCCCAACCCCATGGTGGCATTCAGGCCAAAGGTGACAACCAGCTGGTCCTGCCCCACTCCACCAGCCTCTGGGATGACTCTGAAAGCCCTAAGCACCTGTATCCAGGCAACAAGGCATCAGAAGCAGCTCCTGCTTGCCCCGTCTTCCAGGCTTCTGAGAATGCGCTCCCTGTCTACATAGGGGATACCTAAGCTGGGGGAAGAGTGCAGGCTCTGGAGTCAGCCAGCCTGGGTACGGACTGTGGGACTTTGGGAATGCCACCTCTCCAAAGCCTTAATTGGCTCAGCAGCAAAATGGGAAGAGCCCCCCCTCCAACATCCTTGCAGCAGATTGTTAAGATCATGAACGTTAAGTGTCTTACACAGTGCTGGGCACGCATCCACTCATTCAGTTGACAGATATTCACTGCACACCTACTATGTGCCAGACACTGTTCTCAGCACTGTTCACAGCAGCAAACAAAACAGAGCAATATTCCCGACCTTAAGAGGTCTTTCACCCTCAGAGCAGGGGCCCCCCTCGGATTGTTGGTCCCATGATATGCTGGCCTCTCTGATCCTCATCCTTAACACAGATAATATATATACACCTTGGAAACTCTCCTGTGGCCACCAAGAGACATGGCCAAGGAAGTCCCCCCCCCCCCCCCCAAGCATCATCTAAACAGTCAACGAGAAAAACCTAAATGCCTGTCTACAGCAGCCCGGATGGACCCCGGCAGGGCTGTGTCGTGGAATACCACACAGCCCTGAAAATGAACTGCATGCAGCTCAAACAGCCCAGAGAGAGAAGAGCTGGCTGCAGAAGTAAACGCATGGCCTCCTCCCCATGGTTTCTAGTTTTAAAGCCTGTGAGCAATCCTATGTATCGTCTGGGGAGGAAGAAACATCCAGTCAAGGTAGCAAGGCAGTCATTCAAGAAAGTAGTTTCTTCTGGAAGACAGGGTGGTAGGCAAGGAAGGGGAGCAGGTAGGAACATGTCGGCGGGATGAGACTGCATTTGGAATGTTTTAGTCCTTAAACTGGATGGCTGGTTCACCAATGTTTGTTTTTACTGAACTCTGTGCTTTTCATATAGCTGAACTACTGTGTCACACACCAAAAAAAGGCATGGGCTGTGGAGGCGGACAGACTGGGATTTAAAGCCAGCCCAGTGCTTTGCTGTTGTATGAGCTCAGTTTTCTCCTCTGTGAAGTGGGGATCGTAACAGCCCCCAGGACTCTTCTGAGAATCGCACGAGGTTGTGCTGGTAAGGTCCGTGCAGTTGGGTGGCCTGGCACACAGAGGCTGCTATTGTTCTTGCTGTGGGGAGACTCTCCTAAAATGAACGGGCAGAGGAGAAGCATCAGTCCACAGGCCTCAGATTAAAGGGGGGAAGGGTTTACTTGTCCCCAGCCCAGGGCGGCCTTCAGTGATTCTTAACTGGTGACGCATCGGGGGCTCTGGGGATTGGCCAATCTTGGTCTCTTGACCAGGATACATAAAGTCACAGGCCTGGGCTGGCTGGACTCCCTTCTCAGTTCCTGGGCTTCTGGGGACCCCTCCCTGTTGTGAGCTGGGCGGGACAGCTGGGCTCCCTCCCTGCCTAGCTCTCCCCGGCCTCTCCTGAGATCCTGCTCCTCATTCTCAAGGAGAAGCCTCAGCCACCTTATACCCAAATAAACCCTCTGGAGTAATTTCCACAGGTCCCAGGCTTCAGCAGGTGTGGCCCAGAGCATGGAGCCCAGGTGTCTGTCTCCTGGTTCAGATCCAGGCTCGGGGTGTGACTTCAGTGTTCTCAACCCTAAACTGGGGCCACCGCCACCTCTCTCTCCAGGCGGTAATGGAGAATACTGGACGACGGGGTCTGCACCTCAGAGATGCATCTCAAAGGCATCAATGGTACATCCCAGGGGTTAGTCATATGTATATTTAATGAGTTATGTTTTTAAACGATTCCTCCCAGCTTTGGCACAACCTAAGTGGCAGTCCTATTGGACTCAAAGCTGAACCAGGGTGAGGGGACATGTGTAGGGGAAGGCAGGGCAGGACCTGGGCAGAAAAATGGCAGGAAAGGGGGAGCAGGGAGCCCCCACATGGGTTCTCAGCCACCCGAGCCCAGGGAGGCTACCCTCACTGGCACAAGGCCATGAGTTTATCAGAGTTCCCGAGAGCCCAAGGGCATTTCTGGGGCACAGCTCCAAGAGGGCGGCCAAAGGGAGTGGGGGTGGCTGTGAAATTTGATTTCAGATTGTAACGCATCTGGGGAACATTCTGATTTCATCCCTGCCCTGGCCTAACCCGGTCACACCCCCATTCAGAAAGAGCAGCCCGGACCAGGGGCATCCTCCCTGCAGACCTAGGCCCCACTCTAGCTACTCACTGCGAATCCCTGGGGGCCGAAAGCTCCCTTCCCTGGGCTTCCATTCCTCCGTCTGAGTATGGACGGGATGATAGCTGAGGTCTAACCAATCTAGCAGACCCGCTCCACATGCCTGGATAACCAGAGCCCACCAAATCCCCCGCCCTGGTAACGTGGCCCTCCTCCACCCGGCCAGTCCTGCACACAGGTATGTGCTCCCAAGTCAACGAGGGAGGGGATTACAGCCCAGGTGGACGCGACTCCGCAGGAAAGTGAGTTGGGGTCCCCACGGTGTGCGTGGAGAGCGTGCCTCCAGCGGAGGAAGCCACACGGGGAACGCTGTCCACGCTCCGATTTTGTACCCCCTCTCAGCACGTCAGACTTCGAGGGCTTGGACGGAGCTGAGCCTGTACAACTCCCTGGGCTCAGTTTCCTCATCAGCTAAGTAAAAATAACACAACAGACCGGATGGGGCTGCTGTAAAGCCATTGTAAGATGTGTGTGTCAGCGAGCCGGCATACACTAGGTGCTCAATAAACGTTGGCTCTGTGCTGCCTCCCCGACTGTCTACCGCAGCTCCTCTGGCACCAAGCCGGCACCCGGAGGCCCCGCTTGCTGGGTCCCCAGCTTGCTCAGCCCCCCACCAGGCCAACGAGCAGTCCAGATGTTTACACTGGCCAGCCAGGGCCCCCTGCCTGCAGGGGACAGGCTGAATAAACACCCGCGGTCACACAGCTCCTGCCTGCAGCGTCCTGCGGACCCCCTGCCTCCGGGGCTGGTCTTCGCTCCTCCGGCCTCCGCCCCACTCCAGATCCTCTGTTTACAGATTCACCCCGCAAACTGTGTCTGGGATTGGCTGCGTCCAGGTGCTACCTGGCAAGATACCCTAAGGCAGTTACAGCTATCTCCGGAGCAGGGCCAAAGGGAGAGAGGGCCAGGCTCTGGGAGCTGTGTTGGCTTGGACAGGTCACCCTGCTTCTCAGAGGCTCGGTTTCCTCATCTACAAAATGGGGACAAGAGGGGCAGTGAAGAACCAGTGGGGTAGTGTGAGCAAGGCACTAAGCGCAGCGCCTGGCTGATGGAAGGTGCTGAAAAAATCAGCTCTTATTACTATTTGATGGCTACTTGGGCGCCTGGGTGGCTCAGTTGGTTAAGCGACTGCCTTCGGCTCAGGTCATGATCCTGGAGTCCCGGGATCGAGTCCCGCATCGGGCTCCCTGCTCAGCAGGGAGTCTGCTTCTCCCTCTGACCCTGCCCCTCTCATGTGCTCTATCTCTCTCATTCTCGCTCTCTCAAATAAATAAATAAAATCTTAAAAAAAAAAAAACTATTTGATGGCTACTTGAGGAATTTGGCCAAAAAGTCAGTGGGCCCTGAGAGCATGTCTTAAAAATAAGTAATAGGAGGGCACCTGGGTGGCTCAGTTGGTGAAGCGTCTAACTCTTGGTTTCGGCTGAGGTCAGGATGTCAGGGTCCTGAGATGGAGCCCTGCATCGGGCTCTGTGCTGAGCACAGAGTCTTTCCCCCTTCTTCTCCCACCCCCTCTGCTCCTCCCGCTGCTCGCACTTTCTCTAAAAAAAATAAATAAACCAAAAAAAAAAAAAAAAAAAAAAACTAATAGGAAATTCTTGGCCAGACTGTGCCAAGCACTTTCCATGTATTATCTCGTCACGTCACACAGCAACTCTGATAGGGTGCATTATTTTTTTTCTTTTTTTTATTATGTTATGTTAATCACCATATATTACATCATTAGTTTTTGATGTAGTGTTCCATGATTCATTGTTTGCATATAACACCCAGTGCTCCACGCAGAACGTGCCCTCTTTAATACCCATCACCAGGCTAACCCATCCCCCCACCCCCCTCCCCTCTAGAACCCTCAGTTTGTTTATCAGAGTCCATCGTCTCTCATGGTTTGTCTCCCCCTCCGATTTCCCCCGCTTCAGTCTTCCCCTCCTGCTATCTTCTTCTTCTTCTTTTTTTTTTTTTTAACATATAATGTATTATTTGCTTCAGAGGTACAGATCTGTGATTCAACAGCGCTCACCATAGCACATACCCTCCCCAATGTCTATCACCCAGCCACCCCATCCTTCCCACCCCCCACCACTCCAGCAACCCTCAGTTTGTTTCCTGAGATTAAAAATTCCTCATATCAGTGAGGTCATATGATACATGTCTTTCTCTGATTGACTTATTTTGCTCAGCATAATGAGATAGGGTGCATTATTACCCCCATTTCCCAGGTGGAGAACTGAGGCCCAGAGAGGCTCAGTCACTTACAGGAGGTCACACAGCCCCTGGTAGGTGGAGGAAGTGCCTGATCCACGGCCTGTGCTCTTGACCTCCATACTTGCCCATGTCCCTGCGGGAGCCTCATTGGTGTCTTCCCTCTGCCCTTCATTCTGGGAATGCCTCTTCCTCAAGTCCCAGCCTCTTCCAGGCCACGGGAGTACTAGGAGCTGCCAGCAGCTGGGGGCTCAGCTATGTGGCCACCACTGCCCCAAAGCCTGGGGCAGATTGGATGCGATGTTCTTCTCTCACTCTGGGTCAGAGCCTGTAGGGTCCTGCGGCCGCTGGGCCTCCTGGTTTGGAGAAGGGGGAAGAGCCATTGTTGAGCGTATCACCTACCCCGTGCCAGGTTCTGGCGGGCATTTCCATGACCATCCTGTGCCGGAGCTATTATCAACCTCATTTTAGAGGAGGAGCCCAGGCTCTGAGAGCTGACACCACAGCCCATCGGCAGCAGAGCTGGGGACCCCAACCCCGGCCACTCTGACTCACCAGGCTGCCCCTGTCTCCTGAGGGAGATAAGACATGACACAAACAACCTAACACAAACCAGAAATCGATAAGGGCCTTCAGGGAAGGCCAGATAACAGGCTGGGGCATTTAAAGAAAGGGGCTTGGCCTTCCTGGGGAAGTCTTTGTATGAATAACACAAGAGGAATTCGTTCCAAGAGACGCATGTCCTGGGGGCACCCAGCAGCCATGCCCACAAGGGGGGGTCTGTTAGGGACCTAAGCCTGGGCAGGCAGGGCTGACCACAGGAAATACGCCTCCCTGTGCAGCCGTGGCCGGTCAGTGCCTTCACTGGTAATCAACACTTAATGAGCACCTGCTGTATACTGAGCCAGGCACCGGGCTTGCACGCTACTATATCTTATTCTATATTCCTAGCAGTCCTGTCACACAGGAAGAATTATTTTCATTTTAGAGAAAGAGACACTGAGGCTTAGAGAGGGAAGGGCGCTTCCTCAAGACCATTCTGTTTAGGAGGGTTGGGTCTGCCTGATCCCCACGTCCTAATGGAACAGAGTGGAGTACCTGACTACCTCTCGTTGGTCTGGACCCACCCCCTTCCTCCTCCCTGAGGCTCCCAGGGCAGCTTCCCCGGGCTCGCTGACCACTAGCCCCACGTGGCTCACAGGAACAGCTGGATAACGTCTGAGGTCAGCAATGTAGCTGCACTTACAGATGAGGAAACTGAGGCTCACAGTGTAGTCACAGGGCAGCTTCGAGGGAGATGGACTGGGGGCAGGTGTGTGTGTGGGTGAAACCAGGAGACCCCATACCCTAGCTGAGCTGAGAGCTGCTCCCCTTTCTAAGGCTTGGGGACAGGCCAGGGCTGCCCACCTCTGGCCCCCTGAGAGATGCTTCCTGTCCACAACTATGGGCACCTTGTGGGGAATCTGGGGGCCCTCTGCCCAGCAGAAGCTGAGGGATCCTGGCTATACAACTGCTATGGAAACATAGAGGATGCTCCAAGGGCAGGAGACCAGCCTGCCTTGCTCACCAGCCCAGTGCAAAGGGCAGGCCAAGGGCACAAGCTGGGGCTCCTCCCATGCGCCCCACCCCGATGCCCCAGGCCTTGTGATGAAAATGGCAATGCCACTGTTGGCATAGGAGGCTGGGAGGTGCTGCCGTTTGGCCCTGGGAGTTGGCAGTTGGCCTGAATAGCTGGGCAGGCCATGACAGAAAAACCCAGAGATGGTGAGGAGAATCTGAGGAGGACAGACAGAGGGACAGTCAGAGAAGAGTCAGGAAGGACAAGGGGGCTCAGAGTTAGGAAACATTTCCTGAGCCTGCGGGACATGGCTGCATCAAGTTGGCACCTTCTTCACACTAGTTTTGTCACTGGATCCTCTACACTCTCCCCCCACAAAAGATAAGCATGATTCCCAAGATTGCAGAGAAAAACTGAGGTCGGGGTGGGGGGTGATGGGCGCAGCCCAGGGCACGAGGTCAGGGGTGACAGAGGGACAGAAAGGAACGATGGAAAGGGGACACAAGCAAACACAACAAAGCTGTCTAGGTGGAGGGGACAGTGGTGGACCCAAGGCTTCAAGGCCCCCAGGGCCCAGGCCCACGGCTAGGGTGGCAGACATCCTCCCCCAACCACAGGCCAGGGCCTCCTCTTTGTCCTTCTACATATCATGTGGAATGAAAAGAGCACTGCTCTACAGGTCCTGGGTTCAAATCTCATCCCTGATTCTCACTTGCTATGTGACCTTAAGCAAATCATCTGCCTTCTCTGGGCCTTCTCTTTAAGACAAAAGCACCAGTTCAGGGCGCCTGGGTGGCTCAGTCAGTTAAGCATCTGACTCAAGTTTCGGCTCAGGTTTCAGGGTCCTGGGATCAAGCCCCCCCCCCCCCCCCCCCCCCCCCCCCCGTCATTAGCTCCACAGACAGCAGGGGATCTGCTGGAGATTCTCTCTCCCCGCCCCTTTCTCTGCCCCTCCTCCCACTCATGGATGCTCTCTCACTTTAACAAATAAATCCAAAAAAAAAAAAAAAAAGAAGCACAGTGTAAATGCTACTTCTAACTAGATGTGTGATCTTGGGCAAATCACTTAACCTCTCTGACCCTAAATTTCCTCCTCTGTAAAACGGGTCTATTAACGGTACCTATATCTGACAAAATTAACTGAAAATATGTCGGTTAAACACTTAGCCCATATGAGGCCCTCAATATTAGCGGGTATTAACATTACCATACCTTTTATTGGATTATCAGTGGGTCTCAATCTGAGGCGATTCTGCCCCTCTAAGGAGTTTCTGCATATACAGTGGGAGCATTTTTGGTTGTTAGATGACTGAGGAGTCCTAGCATTTAATCCTGGGGGCCACAGTTGTTAAATTCCCACAGTGTGTACAACAGTGCTGCAAAGTAACACAAATTGCCTCTCTCAAAATGCCAACATCCCCTGCATTCAGAAACACAGGCTGGGGCGCCTGGGTGGCCCGATCGGTTAAGCATCTGCCTTTCGCTCAGGTCGTGATCCCAGGGTCCTGGGATCGAGCCCCGCATCGGGTTCCTTGCTCAGCAGGGAGCCTGTTTCTCTCTCTCCCTCGGCCCCTCCCCTCTGCTTGTGCTCTCTCTGTCTCAAATAAATAAATAAAATATTAAAAAAAAAAAGAAACAAACAAACACAGGCTGCTAATCTCAAAAGACTGTCCCTGTGTTCTTGATCTCCAAGTCCAACAGGAGGCAGTGTAGGGTGGTGGGTCTCTGGGTTACAATCCTTCTCTGCCACCAACAAGCCATGAGAACCTGAACCTAGAGATATCATGTCACCTCTTTGGGCCTCAGTATCCTCATCTGTGAAAAGTGGATACTGACTGACCCGTGCCTGGTATGACTGCCTGGGGCTTGAACAGGGTGTTGATTACAGAGCCTCTAGAGCAGGGTACTTGGGAGATGGCGGCCATTGCTACTGCAGAGCAAGGGAACAGGTGGGCGGGGCAGGGCAGATCCGAGAGTTACAGAACAGCCCTTCCACCCCGGCCGGCTGGCTTTCCTGCAGCTTGCTGGTCCCTGCAGGATCGGGATCCCAGTGTCTTGCCGGTCAGAGTGTGAGGTGGGTCTTGCTTGGGAGGGACAACCGGGCACCGCCCTCCTTCCAGGGCAGAGGCCAGTGGGGGCCAACAGGAATAGCCGTGGGCTGCTGAGACAAGAGGGAAGAAGGGAAGCACCAGGAAGGACCCTGAGCCAAGGGGACAGTTGAGCTGTGAACCAGGACCTGTCAGTGGTTCTCGTGGCTTGTGTGCAAGGGCTGGAAACCTGATATCTATCAGGTGGCAACGGCACCGTGACGGGGTAAAGGGCTTTGCATTTACCACACTTCATCCACAGAACAACCCTGCAAAGTAGGAGGTTCTGCCCCCACTTGCACAGACAGGAGATGCGATCGGACAGCCTACACGACTTGTACAGTTGCACAGTGTGGACACAAGGACACAATCACCATTCTTCCTCTCTCCGTCTTCTCCCTCCACCTCCCACTGTCCCTCTCTCTCTCTCTCTCTCTCCACTCCCGCTCTACTCCATCCAGTGGCCCCCTACTGCTCCAAAAATAAAGATAAACTACAAGCACTTCAGGCTCTGGCCCTCCCAACCTATTGAGCCTTATTTCAAAACATCTGCACTCTCCCTACCCTAGGCCCCAGGTGCTCTGCTTTTCCTTTAGTCTTTCCTATTCCCTTATGCCCCAGGGCCATTGCACACACTGTATGCCTGGAATGTTCTTCCCCTCCCAGCCAGTGAACATCACCTCTCCTTCAGATGACAGTGAGTGATCTAAGACCCCCTCTGACCTTTACTAGGTCAAATCCTCCCCTTGACCTTTACCAGGTCAAATCCTCCCATTACAAGCATAGCACCAGGACTTCCTAGCATTAGTCACCACTGCAATTTCACACTAGTCTGAGGTTATCTGGTAAAGAGCAACTTGCCCCCATGCTCTCCTCACATCAATTCACAGGTATCTGCCAAGTACCTACTATGTGCCAGATGCTGCCACAGTACTGCAGGGACAGTGGAGAACTAGCCAGATAAGGTCTCCACACCCATGGAACTCACATTCTGATGGCAGGAAACGGGAAGCCGAGGGCACCATATACACAAAGGGGTGGAGGTGGGAATGCAGAGTTGGCTGCACGGGGGAACTGCAGTCTGTCCAGCCGAAGCCGGGAGGACAGACCCGGGACAGCCAGAGATGAGGCTGGAGAAATATGCAAGGACCAGGCAAGGAAATAGGCCCAGAACACCCTAGAAACCCTCTGAGGGAGTCTGACTTGCTCCCAGGGTAATGGGGAGCAACGGAAGGGTTTGAAGCAGCATAGTGACGGGGCTCGCCCTGTGTTTCAGAGAGATGGCTGAGGCTGTGAGGAGGAAAGGCTGGAGGACAATGCTGGAGGCAGGGAGGCCAGGAAGGATGCTTTGACTTAATCCAGGCAAAGGTGGCCGACAGAGGCCAGCAAGGACGAGGAGGGGGAGGAAGGGGAAGGGAGCCAGAATATTGACAGAACTTGGTCAAGGACACATCTGGGCGCCACCTCCGATTTCACGGAGGCCACTGTGCTCAGCGGAGCCACCGACCGAGGTCAGGAGGGCAGGCAGAGTGCAGGTTTGGGAGGCAGGAGGTGGCCCTCACCAGGGGAGCAGCACTAACGCTGGAGGCCCGGCGGGGTCTGGGGCAGAGGAAGAGACGACAGCCTTGGGGACCACCCCAACATGCAGCGGCCAGATGGGAAGGCACCTCAGGCCATGGCACAAACCCTACCGAACCCCTGCCCGGTCTTCCTCAAAACGGCCGAGGTCGTGAGAAACAAGGAGAGTCTGGGAAACTGGCACAGACGAGAGGGAGTTAGGGCGACATGAGGACAAAATGTGACATGGTGCCCTGGGTGGGGACCTCGCCGCAAGAGCTGCTGAAATCCAAGCAGAGTGTGGGGTTTCATTAACGGTAATGTAGCAGTGTGGACCTCTGAGTGCTGACGGCACCATGGTCACATACATGCTACCATCAGGGGACACTGGATGAAGGTGGATGCCAGAATTCTCATCATCTTTGCAGCTTGTTTGCCCACTGAAAATTACTCCAAAAGAAGATGCTTATTTAAAAAAAAAAAAAAAGTTGCAGGATTCCTGGTCCCACAGATTGACTCTTGCAAGAAAAAGAAATGGGGTAGCAGGTGGTGGGCATCAAGAAGAGGAGTCAGCCCCGGGTGGGATGACGCTTGGATCTGCACCCTAGTGGAAATCGTGTGTGTTTGCTGAAATCCCTGACAGGGGTTCCAAGGCTGGGGTCGTTTCCAAAACCAGGGCTCCTCACACTTTCCCAAAGGCTCCCAGAGAGCAAGTCTGTGCCCGGGGAGGTCTGAGGACACAGATAAAAGCCTTCATCGAAGCCCCATGTTTTTTCATCTTAAAAATGCACGCCTGGGTGGCTCAGTCAGTTAAGCGTCTGACTCTCAGCTCAGGTCTTGATCTCAGGGTCGTGAGTCCAGGCCCTGCACTGGGCTCTGCACTGGGCATGGAGCCTACTTAAAAATAAAGTAAAGTAAAGTAAAATAAAATAAAAAATAAAGTAAAATAAAATAAAAATTCATGCCAATTCTACATTCTATTCCAAAATAGTACCTTTTGATTTTGCTATAAAAATACCCCCACTATATTCCCCAGGGCAGTCTCATGTACTGGTATGAAATGCCCAAATATGAAAATTAAGCATGGGGGCTCCTGGCTGGCTCAGTCAGTAGAGCATGTGACTCTTGATCTCAGGGTCATGAGTGTAAGCCCCACATTGAGCAGAGAGGTTACTTTAAAAAATAATAATAAAATAAATAAAAATGAAGCCTGAAGCCTCAAGAGTGGATAAGCTAACTTGGAGAGAAGGCGGAGGCAGGGGGACCAAAAGCTCTGTGGCCCTACAACCAGGTAGACACTGTACCAGGGACTCACAGTCATTCATTCTTCTCACAAATATTTATGTGCCTACCACACGCCAGCGCTGTTCTAGGCGGACCCAGCAGGGACCAAGACAGACCCAAATCCTTCTATGTCAGTGGGAGGGGACAGAGGAAAATAAATAGGTAAAACAGGGAGTATGCTAGACTGTGGTAAGTGTGACAGAAAAATCAAGTGGTGGGGGGATGGAGGTGGACAGAAAACGGGAAGGGCGGGCATTGGTCACCAGGGTGGCTGGGAAGGTGACACCTAAATAAGGACTCCAAGGAAGCAAGGTTGCTTTGCAGATGGTTTCTCATTTGTTTTTCACAACTGTGGGTGGTATTTACTTGCCCTGTTTTATAGATGAGAAAGCAAGCCTCAAAGAGGTAAAACAATTGAGTTAAGGTCACCTAGAAAAAAAATGGGGGCTCTGGGGGAGGGTATTGGACTGGATGCAGGCCCTTTATTCCTCTCTGAGGAAGGTGGTTAGGAGCACCCCCACCGCCCATCCTTGAGCCCCGGCAGTCATCAGTAACTGATCAAGCCCACAACCGCTCACTCCCTTGCTGAAGCCGGATTTCTAAGCCCTTCCAACTCATCAGTAGGGGGGTGCTGCACCTCCCCTCCATGCACCTTAACTTGATCAGATTCAAGAGGTTAAGGGGTAGAATGGGGCCAGCACGCCCCCGCCCCCCACCCCCCGCCGAGGGTGCTGGGTGGGCAGAGGAAGGAGGAGGGGGACCAGCGTTGGTCAAGGGGAGGGACCCTCCACCGGCTCAGCCCAGCATGGTTCTGTCTAGGGTGACCTTGATGGTTGCCAGGGATGTGGTTTACGGACTTAACAGCCTCTAGCTGCCCCACCAACAATCGCCCTGGGACCCCTCCAACCACGGCTAGAGCACTCTTCATAGTTGAGAAACAAGGTTGGAGGAGACCAAGAGGGGGGGGTCTCCCCACCCCTGAACTTTCCCCCTTCTTCCCACATAAAGAAACATTTCAGGGTTGAAGAAATGACTCATATTTCCCCAGAGAGGGCCAGGGCTGGGCTGAGTCAGTCTAGGGGAGCCCGAGGGTCACTGATCAGCCTGCCTGCTCTAGCTGAGGTGGCTCTGGGCCCCAGGAGGGCAGGGGACAAATGGAGACAGAGATGGCAGAGACAAATGGCTAGTAGATCTCCCAACCCACCCTTGAGCGTGTCACTGGGTGTCACCCAGCATTGCTCAAATGGAACTTGATGGAGAAGAAAATTCCTCTGGACTTTCCTGAACGAGCTTTATGGCTGACTCACCGCCACCTGGGGACAGCAAGCGAATTCACAAATCACCAAAGAAGGAAAAAACGGTTCCCATTAAGCAATCTCTTCAATGGATGGATCAGAGATCACCAGCATAAATGCTCACTTACATTTTTGTTCTGGGTTTTGTTCTTTAAAGAAGCATATCCTACAATAGCTGAGGGTCGGAACGGATCGCAAAGTGTTATTTTATGTATTCAATTCTACTTCTCCATTTTCTGGCATTAAACACTTAGAAATGTGTCCCCAGCGGCAATACGAACGATCAGTTGGCCGCGGGATTGTTTGTCCCCCATCCCGAGCCCGTCCTTATCTCGGCCCTGTGAGGTCACGCCCTCCTCCGCTCATCCTTCACTGGGCATCTGCTGACTGCAAATGTGCCGAGACAGCCAGGGTCCCTGCCCTCGAGGACTTCCCCTCCAGGGGAGAGAAGTAAAAGTCAGAATGAAAGTAACAACGTGAGGGCCCTGAGGACAGAATAGTGCCCGTTCTTCACCCAGCTCCAAAGGTGCTTCCAGCTGCCTGCCCTCCACAAAGGGTACCACCTGCCCCCCTTCCAGAAGGATCGCCTGGACAGGGCTCCAGAGCAACCTTCTGCTCATCCGCCGTTGCTGGCCTTCTCTCGTCCCTGCCAGTGGCCCCTCTGGGCCAGAAGCACACCCAGCCTCCACCCTGATAGGGGACACTTCATAGGAGCCTGCAAGAAACTCTGGCTCTGGAGTCAGCCAGAATACTGGCTCTTCCGCTTCTAAGCAGTGTGGCCTTGGTAGCTCACCAAGCCTCAACTTCCTCATCTGTTAAATGGGGACACAATAAGACCCATCTCTTGAGAGTCAATGCTAACGAAATGAGTCAACACACGTGCTGCTCACCCCACGGCCTGGCTCAAAGTAAAAACTCACTAAACTGTGGTTCCTTGGTCCTGCTCCATGGAGCAGACAGGCCAGGGAACCCTGAGAACAGGTGTTAGAGTTATAAAGGGGTCCTGGTACTGGCCTCCTGATGTCGGCCAGAGGCTCAAGGAGCTCCTGGCTTCTCCGTGAGGCCGCTAGTGGCTCGTACGCCAACCTACCTCATTTCCAAACCTACTGCCCATTTCACACCAGCGCCATGGTTTCCACAACTGAGCTCCCTACTGTGAGAAGGGGACTTTCTTAGACTTGTCCTAAACTTGCCTCACTCTGACCCAGCAGGCTCAGGGGGCCAAGCCAGTAGCACTGAAGGTTTTTCCTGCCCCTTCTCAGCCCTCATCTTTCTTCCATCCGATGTTCTGAGCCAACAATAGCTGCTTTCCAGGCTCGGTTGCCACACAGCGCACTTCTCCCTGAACAAAAATACCCATGCGGGGGAGGGGGGAAGCTAAGGGGGGGCCACAAAGTGGGGGGCGCTGGGCCGGCGGGGGCAGGGGTGTCAGGAGGAGGAGAGCACATTTCTTGAGTGCTTACTGTGTATCAGAGTGAGAAGGGCCCAGTTGCTGGTGGAGATACCGAACCCCAGGAGACTGTGGGGGTGGAGGGAGGGCTGGTCTCCAGGAGAGCAGGGGAGCCAGTCCCTGGAGAGGGATCAGGCCCAGGTCCAAGGTCCGGGGCAATGCCCAGGGAGAAGAGTGAGGTGAGTGGGCTCTAGAACCTAGTAAGAAAAAGGAAGCCTGAACCCCAAAGAGATTCCAAATCCTAAGAAAATGGGGGCTGAGTTTCATGACAGGGGATTAGAGCTTTCTTGGATCCCAGGAGGGGCATGGTTTAGACCAGGGTGGGAGGTGGGGAGAGGCCTGCAGAGCTAGAAATTCACTTAATCGAACATCTCCATGGTCTTATTTGCCAGACAAGGTTAACTGGGGGAAGAAAACAGAAATCTTAAAATGGTAGCCGGCAGTTTCCGCTTCAAGAGGTTTGGAGGAAGGGGTATCTCCTTGCTTCTGGGGAAACCCCACTGGGCAATGAAGTAGGCCCGGGCTTTCTTATGGCTCCTTTCTCTCCACAGTAGGGCATCTCCTCAGAGCCTTGGAACGCCCCCACCACCCTGCCCAGTGAGGGGCCGTTTGTGTGCAGTGTTTCCAGCCCCCACCCAGCCCAACTTCTGTGGACTCCTTCAAAGCCTGGGGAGGGCCTCGGTGCAGAGGTCACAGAGAAAGAATCTGGAGGTCAGAATACCGCCCCTCCCCCCCCAGATGTTTCAAAGACAGAATCTGTGTGCATAAAGCATCCCCCTCCCTAGAAGCCACCAGTCTTTGCGGGAGGGGGTCCAGACACCAGAAGGCCTGGAAGAACTCTGCAGGCATGGCTGCCGGGAATCTGCGCCTGAGTCAGAGTTTTGTGGAAGGCCCTGGGATGTGAGTTTTGATGCTGACCCTGACCCAGCAAAGCTCACACACCTCTGTAGGCTCTGTTCTCACCTGTCAAAGCACTGGGCCAGATCCCCTGCCCCACCCCAATCAATCACCATCAACTCTAACCCTCAGTGTCTCTGCCTCTCCCTTGCCACTACCACCAGCCTGGGCTGAACCACCCCCTCCCACCCCCCATTCTTGCCCCCTCCCCCAAGTCCATCTCCAGTCAGCAGCCAGAGTGAGTTTAATAAAAGGCACATCAGATCCTGTCACCTCCCTGCTGGCACCCCTCCTAGGCCCTGCTGAACCCTCCACCCTGCTGGTTATAAATTTTTGCCTTTTCTTCTTTTGCCAGCTTAAATGGGGTCTTTTGGTATAAAAGAAAATAAAGCAGATAAAGCCTAAAATTTATTGATTTGAAAACACACACACACACACACACACACACACACACACACACACACACACACACAGAGCTTTCCACTGCCCTTGGGATGAGGTCCAAATCTCTCACCTGGTTTACACAGCCTGTGGAGCACCCCTGGCTCCCCGGCAGCCTCACCTTGGGTCACTCTTGCCCTTGCTTTCTATTCCAGCTACACTGAACATGCTATAGGTCATCCACCTCAGGGCCTTTGCACATGTTATTCCCTTGGCTAGAATCTTTCTCTCCATCTTTTTAGATGGATAACACTTAACCCATCCTTCAGATCGCTTCTCAACTGTTTCTTCCTCACAGATGTCTTCCCTGACCCTAGTCTCCTCTGAGCCTCTGCTTGGTATGGGCTTCTCCGATAGAAGCTCACACAGCATCCTGCTCATAATTAGAGATCCATGCGATTACCTATGACCATGTCTCTGTGCTCACCATTCACCATCCTGTGCCTGCACATAGTGGGTGCTCAATAAATGGTAGCTATTGTCACCATTAATCTTCCCGTATTTACTTGGCTAGTGGATCCGGATTCTGTGCCTCTAAGAATCTGTGTGCAAGACCATACAAAAGAGGCGGTGTGGGGTACTGGGAAGAACACCAGCCTTGGCAGCGGAGGGATCTGGGTTATATCTGGTCCCAGCTCTCCCACTACAAGCTGTTTGGCTTTGGGCAAGTCACCTAACTTCTCTGAGCCTCGGTTTCCTGATCCTTTTTTTTTTTTTTTTAGATTTTTAAGATTTTATTTTTAGGGACACCTGGGTGGCTCAGTCAATTAAGCATCTGGCTCTTGATTTCAGCTCAGGTCATGATCTCAGAGCGGTGAGATGGAGCCCCACATCAGGAGTCTACTTCTCTCCCTCTGCCCCTTCCCACCCTCACACTCGCCCTCTCCCTCTTTCTCTCTCTCAAAATAAAGAAAATCTTTTTAAAAAAGATTTTCTTTTTAAATAATCTCTCCCCCCAACGTGGGGCTCAAACTCACAACCCCGAGATCTAGAGTTGCTTGTTCTACCGACCGAGCCAGGCAGGTGCCCCCTGATCCAGTTAATCTGAAGATTAAATTAATACTTTCGACAGATTGGTCACCAATGTCTTCATTATGACTGGTAGAAATGTCTTTCAGGACTCCCTGCCTCCTTTTGCCTCAATTTCTGCTACCAAGCAATGTTCTGAGGGCTGAAATGACAAAATAAAATGCCGAGAGCAATGCTGAGCCCAGAGCGGATACGTAATAAATCAGGATTTCCAAAGTGTGATGTGTGGCCCACCAGCATCAGAATCAGGGAGTTTGTCAGAAATGTAGGTTACTATACCCCCTCCAAACTTACTGAATCAGAAAGTCTGGAACAAGGGCAATGAAATTTGTATTTGCAACCAGAATCTCTGATGATTTTCATGCACACTCAAGTTTGAGAAGCATGGCAACCAACGCAATCTTCTTGCTGTTACCACTAACCTGTAAGCCCTGGGGGCCCTGACTCTAAGCCCAAAGGTTATCTGGAATGGGGTTAGAGTATCTGTCACCAGAAAGGCACATGGTCCATCATAAACTGATAGGTTTCCTAATGGCTTAAAAACATGGGTCAGAGACAAATACCCTATGATTTCACTCATCTGTGGAATTTAAGAAACAAAACAGATGAACATAGGGGAAGGGAAGGAAAAAAAAATAAGATAAAGACAGAGAGGGAGACAAACCATAAGAGACTCTTAACTCTAGGGAACAAAACTGAGGGTTGCTGGAGGGGAGGCGTGGGGGGAATGGGTAACTGGGGGATGAGCATGAAGGAGGGCATGTGATGGAATGAGCGCTGGGTGTTCTACGCAACTGATGAATCACTAAATTCTACCCCTGATATTATACTATATGTGAACTAACTTGAATTTAGATAAAATCTTGAAAGAAAAACAAAACAAAACATATGAATATAGGCCTTGGGATTAGACAAATCAAAGTATAAATTCTGGTCCTTCTACGCATTTGCTTAGCTGTGGGACCTCAGATAAGTGGCTGGACCTCTCTGAGTCACCTTCCTCAATTTTACAATAGTGATAAACAACTCCACCTGCCAGGGTTGTTGGGATAATCTGAGGAAGTGCCTTATGCAAAGTACACTTCAGGTGCTAGGTGGGAGGAAGCGGGGGTGGTGAAAAACCCAACAGGAAGTGTTTCACTGTCTCCCCGAGACTCCCCTGCCGCCACAAGGGCTTGGGAGTGGAATGTATGTGTCCTCACACACCACAACTCCTGGCCATCTAGAGAAGGCGGAGAAACCCTCCCTGAGAGGCTGGTCAACCACCTGGGGCCCTTGCAGAAGGCGCAGTCAGCCAGGTTTGCGAGGAGCAGAAGCAGGGGTTATACGGGAAATGACGGGATTGTTGTCCAGGGCCCACCCGGAGAGACCTGGGACCGGAAGGGCCACGTCTCCCAAGGTCAGGCTTTGCAGGGCAGTGGAGCCACGCATGCCCCGCTGGGTGAGAACACAGACTCTGAAGACAGACTGTTCGGGTTTAAATTCTGGTTCTGCTACCCTGGCTCCACCTGGCTGGCCAACTCCTACTCATCCTTCAAGACCCAACCAAATCGGGTGCCTGGGTGGTGCAATCGGTGGAGCGTCTGACTCTTGATTTCAGCTCAGGTCCTGATCTCAGGGTCGTGAGACCGAGCCCCATGTCAAGCTCCATGCTCAGTGCAGAGCTTGAGTCTCTCTCCCTCCCCCTCTGCCTCTCTCGCTCAGGCTCTCTCTCAAATAAATAAATAAATCTTAAAAAAAAAAGACCCAACTCAAGTATCATCTCCCCAGGCCAACTTAGTCATCCATTTCTCTGGGCCCTCAAAGGCTCCTGCCCACACACTCAAATACTATTCAGGAATTTACGTGTTGACTTGTCTATCTTTCCCACAGGCCTGGGAGTTCCTGGAGGGCACCCTCATATCTGGCACAGAAGATGCACTCAGCTAAATGTTGATTCAGTTTGAACGCCAACTTTCTCAGCCTTCTGGTTCCCTTCCTTTCCCCCACTAAATGCCTCCCACTCTACTCCCTGTTCCTCTCCCCGATACAGACCCTTGATTCTCTAGGATTTTAGCTTCCAGTTCCCTCTCTCCTGAAGGTCTGAACCTGCTCATCCCAGAGCTGATGTGTAAGGAAGGTTGTAGAGAAACACCTAACATTCATCTCTCCACCTATGCTGGCTCCAAGGACTCCCATGGAAGGTGAGGTGCTCAGAGCCCGTGAGACTGCCCAGTCCTAAGGACTGGTGGGGAAAAATCAGTTCTAGATGAAGCAACTCCAGCATGATGGTTAAGAACCTGGGCTCTGGGACCAAACGGTCTGGGGTTCACATCTTCCTCTGCCGCTTACTGACTGAGAGAGATACATTGTCTCCCTGTGCCTCAGTTTCCCCCCTGTAAAATAGGGATAATAATAATAAATACCTCATAGGGTTGATGTGAGGACAAAGTGAATTTATAACATAAAACATTCAGCACTATGCTGAGCACCGTTATCACATAATAGCTAAGCCTGGGAAACGCTGCTGGCAGGAAAGAACAAACAGATTATTGAAGAAAACCCTAATGTGGGCAGAAGTTAATATATCATTTCCCCCCAAGGAATCACCAGGAGTCAGTGGCCCCAGAAAGCCTTCTCTGAAGCAGTGTGCCCAGCGCTGTGCAGATCGTGTTCTAACCACAGCACAGCCGCGTTTCCTGGGCTCACCATGGACTGTGGGCTAGCTCAGAACATCTCTGCCTGCACGTTCTCCCAGCACAGGCTGACACAGAGCAGAGTTGCGGGGAATGTCTGCCAAATAAACAAGCTCGCAATGTAACCCGAGTCCTTGACCGAGGCTCCAAGCACAGTCCTTCCGGGGAGGCCCCTTTCATTGGTAAGGCAACTCCCCATTGCCCATAGCGCACATCCCTAGAGAACCCCAAATCCCTCCCGAGCCCACCAGGAGCTGGGAATATAGAGTAAAAGGCAGGGGCTCTCCTAGAACTCCATCTAGAAATAAAATCAGCTCACACATACTAGGCACTTCCCGTATGGTAGGTACGGATCCTACACTTTACAAGAACTATGTTTCCTGTTTAAACAACTCTATGAGTTTGGTACTATTATTATTCCCATTTTCCTCAGGTAGAGGCAAAGGCGAGGAATTAAGGACTTTGCTTGAGGTTGCTTGGGCAAACGGCAGAGCTGGGATTCAAACCTACGCAGGCTGGTCCCGGAGCTCCAGCTCTTGATCTGTGTTCACGCCGGGAGACGTGACAGGGTGGGAAGTCTCACCCAAAGTGACTCGTGCCCTGACAGAAAGCAGTCTGGGCTAGGAAGTGAAGGCGGCTATGGCAATGCCTGCCAGATGGGCGGGAGTTGGTCAAGAAGATTTCTAAGAACAGCTGTGGAAAGAGTAGGGCCTGATGTCCTTATCAGTGACGCCCACCTCTCTGAGTCGAGCACTGAATACGCACCCCGCGTGCTCCAGTCATATCAGCTCTCATTTCATTTTAGTGATCACCCAGGGAGGTGGCTGTTACCCCCACTTCACAGATAGGAAGCCCAAGGCTCAGACAGGAAAACTTCCCTGCTAAAAGGTCCTTTACAACACCTAAGTGGTGGATCCTGGGTTCAAGTTCAAGTCAATCGCACAGCCCCTGCTCTTAAGCCTCAGGCCACACCATACAAACGGGAATCAGTGAGTGTAGGGACCTGATGCAGAAGATGGGAGCCAAGCAGCATTCCATCCTAGGCCTGCATTTACTGTCTGTTCTGCCCCTTACTCAGGCTGGAGGCTGACACAACAGCTCCAGCCCACCTGAGGCGTGCGTGCGTGCACTCACGTGCGTGTGTGTGTGTGTTGGGGTGGTGATGCTGGCAATTAAGGACCTTATTAAAGGGTCTCCCAACTATATGGGGAAGTAAAATAAGAGGCCATGGGGTGGGCTGACGAAGGCAATTTCCTCATCTCCCCTGCTTCGGTGCATTCACCAGAACTAGAAATCAGCACAAGCCAAGGCTAGCCCCCAGACATTCTTTCCAGCACGTCACAAGGCTTAAAATGACAGAACCATAACAGTAATAATGTCGATAACACCTCCCATTACTGAGGACCTACTATGTGCACCATCCTACGAGCTTTACAGCTTTACATGAATCATTTCAACCATTCTTCATAATACCACCATGAGAAAAATGTTACTATTATCCCATTCCGCAGTGGCGAAAACTAAGGCTCAGAGAGAGTCACTGGTCCAAGGTCCCCTAGCTGGGATGAGAACCCAGGTCTGTCTGGCTCTGAAACCCACATCTTAACCAGAAAGAACACTACATTAGGAGTCCAAGAGACCAGCGTCTAAGTCCTGCTTCTAACTCCCCATGTGGCCTCAGGCAAATCTCCTTCCCCGTCTGAGCTTTTCTCTTACACCCGAGGTCGGTCTAGATGATGTCTAAGTCGCACTCCCACTTTGACCTTCTGTGACTCTGAGAACCGCCATGCCCTCTTGCCCTCTCCCCGCCCACCACTCTGGGAAGCCCAGCAGGATGCCAGAGAGCCACCCACTCCACACCCGCAGAAAAATATGAAGTATTGCCTTCTTCCGGCTGCCTCGTGACCCAAACCAGCCAGGACACCCAGAACCACAAAGCCACAAGATTCCCTCGGGCCGGGCCGTGGAAGCAGGAGCCCAGAGGGCAGAGGGGCCGGGCAACCCCTCACAGCCGCCACTTCCTCTGCCCTCACTTCTCAGCAGGGTGTACAGAAGTGGGGGAGGCAGGCTTTGGCTCCGTGCCCTTCTGGCCCACTTCTCTGGGTCCCCGTGGCCTGGGGTGGTTAGAATGTGGTCAGTTTGTGGGCATCCCAAGCTCATTCTGGAAGGTCAAGTTCAAGTGGAGGTTTTAGGACAAAAGCCTTTGCTGGGCCCCAACGGCAATTTTCGCCCACCTCGCTCTGTGGCCAGAATGTCTTGTGGCTTCTGGGATGCCCCGTCTCCCTCTCTCCCATCCTCTGAAGTAGCTGCTAAAATCCCAGATCCTGGAGTGAGACAAGCCTCCCCCTCAAAACAGGTGAAAAATACTAAGATCCTGCTCCCCTTTTACCTGATGCCAGCCTCCCTGCCTCACTCCTGCCCCCTGCAGTTCATCCTCCGCCCAGCAGCCAGAGCCTTGCCAAAACCTAAACCAGTCATCCCCCTTGCTCTGGGCCCTGCAGCGGCTTCCCATCACTCTCAGAACACTTCTCATCACTCCCAGCCCCTGTCCCCACGGCTGACAAGGCCCTGTATGACCTGGCCCCTCCATGTCCACCCCTGTTTTCCTACCCCTGTTCTCCTTGCTCCCTCCGCCAAGCCACATCAGCCTTCTGGCCGCCCAAAACATGCCAAACCCCATATCCCTGTTCTCAGGCTCTTTGCACTTGCTGTTCCTCTGCTCAGAACTCTCCGCTCCCACATCTTTGCCCAGCTGCCCCCTCCTCATCCTCAGGACTCGGCTTGATGTCACCTCCTTCCTTGCCCACCCATTTGAGTAGCTCCCTCCCCACCTCTCAGCTAACTCTCCACCACATCACTGTTTTCTTTCCTTTCTCTGAAGTGATCCTTCTGGTTGGCTGGGTTGCCTGTGTAGTCCCTCTCCTACAATACATCTCCTTAAGGGCAGGGATTTTGCTGCCCCATCCACTTTGGTCCCTACAGTGAGGTGGGACCTCATTTTGTCCTTACAACTCGGCAGGTGAGGATGCCGGAGTTCACAGAGGTAGACTGACTTGCCCAAGGTCACACAGCCGGGAAGTAGCAGGAATGAGACCCAGGTCTGCCTGATGACCCAGGCCATTTCTGCAAAGCCTCCATGGGTGACACTCTCACTGCCGGGGGCCTACTTTGGGGGGCTCTCACCCAGAGAGGACTGATTCACAGTGGGGCTCTTAGCAAGGGTACCAAGAATGAAGGGCCTGTCCCACTTCCTCAATGGTCCTTCCTCAGAGATACTGCTGGGGCTCACCAGTGGGGCAGGCACAACCCTGGAGGGGAAGAAGCATGAGCGAATGCCTCCCAAATGAGGGGAGCCCATCAGACACTGGGGAGCTGGGGTAACCTTCAATCCACCCAATGTTGTGCAGAAGGGGAAACAGAGGACAAGACAAGGAAGGGCTTTACCTAAGGTCACACAGACTGGTCAAGCCTCGTGGCCTAGGGTCTCCACACCCAGGAACCCCTCCTTGTGATGAGAAATGAGAGGTAAGACCCAGAGCCCAGGTTCTAGGAAGAGTGCCTCCCAGAGCTGCCAGGCCCCGAGGGCAGGGGCAGGGCCAGCAGAGTGGATCTGAAGCATTAAGACAAAGAAAGGTCTCAAATTCCTTCCTTCTTTCAGAAAAGATTCATCAAGAGTCTATTCAAGGCTAGACCTTGGGCCTGTCGGCAGAGGTGAACAATACCCTGGGAAAATGGACCCATCCCTGGAGAACCACCTGGTAGTTTCTCCGAGAATGAAAGACACACAGACCCTCAGACCCACCAGGTCCCCTCCCAGTACCCACCCCCTGGGGAGAAATGAGTGTGTAGGTCCACCGAGAGACACACAGGAATGTCACAGCTGCCCAGACAGGAACGTCGTCCATATGTGTGCATCTGCCCAGAGGGCCGCCAGGCAGCCTGCAAAGGAGCACATTCTGGAACATGCAACGACACAGGCAAATGGAAAACCGGTCACTGTTGACTGGAGCTGAAGGAAACCAGACCCAAGAGTACATATTATGAATTTGTGCAGATAAAGTTCAAAACCAGGTGAAATTGGGGTGACAGAAAGCAGATCAGCAGCCACCTGTAGCAGACAGTGATGGAAGAGGGCACCTGAGAACTTTCTGGGGAGGTGGAAATGTTCTGTATTTTGCTCTAGGTGGCAGTTATGCAGGTGTATAAGTTTGTAAAAACAACTGCACAAGACGTGTGCATCTTACTTAAGGAAATTACACCACAACTTTAAAAATGCCCGATCTTGCCCTTAGGAAGCACACAGCCCCACAGAACAGGACTGGCAAATGGTTCTCATGACCATGATCATAAGAGAAGCTGATATCGACAGAGCCCCGCTGTGTCGGGATTGAGCCGGCTTCTTCGGGTAACACTTCCAACCACTGCACAGCAGAGGCCCCAATATCTCCACGTCAGAGTGAGGAAAATGAAACTCAGAGAGGTGACGCGGGGCATCCAAAGGGACACAGCAAAAAGGAAGGGAGCAGTCCCCACCTCCCTGTTCTCTCCACCCCACACCGTGAGGTCGCTGGTCCCCACGTGGCCGCCTCCTCTCCGGGGCTGAAGGGAACAGTGAGTGTGGACTGGACTTCTGTGAACGAGCTGCTTAGGAAATGAGTTCTTCCTCCGCCTTCCGCCCCCTCCCTCACCCCCTCACTGCCACAGATCTCTGAGGTCATTGCAGCCCTGGCCTTCCGCCCGATGACAAGGAGCCCCAGAGGCCGGGCAGCTGTGTGTTGGGGGCGAGGGGGGTTGTTGACCAAGGGGCTTTCTCTACTCCTGGGCTCCCCCTGACCCAGCCTGTGGCCCCAGAGGGCCGGGAGGGCTTGAGGTTAGAAACCCCACCCTTGGCTCCAGCTCACAGGTGACGTAACCCAGTGTCTGGACTCTGAGAATCATAAAATGTTGGTTTGGAATAACAACCACCACCACCATCACCACTGCTTACTCAGTTCTTATCCTGTGCCAAGAGCTAGAGCTTGTTTCATGGATCCTCACCAGTGTCCCCCCCAAAGTAGGTAGAGTTAAGATCTCATTTTACACAGGAAGAACCAGAAGCTCAGAGGGGTTAGGTGACTTCCCACAGCCTCACAGTGAGGAAGTCGTGGCACGGGGATTCAAACCCAGGTCTGCCCCGCTTGGGGCCTGTGCTCTGAACCAGAGCATCATGCATGTAATCCCGCCCGTTATGGCCGAAAGCGCCCCCTGAGTAGGTCCGTTCCAGCCACATGGCGCTACAGACGGGAGAACTAAGGCCCAGGAAGAGAGAGTCTCTTGCTCGGAGCCACATGAAAAGTTTGTGGCAGGGCTTGGCCGGGAAGCTACATTTTTACCCTTGGCCTGGCTTTCAGTGACCAGAGCCCCGGAGCAGGCCACATGCACCTGGATGGGCAGCGTGTGGGACGCAGGGAGGCCTGGTTCCAGGCAGAGGTAAATATTGACATGGTGGTGTTTACACTGTAACCCTACTCCTCAGGGCTGCCTCACACCCGGCCTGTCCCCCGCCAAGGAGGAAATGGAGCTTGTGGGGAGGAGCATGGGGGAGGAGGCTCATGGGCCAGGGGCTGCTCCTCATGCTCCCTGGGGCCAGTGGGCAGAAAGCCTGGCACATCTTCAGGCAGGGGGCTGCCGCGGCCCACAGGGTAAGGCCAGGAGCCTGGGAGATGGCAACTGAACTGGGAGTCACAGGCCTGCGTTTCAGTCCTAGCTCTGCCACAGATTGGCAGTGGGACCCAAGAACAGTCGGTGAATGGGGAGGAAAGGGCCTGGGTAACTGTCAAGGGCTGTGCAAAGGTGAAAGATAAATAACAACATTTCAGCCTGGTCAATGTCTGGCCCCAACCATATCCCAAAGCCTCCGGCTGCTACCCAGCAGTCCCATCCCTGTCCCCGGGGGCCTTTCCTCGGAAGGCAGAGCTCCTGCTGAAGTGGGTGGCAGCTTGGAACCAAAGCCAGAATCTTGAGGAATCAGGAGGCTGCTGCCTGGTTCCAGTCCCTAGTTCCCTAAGTGATCTCTGAGTGTCAGCTTCCATAGCTCTGTGCCTGGGATAAATCTACTTCCTGGGGTTCCAGTGAAGGTCAGAGAGGTTTACATTTAAGTGCCAGGCACATGGTAGGTCCTCATTTTGCCCCTCGGTCTTCCCACCTATGAAATGGGGAAGTTGAATCAGATGGTTAGAACGCAAGCACTCTACAGTTTTAAGTTCTAGCAGCCAGGGCCTCCTCTCTGTCTCGGAGCCCTGAAGTTAGATCCTCCCTCAGCTAATTTCCTGAATGTTCTCCAGAAATTTGTTCCTCTGTTGACATCTCCCCCAAGAACCCCCCCCCCCCACCTCAAGGGCTCTGTGGGGAGGAGGGAGCTGTTCCAAGGCTTGTCAGTGAGCCAAGACAGGCCTGTGGATCTTTTTGCCACCTCTGCCCTTGGGGACCCCTGGGGAAAGGGCAGAACTCCGAGGCCCTAGACCCCCAGTGCCACTCACTGACTGTGGAGTTCAATCAGCGTTGGTCATTCATTAAACTTCACCCCCACCCCCAGACTATAATTCCTTAAAGACAGAAGAGTATCTCCTTACTTTCATTTCTCTAAAACGTGGCGCCTAGGAAACATACCATCCCACTAACTGTTGCCATAGGAAGCACAAACACCACCTCTTCTGGGAAGCCTTCCCTGATACATACTCATGGCCAGGGTGACTCTGGAACTGTGTCCCCAGATTGGCACTATCATCTTCTACCCGGGTTTAGAGCTGTTTGGAAATTTCGTCCTTCTCATTAGACCAAAGTTCCTTGAGGCCAGGAGCCCCACTGGTTGTTTGTATGAAAGGACGTGGGGAGGATGGTCAATGTCCACAGGGAAAGGGGCTTTGTGCGACCTCCGGGGCCACAACCTCCCCTCTCTTCACTGCCTATTCTGGGCAACATGTTGGGGGTATGGGGTGAGGTAGAGGGGACAGTAACTAGTATCTAGACCACCAGTGGCTCTCCTAGGACTACTCCACCTGCTTCCTAACTGGTTTTCCAGCTTCCGGCCTCACCCCTCCTACCCTGAAGCAGCCTGCTGACCGTCTCAAAACACAACTCTGACCACATCACTCCCCGTACTCTAAACTCCAGAGTGGCTCCCCACTGTCCTTAGGATCGAGGCCCCAAATCTTTAACAAGCCCCTCCCTGCATGCACCTGCCCGGGCTACCACCCATGCATCATCTTCTCAGCCCCCAGACACCATAATTCCTGAAAGCACCATGTTTGGTCCCAACTCTCACCTACTGCTCCCTCCGCCTGGAACTCATTCATCCTTTAGACCATGCCTTCTTGAGACCACAGCTTTAATGCCATGTCCTCAGGGAGCCTTGTCTGATCCCCAGGTGAGGTTCCCCTATCTGTTCTCCAGCACCCCGCATGTCTCCTTGGCAACCGCAATTGCACTTCTAATTTCCGGTCCGCCAGACTGTGGAAAGAGAGATCTATCGCTCACGCGGACGGCAGCCCTGACACCTGGTACCGTGCCAGGCAGGCTTGTTTGCTGAATGAACGAATGAACGCAGCACTCTGACTGTGGCTGGGGTGCTTACCTAGTTGACGAAAAAGAAAAAAATGGAGTGGAAATACAAAAAGTCGTAAATCTTTGCCGAAGGCTCCTCCCTCACAGTAGACATCAAAGTGTGGACTTTAGCCAAACGGGTTATGTCGTGGCCAATGCTTGAAACTTTCTGCTGAACCCACCTTGGAGGCAGTCCTCTGACTACTCAAATCTTGCTGCTCCCCAATGGGGCCTGGTCTTTCCAATTCTGTCTAGGAAACAATCTACTTTGTCGTTAACAAAAATTAACGACACACTGCTTACCAAAAATCTTCGCAATGTCAGGAGAGCTGAGTGACTCAGGTACCAGCGTAGATGCTGACCCACAGAGGGAAGGGTACTGCCGGGCTCTGGGAAGCTGGAGCGAGCCCAAGCAGACAGGTGCAGGGGGCATGTGGCTGGCCTCCCATCTTCAAAGAGTAATACCTTCCCTCAAGTTCTTAAGCATTTCTACATTGTATCCTAGATTATACCCTCATGATATCCTGCCAAGGAAGCAAATCTGCCCCACTTGGTAGGAAAGGAGGTGCACAGAGGGGGAAGAGTTGACCCGAGGTCACACAGCAAGCCAGTGGTATACCTGGCGTGGTACATCTGGCGTTCAAACCCAGGCAGTGGACCCTGTCCTCAACTCAGCCACTTAAGTAAAGATGAATCCCAACCCTCAGCCATGGCTTTAAGCTCAGCCCCTCGGCTGGAATGTGGAGGAACATTCTCAAGCCGCCACATCGGCAGACAGGGAAGATTGGGTTGGGCCTCCTCTCCCCCAACCTGTCTGCCTGGTGACCCTCTAAACATACCAGAGGCTTGTGCCTGCTCTGACCCCATCTAGTTGTGTGACCCTGGGCAATCTCCTTCACCTCTCTGTGCCTGTTGCTGCGTGGTATGAGGACAACTGAAGACAGGAGATATAAAAAGCCTTCTCAGAACCTTCATCCCAAGCCTGGGCTGGGGGGTCCAGTTGAGGCCTTTAAGAACTGCACTGACTCCCCACCAAAGAGTTAGAGCCCTGGGTGGGGAGCTGGGGACCATCAGGGGACACTCAGCCAGGACAAGAGGAAATAGCCCACCCCCTCTCCAAAGGAGCCCTGTTAGGAACCTGGGGGCCAGGGGAAACTTGGCCACGCTGGAGGGGATGGAACGCGGGATTTGTTTAAAACCCATGGAAAAGGAGATCCAAGGAATAAACTCTTTAGCAGCCCGGAATCACCCCCACCTCTGGAATGAGCACAGGGACTAGTGTTTAGGGGAAACCAAAATGACAGGGAGGCCTGACATCAGCCTCCACACCCCCACACCCCACACACATGGTGGGTCAATAATCCCCAGTGGCGCTCCAACTCCTTAGCCTAAGCGTTCGGCCATCTGGCCCCAGCCATGTCCCTTGGCCACTTTCTCTCCTCTTCTCTGGCTCTCTCATGTCCAGGCGCCAGGCAAGCCCCAAGAGTGTTCCTCATTGTTCTCCTGCCCCTGGTCCTCTGTTCACAGAGGTTCCCCTCCCTGGAAGTTCTTTCCAATTCAGATGCCACCTGCTCAGTGAAGCTTTCTCTCATCTCTCCAGCCAGGAGGAACTCCTCGCCATGATATTTCTGCCTCTCCCAAAGATATGCCATCTGGCCTGAGGATCCTTACAGACATTTATGAACTGGCAGAAGCTCCCCTAACACTGTGTTGATGACAGTTTTTCGTCCTTAGCATAGGGTATATAGTAAGTGTTCAATAAATCTTCATTGGATGATGAACAAAGGAATGGTTTTCTAAGTATCACTGTCCCCTTCTTCTCCCTTCATGATAACCTGTAATTCTTCTTCCCAACTAGCAAATAGGTTAGATTCACACAAAACTTCCCAATTTGAGCTTCAGTATGTAAAGAAAGGAAATAAAGCTGTATTGGAGCAAACACTCTCACTGGGTTATCTCACCAAATCCCCACACCACCCCTGAAAGCAAGACCTTCCATCTCTTCTCACAGAGGAGGAAACTGATGGTCAGAGGTGAGCGTTCAACTTGATCCAAGTCCCTGCGGGGAAGTGGGAGAGCCAGGCTTTGAACCTGAATCTGTTTGATACTAAAGCCTGGAAGGTTTCTCAGGTTGTAAGACTCTGAAAAGTATCTCCAAGGCAAGGTGCCCTCTCTCCTGCTTTGGTGGTTTCTAAGGAGGAAAAAGTTCTCTTTCCGAGTAACTTAGGTCAGGGTGGGTTTGAAGGCATAGTGAATGATATGACCTCAATGTCTCACCCCCTTTTATTGCTTGTATGCGGAGACCTTAAATCAAGGACCAGACCACAGGGTGTGAGCTCCCTGCCACCAGAACTGTCCCAGGTAGAGCATTCCAGGGGAGAGATTCCTGACCAAGGAGGTAGGCTGGGTCCAAGACACAATTTCATTATTACTTACTCTGGACAGGCAAATGGCAGAGGGGGAGGCAGATGTTGATGGGGAAAGGAGAGAGGAGGGAAAAGGGATGTTAGAAGGGGACTCTGGTTCTGGGCAGAGCAGAGGTTGGTCCTGGGGCATCACTGGGGGGCTCTTCATACCTACAGGGGTCCCATCTTGCCCCCGCCTGGTCCCTTTCCGGCTTGACAGCATCATCACAGAGAAATGGAGGTGGCTGTATCCCTGGGACAAGCAGCCATCATCACTGGCACATGCCCACCTCAGGCACTACCTGGTGACTTGTACTCAATTCACAGGACACAGAACAGGACTAGGAGAGAGAATCAGAAGGGCCTGTCCAGGGGAAAGCAAAGAGAAGTAGGTGGCTTCCACCCCCATGATGCAGAAGTGATCATCAAGCCCTAGAGAGATTATTGAAAGGTCCAAGCTTTCCTTCAGAGAACACACTCCGCCCTAAAACAGCCCCAACAAGCCCAGCCTCAACCAAAAGGGTTTCTTTCCTGGGGCTCCAGACACCCCCATGAAATCCCCTTGCCAAATCCCTTCTCCCTGGTGTTGCTGACCAACCCCCTCAGCAACCCCCTCCTCTGAGGACCCATTACTGGGAGATGCTGAGGAGAGCGGATCACTGAAAGCAGGGTCCCCAAGTGTTCCCTGGTCTCTGACAGCCGCCAACCTAGCTGCCTCCACTCTCCATTCCCTCGGGCCATAGTGGGCTAGGCAGTCCCCGAGCGCCTCGACCTCTACGGAACCCTCAGAAATGCGCTAGGCTCGGCCACCCCCGACGCCCCAAGCCCAGCCTCAGCCCCAGACCGACCTCGGCATCCCGGGACATTCAGGTCCAACTGGATCCAGCCGCTCGGAAATTGTGCCCGACCCCAGCATCGGACCCAGCCCGGATGCCAGGGGTCTCCACTCCCTGCTCGGACTTCCGAACGCCCCAGACTAGAATTGCACCAACTGTCCCCGAACCGAATCGGCCACCCCGAGTCCTCCAAACTCGGCCGGGGCCAGCTGCCCAGATCCAAGCTGGGCGCGGCGGCCTCCGACGGAACCGCGGCGGCGCCGCCCGGCCAGCCGAGCCTGGCCCGCGCGCCCCCCGACTCCACGCCTTCCGAGCGAGAGCCGCAACCCGCGCCCAGCCCCCCGCGAGCCCGGCCGAGTCCCACCGCGGCGCGGCCGCCGGGGCCGTAGAGACGGGGCCGGGCGCGGCGGCACTCACCATAGCTCGCGCGCTCCGCTCCCGCACCGCGCCGCTCCCCGGGCCCGATCCCGGCTCTCGGCTCCCAGCCGCGCTCTTGGTACGGCGCGGCTTGCTGGCCCCGGCCGCGCGCTCGGCTCCCCGCGGGCGAGCGCGGCTCCGGCGCCTGGTCCTGGGAAGGCGGGCCCGCCGAGCGGCCAATGCCGGGGCGCGGGGGCCGGGCCGCGCAGCCAATCACGCCCCGAACCCGGCCTCGGCCCCGCCCCCTTCGCCTCCTTAACCCCTGGCGCGCCGGGCAGGGAGCGCGGGTGCGTGCGGACCGCGCAGCGGGAGCGGGCGGGGCCCCGGTCTGCGGGGTGCGGAGTCGGGACCTCGCCGAACCCGGCTTCGGGGGCAGGCGGAGCCCGAGGAGCGGCTCAGCTGCGTCTGGTGCGCGGCGCCGGGAGCCTCGGCGACCTTTGTCTCCTGCCTGGCGCCTGCTCGGGAGTGTGACCCAGGGCGCTGCAGCTGCGCGTGTGTTTTTGTGGTGTGTGTGTGTGTGTGTGTGTGTGCGCGTGTGTGTGCGTGTGCGCGCGCGCGCTGGAGGGGAGGAGTGTGGGGAGGAGGACAGAATAAGAGGGGGAGGGATGGAACCCGCGTGTCTGAGTGTTTATTTGTGACGGAAGGACAGAGAGTGACTATATTTGGGGTTTGTTACTTGGAGCTTCCGTGTGTGCGTGTGTATGTGTGTGTGTCGGTGTGTGTGTCGATGTGTGTGTAAGAGAGAGGGGCAAGAGAAGGCGGTGAGAGGGAAGCAGAGGGAAGGACCGACGGCTCTCCGTGCCCGTGAGTTTTCTGTGTCCGGGGTAGAAACTGTCTCTGCTGGGTGCTGTGTAAGAGAGTGGAGGAGGAAGAAGGTGCAAGGGTGTGTGTCTGTGTATTTGTATGATGTGTGACCTGTGCGTTATGGGCCTGTTGCACATGCATGGCCCTGTGGTGGAAAGAGACTTTGTATCCCTGTTGCAAACAGAGACCAAATCCCTGTGGTGTTGTGATGTTGCGGGTGCTTGTGTTCGTGAGCACACATAAGGGGGCATGGCTGTGATTTGGGACACTGTGGATGTAGCCTAGTTTTTGAGAAAGAGAGGTGAAAACCTTGTGTGTGCTGTGAAAGTGTTTTATTTGTGTGACTTTGTGATCACTTATATTTGTGTTGTGTCCAGAGAGAGAAACCAATGTGTAAGAGGCATGATGAGTGTATTTTCAGGAGAGACAAAGCCCTCCGGGAGGAGATGAAGTCTGGGCTTTTTGAAGGAGGTATAAGCCTTCATAGGGCAAGAAGGAATGAGGTGGGGGGGAATCTTGCCTATTGGCCATGGGATTAAGAACAAGGGAGTTGAACTGGCAGGGGACAGGTGGATTCTGGAAGAGAGGAGGGAGTGTAGGAACCGCTCACAGCAGCCCCTGCTCCGGAGCTGGCTCACATCACTGTGGGCACACAGGAGAGAGGAGATCTAGGCACATAGTGCCAGGTTCCAAAGGGGACCGTCCCTTCCTGGGCAGTGTGTGTGGCTACCTAGAGGCGGCGGGGGGCTCTGTGGAAATAAATCTCCCCCCTTCCATTCAACAGCACTCTGAATTCTTTAATGTGGAGGGAAGGACATACGGAGGAGGGTCACTTGTCAAAATTCACAAAGCACGTTGAGTGCAGCAGGCAGGAAGCCGGGGGCGGGGGGGGGTTGGGCCCTGCCCTAAAGGTGACCAGACCTTCTCTGTCCCAGACACTCTCTCCCTCCTGGAGGTTGGGTAACACACCATCAGCTGCCCAGGCCGGGGGTAGCTTCAGATTCCTGACCAAGCGTCTTCCTGGGAATTGTAGCCTAATGCCTGGAAAGACATTCTGAGATCCAGGGAGATGCAAAAACGGAACCCACTTATCCTGTCTCCCCTTGCCAGCAGTGTGATTGTGACAGATTCCCTTCCCTCAGTTTTCTCCTCTGTAAAATGGGATTTGTCATTCCTGCCCCCCCTCCCCATACTTATGTGAAGACTTACCGACTTAATGTACATGCAGGTCCCTTGTAAACTACAAACCACTGGAAAATATTAAGCATTGTTCCATTTATATAAAGCTCAGCAATAAGCAAAATGAATCTATGCTGTCGCGAGGTCAGGCTACTATTACCTTTGGGGAGGGAATAACTGGCAAGGGGGAACCAGGGGCACTTCTTGGTGCTGGAAAGGTGGTTTCAGGACCAAGGGGCTGGGTACGGGGACGTGCTCAGTTTGTGAAGCTTCCTGAGGGTCTGTATATTCTTCAGACACGCATACCTTGGAGACATTGCAGGTTTGGTTCCAAACCACCACAATGAAATGAATACCACAATAAAGCGAGTCAAATGAATGTGTTCGTTTCCTAGTACATATAAAAGTTAAGTTTACACTATACTGTAGTCTATTAAGTGTGCAATAGCATTATATCTAAAAAAAAAAAACAATGGTTGTACTTTAATTAAAAGATACTTTTGGGGTGGGCTCCTGGGTGGTTTAGTCGGTTAAGCCCCCGACTCTTGATTTCGGGTCAGATCGTGACCTCAGGTCGTGAGATTGAATCCTGTGTCGAGCCCACATCGGGCTCCACACTCAGCGCAGAGTCTGCTTGTCCCTCTCCCTCTGCTCCTCCCCAGCTTGCGCTTGCTCACTCTCTCTCAGATAAATAAATCAAATCTTTTTTTAAGAAAGTAAATTTAAAAAAAGATACTTTGGGGGTGCCTGAGTGGTTCAGTTGGTTAAGCACCTGACTCTTTTTTTTTTTTTTTAAGATTTTATTTATTTGACACAGAGAGAGGCCAGCGAGAGAGGGAACACAAGCAGGGGGAGTGGCAGAGGGAGAAGCAGGCTTCCTGCCGAGCAGGGGGCCCGATGCGGGGCTCGATGCAGGGCTCGATACGGGGCTCAATCCGTAGGACCCTGGGATCAGGGCCTGAGCCGAAGGCAGAAGCTTAACGGCCGGGCCACCCAGGTGCCCTTAAGCATCTGACTCTTGATCTGAGCTCAGATGTTGATCTCAGGGTCTTGAGTTCAAGCCCTGTGTTGGGCTCCACTCTGGGCATGGAGCCAACTTTAAAAAAAGGTACTTTATTACTTTATTGCTGGAAAATGCTAACCATTACCTGAGCTTTCAGCAAGTCATAATCTTTCGCTGGTGGAGGGTCTTGCCTCGATGTTGATGGCTGTCCACTGATCAGGGTGGTGGGTGCTGAAGGCTGGGGTGGCTGGGGTAATTTCTTAAAATAAGACAACAGTGAAGTTTGCCACACTGATCGGCTCTTCCTTTCATGAATGATTTCTCTGTAGAATGGGATGCTGTTTGATAGTATGTTACCCACAGTAGAACTTCTTCCAAAATTGCAGTCAGTCCTCTCAAACCTGCCACTGCTCTATCAGCCATGTACTATTTCTGTACTCTTCTAAAGCCTTTGTTGTCTTTTCAACAATCTTCCCAGCACCTTCACCAGGAGTAGATTCCGTCTCAAGAAACCACTTTCTTTGCTCATCCAGAAGAAGCAATGTCTCATCTGTTGAAGTTTTATCACAAGATTGTAGCCATTCAGTACCATCTTCGGGCTCCACCTCTCATTCTAGCTCTCTTGCTGTTAATACCGCATCCGAAGCTACTTGCTCCCATGAAGTCCTGAACCCCTCACAGTCATCCATGAGGTTGGGAATCAGCTTCTTCCAAACTCCTGTGAATGTTGATGTTTTGACCTTTTCACATGAATCATGAATGTTCTTAATGACATCTGGAATAGCAAATCTTTTCCAGACACTTTTCAATTTACCTTGCTCAGATCCAAATAATTTGGATAGTATTAAAGAACCTTCAATATTAAATAAGCATATTAAATAGCATTAAATAATCTTAAATAATAACACCTGAAAGTCAAAATTACTCCTTGATCCAGGGGCTGCAGAATGGATGTCGTATTAGCCGGCTTGAAAACAACATTCATCTCGTTGTCCATCTCCATCAGAGCTCTGGGGTGACCAGGTGCATTGTCAATGAGCAGTCATATCTTGAAAAGAATCTTTTCTTCTTGAGCAATAGGACGCAACAGTGGGCTTAAAACATTCAGCAAACCATGTTGTAAACAGATGTGCTGTCATCCGGGCTCTGTTGTCCCCTTCGTAGAGTGCAGGCAGGATCGATGTAACATAATTCTTGAGGGACCTAGGATTTTCAAAATGGTAAATGAGCATTGCCTTCGACTTCAAGTCACCAGCTGCATGAGCCCCTAACAAGAGAGTCAGCCCATCCTTTGAAGCTTCTAAACCAGGCTTTGACCTCTTCTCCCCCAGCTATGAAAGCCCTATGCGGCATCTTCCCATAGAAGGCTGTTTCATCTACCCTGAAATCTGTTGCTTTAGCATAGCACCATTCTCAGTATCTGAGCTAGATCTTCTGGAAAGCTGGCTGCAGCTTTTATGTCAGCTCTTGCTGCTTTACCTTGCACTTTATGCTATGGAGACGGCTTCTTTTCTTAAGCCTCACGGATCAACCTCCGCTAGCTCCAGACTTTTCTTCTGCAGCTTCTTCCCCTCCCTCACCCTTCATAGAATTGAAGAGAGTTGGGGCCTTGCTCTGGATGAAGCTTTGGCTTAAGGGCATGTTGCTGATCTTCTATCCAGGTCACTCACCCTTTCTCCTTACCAGCAATAAGACTGTTTCGCTTTCTCATCATTCCTGGGTTCACTGGAGTAGCACTTTTAATTTCCTTCAAGAATTTTTCTTTTGCATTCGCAACTTGGCTACCTGGTGCAGGAAGCCTAGCTTTCAGCCTATGTCAGCTTTCAACATGCCTTCCTCACTGAGCCTAGTCATTTCTAGCTTTTTATTTAAAGTAAGAGACATGCGACACTTCCTTTCACTTGAACACTTTGAAGCCATTGTAGGCTTGTTAATTGGCCTAATTTCAATATTGCTGCATCTCAGGGAATAGGGAGGCCCGAGGAGAGGGAGAGGGACCGGGGAATGGCTGGTCAGCAGAGCAGTCAGAACTCACACAACGTTTATTGATAACTGTTGCCGTCTTATAAAGTTTGCCGTCTTATATGGGCACAGTTCATGGTGCCGCAATTACAATAAACATCAAAGATCACTGATCGCAATTCACCATAACACATATAATAATGAAAAAGTTTGGGGCACCTGGCTGGCTCAGTCAGAAGAATGTGCGACTCTTGATCTTGGAGTCGTGAGTTTGAGCCCCACATGGGGTGTAGAGATTACTTAAATAAGTAAAACTTTACAAAAATATAGGGAATGGGGCACCTGGGTGGCTCAGTCATTAAGCGTCTGCCTTCGGCTCAGGTCATGATCCCAGGGTCCTGGGATAAAGCACCACATCGGGCTCCCTGCTCAGCGGGGAGCCTGCTTCTCCCTCTCCCTCTGCTCCTCCCCCCTGGCTCGTGCTTTCTCTCTCTCTCTCTCTCTTTCACTCTCTCTCTCAAATGAATGAATAAAATCTTTCTAAAAAATAAAAAAAATATAGCGGCACCTGGGCGGCTCAGTCAGTTGAATGTCCGACTCAATGTTGGCTCAGGTCTTGATCTCAGGGTCGTGAGTTTAGGCCCTGAGTTAAAAATTAACTAATGAATTAATTAATTGATGAAAAAGTTTGAAATCTTGCAAGAATTACCAAAATGGGACACAGAGGCACAAAGCGAACAAATGCTGTTGGAAAAATGGCACCCATAGACTTGCTCAACACAGGATTGCCACAAACCTTCAATCTATAAGAAACAAAAAAACAAAAAACCCATGCAGTTATCTTCAAAGCACAATAAAACGAGGCATGCCTATATATTATATTGCGACAACATGTTCCAAAAACAAAAAAGAGAGGTCGCGTGTCCTAACCACATTTTCCTCAGTCACGCAGTGGGCATTCTGAAATGCTCCATCAGTGAGTCAGGAACTGGGCTAAGCTGTGGGGAGACAGCAGGGAACAAGATTGGATGCTGGCTAATTCACTCCCCAGGCCGGCAGCAGCGGAACCAGGATCAGAAACGAAGCCTCCAATGGTGTGGCCCAAGTCCTTTCCATTCCACCAGTCTCTGGTCTTAGGCTTGCCCAGGGAAGAACAAGGAAAAAGGTTTGCTGTGAACTCTGACCCCATCCCCCAACTCCTTTGGGGTCCCCAGAGCTCACCTCCTCTAAACAGTGTTCTCAGAACAATTCTGTGTAGTAGATGCCACCCCACCCCACATTGCAAGTGAGAAAAATGAATGTTCAGAGAAGGAAAGTGACTTCCCCAAGGAGGCACAGCTAGTCGGAGAAGATTTGCTCCTTTGCCGACATTGTGCCGCTGCTTTGGCATTTGTGGGCAGAGACATGGGTGTTTGTACGGCAGGAGAACATGTTTCCCTTGTTAGATTCCTATAGATTGAGAGGTGAGGGGTGTTTCCTCCAAATATTCATTCAGGTCTCTGGGCACTGTGATGGCTCAGTCAGAGCCTCAGGGCGCAAAACCCTGGTGGAAAACCCAACTTAAACTGGAATACCGAGGTAGAGCTAGCTTTAGGCATTGGATGCCCTGAGGAACTGACATGAGGTGGTCAGGACTCAATGTCACTACCCATCTCTCAAGACTGTTTTCCTCTCTGCCTGCCTCATTCTCTTTCCTCATGATCACAAGACACCTGCCAGCAGGTCCAGGCACGCATCCTAGTCTCTCAGCAACTCCAACAGGAATAAGGACTCTCTTTTCCCAACAGTTCCAACAAAATTCCCCAAACTGAGTCTCATTTGCTCTTATTGAGACATGTGTCCACTCCTCTGCCAATCACAGGGTTCTGATTGGCCAAGCCACAGTTAGTGAGGGCCTCAGAGGTGCCTAGCATTTGAGTCTGCTGTGGTTTCCAGTCATCTCAGCTTCAGGATTCACCAGAGTCCAAGAAGAATGCCCCAGAACTTGTGGAGAGGCTTACATTGCACAGGCCTTCAATAAAGGGTAAGGATTGCTATTGGGATTATTCTTCTCCGTTTTGCCTATGTCATCATCTTGTACAGAATAGATGTTCAGTAATGTCTAGTGTATACTTGGTGCCCAAAGAATCCTTAGCAGTTGACTGATTTCGTGTGTGTGTGTGTGTGTTTTCATTGATATCGTGGACCAAGTCAAATAGGGTCCGGACAAAATGGACAGCCCACAGGCATGCAGAAACAGAATGAGACTCGTAATAAGGGCTTTAAATTTTTTATTTTGTTTCTTCTTCCGTAACTGAACAGCTACTACAGTCTAGAGCTCCCAGAGAATACCAGACGCTCCAGAAACAGACTCTCCTGATGTACACAGACCAGCCTGTCAGAGAGGATAGTCAGGAAGGAGCCCATTAGGATGCTGGCAGGGGAGGAGGCAGGTCGAGCTTGTCAGACCCAATTAAACTATTTCTAGACTCATCTAACCCTGCAGAGAGGTTGCCTGGGGACAAGGATGTCCCAGCCTGACCCCTACCCCTTGGGCCACCAGCTACTCTAATTCATGGGCAGTGTGAGTTTCTGTGAGGAATTGGAGGTCCATTAAGACCTGACCAACAATAGGTGCTATTTATCAAGTATGTGCCGGGCCCCCTACTGGGTACTTCAGGTGATTTAAATACAACACCAACAGAATATCTTTTGGATACTCACATTAACCCTGCGTTTGCTTTACCTTTTCTACTATTTTCTGCCTTTGCCCTGATTTCCCTACTTAATTTCAAAAATAAAATAAATCTGTGTTTTTTCTGATTTCAAAGCGAATGAGGGGCGCCTGCGTGGTTCAGTCGGTAAGTGTCTGCCTTCCACTCAGGTCATGATCCCAGGGTCCCGGGATCGAGCCCCGCATCGGACTCCCTCTCCCACTCCCCCTGCTTGTGTTCCCTCTCTCGCTGTGTGTCTCTCTGTGTCAAATAAATAAATAAAATCTTTCAAAAAAAAAAGCGCAAATGAATACATGCTCATTTTAAAATAATGCAGGGCGCCTGGGTGGCTCAGTCGGTTAAGCCTGGGTGGCTCAGTCGGTTAAGCGTCGGCCTTCGGCTCACGTCATGATGCCAGGGTCCTGGGATCGAGCCCCACACCGGGCTCCCTGCTCAGCGGGGAGCCTGCTTCTCCCTTTCCCTCTGCCTGCCACACCCCCGCTTGTGCACGCTCTCTGTCAAATAAATAAATAAAATGAAATAAAAAACAATGCAAATAATGCAGAAATGAATACCATAGAAAAACGTCCCCCATTTGCCACTCCTCTGATATGAACCCCAGCTAATTCCTTGATGTGATTCTGCCTTGAGCTGTATTAACCGATGTGTGTCCATTTTGTGAAAGGAAACACATTACCCACCTGTTCATAGCCTCCCCTCCTCCCCTGCTTTGAGGAAAGAAACTGTAGGTCAGGCAGCTGCAGCCGGGCTTTATCCTGCTGATCTGGGGAACGGGTGGAGGGAGGGGGGAGGAAGCAAGCCTAAGGGAGCAAGGGTGGAGATGGCTGGGTTGAAGAAGATGGAGAGATGCTGGCGCAGGGGGCCAGTGAGCTGAGAACCAGCACAGACTAGGCTTTGAGGGAGTCAGAACACAGATTTGGGGGCCACTGTGCTGTGCAGAGGGTGAGAGGGAAAGCCAGAAAAAGAAAGAGAGGGAGAGGGGCACCTGGGTGGCTCAGTTGGTTCAGCGACTGCCTTCGGCTCAGGTCATGATCCTGGAGTCCCGGGATTGAGTCCCGCATCGGGCTCTCTGCTCGGCGGGGAGTCTGCTTCTCCCTCTGACCCTCTTCCCTCTCGTGCTCTCTATCTCTCATTCTCTGTCTCTCAAATAAATAAATAAATAAAAATCTTTAAAAAAAAAAAAGAAAGAGAGGGAGAGAAAAGTGAATTTTAGCAAGCTTTATCGAGATTATAAGTGAGACCTCCCTTAACATTTTCAAAAGATTTGAATACATATTTAAATTGCTTTTCAAAGAAAATTTCCTTTTCAATGTTTTTTGGGAGGGGACCTGGCGTTCCTAATTCAATAGGAGGCTGAGACTAGCCTCAAGGTGGTCCAGCTTTTTCCCAGATTAATTTTTTATAAACAAAAATTGAAATTATATAATAATAATAACTGCTAAAGTGTATTGCCTATTTACTCTATGCCAGGAACTGCACTAAATACTCTTCCACATTAACATATTGAATTCTACAATAACTAATGGGGGGGCAACTACTAGTATCCCATCCTACAAACGAGGAAGCTGAGGCTCAGAGTGGTGAAGCAACTTGCCTGAGGTCACACAGCCAGCAAGTGGGAATGCTGAGATGAGATACTTGGTCAATTATTTTAATCTTCTGGTAAATGTAATTGTTTTATTTGGGATTTGGGGAGGTTTTGTTTTTGTTTCGGTTTGTTTTCTTTTAAGATTTAGTTTTTAAGTAATTTCTATACCCAATGTGGGGCTCGAACTCATAACCCCAAGATCAAGAGTCTCATGCTCTACTGACTGCGAGCCAGGTGCCCCTGTGCCCACTCCCCCCAAGCAGTTTCAAACCCCTTTCTGCTTGTGACCAGGTAGGGATATACATAAACAAAGGCAGGCACAGACTGCCACTAAAACCGCCCCCAATTCCTTGCAGTGGTGTCGTGAGATTTGAACTGTGTTGGAGTCTCAGTTACCCGGACACAAATTCACAGACCCTGAAGGCTGGACCTGAACAACATATGAAAAGTGATCTATTCCAGTCCCTTTTGCAGTTTATGAATCTCCTTGGCAGGTCCCCCCCCCCCCCCGCCACCCCCCCCAGGTCACCTGGCCCAAATCTGAACACCTCTGCTGATAGGAGACCCACTACTTTTGCAGAGCCCAGAGAGAAACAGCTGAGAAACTAGGCCAGGCTGGAGCAGTGAAGCAGAAGAAATGCCTGAGAATTAGCTGAGAAGAACACAGGGAGACCGCCAGAGGGGCCAGGAGTGCAGAGAGAGTGAAAACCATTTCCTCAAAGGCTTCCCTGCCAATAGCAGCACATAAGAGTGGCCAAGGTGGGGGAAGGTGGATCAGGTCGGAGGGAGAAGATGGCAGGACCAAATTAGCAATGATGACTGGTTACGTGGAGAAGAGGTTCTTGGGGCTAAAGATATTTGACCTGGTGGAAGGTCAAGGGCGCTAAAGAGGGAGTAGCTGAGTGTGAAGGAAGGAGCATGCAGGTCAACAAGGAAGGGAAGGGTGCTCCAGCAGTGGGAAAGGCCTGTGTAAAGGCCGGGACATGGGAAGGGAGCAGGACCACAGGAAGAAAGTTCCATGGCTGGAGCGCCTAAGGCAGTAAGGACAGTGGTGGGCTGGGGAGAGCTGGGCCAGGCCTCACCACTCAGTGAAGTGGCTTTCATCCTTAAAGCCTGAAAACTCCCATTCTCAGGAGCTTTCCTGGGGAGCTAGGCTCAGACGCAAGGCCGGGCCTGGCAGTCCCAGGCCAGGAGCTCTATCCCACACTTGGGTGTCTTTGTCCCATGTAGCTACCACCTTTGGGCCAGTGGTACAGGTAAGAGGGCAGGAGAAAGACATGGATCCAGGGGCCCTTGAAGCAGAACTGGCCTGCTCAGCTCTGCCGACTCACGTGGGAACTCACCAGGGGCTGCCCAGACAGGCAGGGCCATAGATGAACACTCAGGGCTCCAGCCAGGCCAGTGGGTGGGCCGGGATCCACAGAAGGACCATCTGACAAGGGCTGGGGGCCATGGGATGAGCTTCCACTCCAGAGTCAAACTCTCCAAATAGATTCTGGCCTCATGTGAGTGAACCTGGACCAGGCTCTTGTCTCAACTTCATCTCTAAAATGGGAGGGATATTATCTGCCCTGAAGGCGTGTTTTGAAGTTTAGGTGAGTTAACAATGCAAAAGATTTAGCATAAAGTAGTTAGTAAATAAATGCTCATTTTCCAAATCCGGGGGCTGGGGGGAGGCCCTGGATGCCACTACCCCTGGGCCACACACTCCCTTCCGTGTCTCGAGTCCAATTAGGGCTCCCACACCACGTCACTGCTCACGCAGTACCTCCTACTCTGTCTTGCCCGGTCTGTTCACTCTGTGCACTCTGTCGATCTCCCCTGTCTGACCCCAGCTCTGCAACCCCAGAAACAGGAACCAGTCTGGGATCGGTACCCGATAAATGTCTATCAAACTGTACTGAAGGTTCCTGCTGGGGAATGCAAACTGTTTAACGAGCACCCCTGCCCCCCGCCGCCTACCCCACCTTGTTTAGCCTTCACATAAACCCTGTCTTCATAGATGAAGATCCTGAGGGTCAGAGAGGTGAAGTGACTTGCCCCATGTCACACAGCCTGTAAGTGACAACCCAGGATGGAACTCACCTCTCTCTGATTTCAAAGATCCTGCTCTTCACTGTGGCTCCAAGCATGCTCACTGCAGGTCTTCCACGTGGAGGGCAGAGTTCAGAGGCTCCAGCTGCAGCTGCCAAGGGCAGGAGGACCTTGGGGATGGAGACTGTGACTCGGAATTTCTGGGCATCCATCTCCTCACCTATAAATTGAAGGGGTTGGATCAGTGATTCTCAACCTTGGCAGCCTAATCAAATTGTCCGAGGAGCTCCTAAAATGTACCACGGCCTGAGCCTCACAGGTGAGTTAAACCTGGATCTCTGAGAGTGGGTCCCAAAGCTGACAGGACTCCCACATGATTCGGTTGCACAGTCAGGGCAGAAAACACTGAACCAGCCTCTCCCTGAGGCCTACAGCAAGAAGCCACTCTGTCTGGCAGGGCTTTGGAACCAAGCAGATGTGGGTTCTAATCCCAGATCAGCCCTTCCCCATACACCAACATCACCTAGCAGAGGAGGAGAGTGAGGCTCAAGGAAGTTCAAAGCCACGCAGCTAGGAAGTGGCATAGTGGGGAGCTGAATCCATGTCTTCCCTCAGGAACATTAGGTCCTGGACAGGTAGAGCAGGTGCGGGCGGGTCCACTAAGAGCCTGTGGCCCCCTTGGCACCCTGGACTGCCCACACCTGGGCGGGGCACATGGGTGGTGGTGGTGGTGGTGTAGGTGGGGGGTCCTACAGCCATGCCTGCCCCGTGACTCACAGCTCGGGCAGCATGAAGTCACCCATACCCCAGCCATCTCGCCTAGCACGTGTCCAGGCACCTCTGCTAGCTCCCATGTCCCACACCCAGGGCAGCGATGGGCCAGTGTGGACAGAGCGGGCAGCTCATGTGTGGCTGGGGTGTTGGCACTGCCTGTGAGAACATGCTGGCCCGGAGGCTGATGTCAGCTTAAGGCACAAGCGGAGCTTGTTTTACACACCCACCCCGGGGCGCCTGGGGGGCTCAGTCAGTTGAGTGTCCGACGCTTGATTTTGGCTCAGGTCATGATCTCGGGGTCCTGGGATCGAGCACCGTGTCGGGCTCCGTGCTCAGCGGGGAGTCTGCTTGTCCCTCTTCCTCTGCTCCTCCCCCCACTCTCTTTCTCTCTCTCTCTCAAATAAAAAAAAAATCTTTAAGCACCCACCCCAACACTCATGTGCCACATGGTCTTAACAGGTCAGGGCACTTTTGTGAAACACTACAAAATGGGAGTAAAAGCACAACTCACAGGCTCCCCGCCAGGCCCGTGACCACGCCGGTCCCTCACCCCAGCACCTTCCCCATCTCTCTTCCTTGCAGGCCTGAGTCCCACGGTCATCCTTCAAGAAGCCTTCTCTGGCCCCCCTCTCTGAGGAGGCTCCCCCTTTCTTCTCTATCACTGTTCCCCCGTTCTTCCTGCATTCCATTCATCAGAACTTATCACTCTGGGCTTAGCTGTCCATGACTTCCCTACTGTCTCTCTCCAGTTAGACTACAAAGCCTACAGAGGTGGGGACCACCGTGTCTTTTGTGTTTTGTCCTGGCTCTTCACAGGGTATACCTTACATGCCACAAAATGCACCCATTTTAAGTGTATAATTCAAGGATTTTTAGTAAACTGATGGAGCTTCATGAGCATCACCAGCAGCCAGTTTTAGAACTTCCATCACCCCGAGAAGTTCCCTCGGCGTGCCTGCGGGTCGTTGCCTGCTTTCCCCCGGCCCCCAGGCAATCACCGATGGGCTTTCTGTCTCCCTGGTTTCGCCTTTTCTGGAAGTGGCGCACACACACACGGAACCACACGGTATGGGAGCTGGGTCTGGCTTCTTCGCATGGAGTCTTTGAGCTTCACCCTGCTGTCGTGTGGCAGTGGGTTGCTCCTTTCTATGGCTGGGGAGTATTCCTGGCGTGGATGTGGATTTGTCTACCCATTCATTCACCTCTTTGATTTTTGGATTGCTTCCAGTTTTTGCCCGTAGCATTGTGCTGCTATGAACGTTTGCTTACAAGTCTCTGTGTGGACAGACGTTGCATTTCACTCGGGTACGTACCTCGATACCTGTGAGTGGAATTGCTGGGTTATATGCTAACTGTATGTTCAACTTCTTCAGAGACTACCCAGCTGTTTTCCAAAGGGCTGTACCATTTGACATTCCCACAGCAATATATGAAGTAGCACCACGTCTTTTTTTTTTTTTTTAACCAAAATATCCTCAGGATGTAGCCTGACTACCTGGCAAATAGTAGGTACTCAATAAAGTGAATGAGTAAAATAAACCCTGGCTGAATCAGCATGTGCTCAGGCCCCTGCTAGGAGCCTAGCACTTTCCTGATCACAGTCCGTAGGAGGCTGTGTGAGGCTCCCAGTGGCCATCCTCCACTGGCGTTGACATTAAACCAGCTGAACTCTTTTTTTTTTTTAAGATTTTATTTATTTATTTGAGAGGGAGAGAGCACAAGCAGGGCAGAGGGAGAGGGAGAAGCAGACTCCCTGCTGAGCAGGGAGCCCGATGTGGGACTCGATCCCAGGACCCTGGGATCATGACTTGAGCCGAAGGCAGATGCTTAACCATCTGAGCCACCCAGGCGCCCCCTAGCAGAATTCTTTCTACCAAGGCTACATGGGTGGAACCCCTATCCTCACCCCCAAGAAGGACCCTTACAGAATGATGTCTTAATACAATGCCCTGGGCTCTCTGAAAGATGATGGAGAAATTAACTCCACCCAGGACAGAGCATCTCTGCCCTGTCCGTAAAAGGCTGCTAAAGAAATCATCCCAAACACAGGTCCACACGGCAGCGCCTATGTGACAAATCATTCTTGTACTGTAACACCGGGGTAAAGCATCTTTCCCATCTGAAATGGCCTTCGTTCTTCGATCAGGAATCGGAGACTATACATTATGTTTCCTTTTTTGCCTTGGCTGAGAGGATGCTCAGAGTAGCATTCGGTTGACTGTGAGCTCCTGGAGGGCAGCGGCTGGGGCTGCTTGCCTCTGGTTGCCTGCAGCCAGCACAGCCCTGTCCCAGGGAGCTTTCCCAGCAAATGTTCGCTGGGTAGAATGAAATGGAAACACAGGAACTTCATTGACTTAGAACACTTTATCAAGTATTTCCACTGGTCCGTGTATTTTTTTTTTAACGGTCTGTATGTGTAGTTTCCTGTATGTGCTGTAAATGTTACTTAGTGGCATATAAATTGTGAAAGAATAATAATGAAGAAAACAGAGTTCCTGGTATTAAAATGTTTACATCTGGAGGGAAAGATAAAACACAGTCCAGCGACTGCAGAGGAAATGGGGACGTGATGGACGCCATACAGGAGTCATTAAGGGCTAAGGAGTCCATGGGTCAGAGTTTGGCATGGGGACCAGGAGAAGGGTCAGGAGAGGCAAGGGTATTAAGGACAGGTAAGATTTCCAGAGGCCAATGCTTGTAAGGAGTTAAGTAGGCTAGATTTGTGGGAAACAGGCCCTCTTACTCTTGTAGGAGGTGGAAGTTGGTGGAAGGAACAGTAGGTTCAAGAATTCTCAAAAAGAAAAAAAAAGAAAAAAGAGAATTCTCGGGGCACCTGGGTGGCTCAGTCAGTTAAGCGTCTGCCTTCAGCTGGGGTCATGATCCCAGGGTCCTGGGATCGAGTCCTGCATCAGGCTCCCTGCTTAGCGGAGAGCCTGCTTCTCCCTCTGCCTGCCGCTCCCACTGCTTGTGCTCTCTCTCTGACAAATGAATAAATAAAATCTTAAAAAAATCTGTTTAAAAAAAAGAATTCTCGGGGAAGTTGGTCTGGAAAACACATATCCCTTTTGATCCAGAAATTCTACCTTTAGGAATTTCTCCTACAGAAATAATTAAAGATATGCACAAAACTGTAGCTATAAAAGATAGTCCCTTGCAGAGATTTTATTGGAACTAATTATGCCTATCATAATTATGCTGAGACATTTTTGGCAGGATCTCTATAGCCACTAAAAATATACTGATGGGGCGCCTGGGTGGCTCAGTTGGTTAAGTGACTGCCTTCGGCTCAGGTCATGATCCTGGAGTCCCGGGATCGAGTCCCGCATCGGGCTCCCTGCTCAGCGGGGAGTCTGCTTCTCCCTCTGACCCTCTTCCCTCTCGTGCTCTCTAGTTATCATTCTCTCTCTCTCAAATAAATAAATAAAATCTTAAACAAACAAACAAACAAAAAAATACACTGATGTAGGATATTTACTGAAATGGAAAAGTATTCATGATTTGTGGGTGAATTAAGCAAAAGGAAGGTTATGAGATTCCATGTGCCCTTGTGCCACTCAGCGATGCTTTCTTGGGTATTTATCCCAGAGAGGTTTATGTTTCCCCTACACAAGAAGACTTGTACCAGAATGTTCTGCAGCATGGTTTGCAAAAGCAATCATCAGTGGAGTAAGCAAAGAAGCTGGTCTAGTCATTCCCCAGAATCGGGGATGGCATATGAATGAAAAAACAAAGGTGACAAGGATCAACACGAACACATCTCTAGAACCTAATGTTATAAGCCCAGAAGCAAGTTGCAGGAGGATATAAGCGGAACTCTGCTATTCATCTGAAGTTTAACAATATCCAAAACGTGCATGGGAAAGATAAGCCCCAAACGTGTGAGAGAGGCTGACTTGGGGTGGAAGGGGTACCTGGGAGGGACCGCAAAAGAGCACCCAGGGGGCTTCAACCATATCTGTTAGTTGTTATTTTTTACGGGGGGCGGGGGAAGGCTGAAGCAAACAGGCTAAAAATGTTAATATTTGTCAAAACTCAGTTGTGAATATAAGTGTATGTTATAGTATTCTCCATATTTTTGTTGGCTTATCGTACTTCATTTAGAAACCAACATTCAGCGGCCCCTGGGTGGCTCAGTCGTTCAGTGTCTGCCTTCAGCTCAGATCGTGATCCCGGGGTCCTGGGATCGGCTCCCTGCTCAGCGGGAGGCCTGCCTCTCCCTCTCCCACTCCCCCTGCTTGTGTTCCCTCTCTCGCTATGTCTCTCTTTGTCAAATAAATAAATCTTTAAAATAAATAAATAAATAATAAATAAATAAATACCAACCTTCCGGGGCACCTGGGTGGCTCAGTCAGTTAAGCGTCTGCCTTCGGCTTGGGTCATGATCTCAGGGTCCTGGGATCAAGTCCCAAATCAGGCTCCCGGGCTCCCCGCTGAGAGGGGAGTCTGCTTCTCCCTCTCCCTCTGCCCCTCCCCCTGCTGCGCTTTCTCTCTTTATCTGTAATAAATAAAATCCTTTTTTAAAAACCCATTCATGGGACGCCTGGGTGGCTCAGTCGGTTAAGCATTTGCCTTCAGCTCAGGTCATGATCCTGCAGTCCTGGGATCAAGTCCCGCCTTGGGCTCCTTGCTCGGCGGGGAGCCTGCTTCTCCCTCTGCCTTCCGCTCACCCTGCTTGGGCTCTCTCTGTCTCTGTCTCTCTGACAAATAAAGAAAATCTTAAAAAAAAAAAGGAAAAAAAACCCCATTCATTATGTTTTGTTAATATAAATAGATACGTGGAGATGGGGTGCCTAGTTGACTGAGTTGGTAGAGCATGTGACTCTTGATCTTGGGGTTGTGAGTTGGAGCCCCACATTAGGTATAGAGATTACTTAAAAATAAAATCTTAAATATATATATATATGGAAAACTAAAATTTAAAGAATACCATATATAATAGCAAATAAGCAGTTAATCGTGATTATTTCTATGTGATGAGATCACCATTTTTATTTTCCTATATCTGTACTTTCTGATTTTCCTATAAGTGAACAGGTATTATTTGTGTAATTTATTTTATTTTATTTATTTATTTGAGAAAGAGAGAGAACACGAGTGGGGGGAGGAGCAGAGGGAGAGGGAGAAGCTGGCTTCCCACTGAGCAGGGGGCCAGAGGTGAGGCTCGATCCCAGGACCCGAGATTGTGACCTGAGCTGAAGGCAGACACTTAACAGACTGAGCCACCCAGGCGCCCCCACCTGTGCAACGTTTTAAAATCTTAAAGAAAATAAGAGTCTAAAAACCCTGCAGGGAGGGCATTCTGGGTAGAGACAACAGTAGGGCCAAAGGATGGCTGTGGAGAAACTCCTAGCACGTTTGGGCACCAGATAGGGGAGGGATAGGAAGAAAAACCTCTGGAGAGGGGCACTATACAACACGCAGGACTTGGGAGCCTCAGGATGCCCAAGGCTCATGCAGGACATGGGGCCTCAGACTGGGCTCTCTGGCTACTAGGAGCCTCGGGTTCAGTCCCAGGAATCTGGCTCCACTAGGAGTTTAATAATTGCATTTTAGTGATAATGTAAAAGCAATGAGTATAAGAATAGTCTGGCTCCTCCGAATGACCCAGGCCTCATAACCCAGAGGTGCCAACCCCATTTCAGTGCCCACGTTGGTCTGTGCTCAGGGCCTGGTGAGTGCCAACAACCCTACTTTAATTGTTTTGGGCGGGTGACGAGAGAAAGAAGCAGGCCTCAGCTTGGCCAGTTTATTTGCCAGCGCCATGAGCTCAGCCCTCGGGCCTGGTAGAATTCCAAGGGCCTAGGAGATTTTCAGACCCGAAAAATAAATGTTATTGACCCTAAAACAACAACAACCAAAATAACACACACACACACACACACACACACACACAAACAAACACACACACCCTGTTAACTGAAATAATTTCAATTGCAGAATTGTAAAAATAAATTCCTTCAGTGACTGGGTTGTTCAGTCAGTTGAGTGTCTGCCTTCGGCTCAGGTCATGATCTTAGGGTCCTGGAATCGAGCCCCGTGTTGGGCTCCCTGCTCAGCAAGGAATCTGCTTCTCCCTCTCTCTACCTCCTGCTCGTGCTCTCTCTCTCTCTCTCTCTCTCTCTCTCAAATAAATAAGTAAAATCTTGAAAAAAAGAATTAAAATTTTAAAAATAAAAGAAATAAAAATGAATTCCTTTTTAAAGCAAAAAAATATTTATATTTGGGGCGCCTAGGTGGTCCAGTCAGTTATGTGTTGGAGGCTTGATCTCAGCTCAGGTCTTGATCTCAGAGTTCTGGTTTCAAGCCCTGCACTGGGCTCTGTGCTCAGCGGGGAGTCTGCTTGTCCCTCTACCTCTTCCCCTGCTCTTGCTTTCTCTCTCTCAAATAAATAGGTAAAATCTTAAAACACACACACACACACACACACACACACACACACACACACACACACAAAACCAGTCCTGGTTAAATCTTAAAATATAGAAGGATGACACTCCCACAGCAAGGGAGGCCAAATGACAAGCCCATGTACTCGCCTGATGAGAGGACTTCCCTTGCCCAAACGGGAAAAGAAGTGGCCCGATGGAGTCAGCCCACACAGCTTTGTAGAAACTCCAAAGTAAAAACAAAAGCCAACAGAAAAAAAAAACCACAATGCACTAGCAGAGCCAGTAAAACCCTCATAATTCCAAGGCGTGATTTCGATTCCACAAAGCATCATCACCCAGCACACGAAACGAAGGGCATTCATCTGAACGTTAGGTTTGCAGCTGTGTTCGTGACTCATCTGCAACTTGGTCTGATGGTTGTACCGAAGCCCGAGGAGTTTGTACCTCATTTTCTGTTGTCAGGAACAGCGTAATAAAAACAATCCCACTCCACACTGTCTGGCGGGGAGGATCTCCTTCCTTTCTGGGAGAGCCTGTTTATATATGGCTCAGGTTTGGGAAACACTGGGAGGGGCCCAGGGACCTACTGAAGGCTGGGGGGGGGGGGGTGGCAGGCAGGGCGAGCTGGCCGGAGCATGGCTTCAGGGAAATGAATGGCTGACGGCACATAATATATCTGTTCTGGTCCCGGTGGGTCCCGGACCCTCTGCCATGTCAAATCAGTACATGGAGTCCTCGCTGCATGTTTATTGAATTGAGGGGGGCCGGAAGGAAGAAGCTGTTCCTCCTGTCTTCAGGCCCTGCATCCAATCCACCCCTAAATCATTTTGCTCTGCCTCCAAAGTAGATCCAGCCCCAGCCCCTCCTCCTAGCCGCCACCACCCTTCCCCTGGGACTGCATCCGTGGGCTCCCCACCCTCTCCCCGCTCTGCCCTTGTCTCCCGAGAGCCTCTTCTCTACCCACAGAAAGAGGGAGAGTTTTAGAGCCTAAATACTCTGCTTCAGCGGCTTCTCACCAAGTTCAGAATCAAATTCCAACTCTTCGTGGTAGCCTAGCTGGACCCACCTCCGCCCCTCCCCAGCCTCCATTAGTCTGTTTCAAGGGTTCATAGCACTTAAACTGCTGCCTGGACTTCTCCTGTCAATGTACGCATTATTCTTTCATAACCCAATCTGCAGCAGATCTCGAGCCCCCGGGAGGGCAGGCCCATCTCTGTCCTATTCACCCGGAAGAGGGCCTGGCACACTGTAGGTGCTCAGTAAAAGTTTACTGAGTGAACCACGAGATCACATTTCATACTGCTACAATGGCTCCAAGAAATAAAAGGTGAGGATGTGGGGAGCTGAGAGCTTTGATACCTTGCTGGTGGGAACGGGAAACGGTGCAATTTGAGTTCATCAGTCCTCAGAAAGATTTCACATACAGTTACCATATGATCCAGCAATTCCCGTCCTAGGTACAGACGTGAGAGCGATGAAAACATATGCCCACACAAACACTTGTTCATGAATGTTCATAGCAGCACTGTCTATAATTGCCAGAGAGTGAAAAATGCCCAAATGTCTGCCAGCTGACAAGTACATAAATAAAATGTGGTATATCATTACAATGCAGTATTATTTAGCAACAGAAAGAAATGAAGTAATGATACAGGCTGTAACACGGACAAACCTCAAAAATACACAGCACTAAATAAAAGGAACCAGACAGAAAAGACCACTATTACATGATTTCATTATATGAAATGTCTAGAACAGGCAAATACATAGAGACAGACAGAAAGTAGATTAGTGGTTTCCAGGGTGTGGGGGTGGGGGGAGGGGGTGGGATGGGAAGTGACCGCTAATGAGTATGGGGTCTTTTTTTGGGATGATGAAATGTGGCCTTAGAGTGGTGACAGCTGCACAACCTTGTGAATATACTAAGAACCACTAAATTGCATTCTTTAAAAAGGTGAACTGCGGGGCTCCTGGCTGGCTCAGTCGTGAAGCTTCTGCTTTCAGCTCAGGTCATGATTCCAGGGTCCTGGGATCGGGCCCCACAGTGGGCTCCCTGCTTGGCGGGGACTCTGCTTCTCTCTCTCCTTCTGCCCCTCTCCCCACTCATGCTCTCTCTCTCTCTCTCTCTCGCAAATAAATAAATAAAATCTTTTTAAAAAATAAAAAATAGGGGCACCCGGGTGGCTCAGTCATTAAGCATCTGCCTTCGGATCGGGTCATGATCCTGACGTCCTGGGATCGAGCCCCGCATCGGGCTCCCTGCTCGGCGGGAAGCCTGCTTCTCCCTTTGTCTCTGCCCCTCCCGCTTGCTTGCGCACGCATTCTCGCTCTCTCTCAAAATAAATAAAATCTTAAAAAAAATAACAAAATAAATACAATTACTTAAAAAATAAAATAAAAAATAAAAAGATGAACTTTATAGTATATGAATTATAAACAAATTGTATACAAAGGTTCAGAGCAGCATTATTCATAATTGCCAAAAAGTAGGAAAAAACCCCAAATGTCCACCACCTGATTAATGGACAAAGTATGGTCAATCCATACAATGAAATGTTATTCAGTGATAAAAAAGAAATGAGTACTGACATATGCTACGGCCTGGGTGAATCTTGACAACTTGATAGTAAGTAAAAGAAGCCAGTCACAAAAGACCACATTCTTTAAAAAAAAAAAAAAGTTTTATTTATTTATTTATTTTTAAGATTTTATTTATTTATTTGAGAGAGAGAGACACGGCGAGAGAGGGAACACAAGCAGGGGGAGCGGGAGAGGGAGAAGCAGGCTCTCTGTGGAGCAGGGAGCCCGATGTGGGACTCGACCCCAGGACCCTGGGACCGTGACCTGAGCCGAAGGCAGACGCTTAACGACTGAGCCACCCAGGCGCCCCCCCCAAAATGTTTTAAAGATCTTATTTATTTATTTGAGAAATAGAAAGAGAGTGCATGAGCGGGGTGGCGGGTGGGGACAGAGGGAGAAGCAGGTTCCCCGCTGAGCAGGGCTCGATCCCAGGACCCCAAGATCATGACCTGAGCCGAAGGCAGCCGCTTAACCGACTGAGCCACCCAGGTGTCCTAAGACCACATATTCTATGATTCCGTTCATCGGAAATGTCCAGAGTAGGTAAATCTATAGAGACAGAAAGTAGATTGGTGGTTGCCTAGGGCTGGGGAGGGAGAGGAGCAGAGGGTGGAGGGCTGGAGGGTGATTGTGTGGGTACAAGGCTTCTTTGGGGATGAAAATGTTCCACTACAGGTTTATGGCAAAGGAGGCACAGCCCTGCAAGTGCGCTAGAAATCGTATTGCCCACTTTAAGTAAGGGCGACTGTTCATGGCCTATAAATTCTACCACAATCAAGTTATTTTAAAAGTTTATTGAATGAATGAATGATCAAGCACGAGGCGGATAAGGGAGGGAAAACAACTGAGAAACACTTCCCCGGGTCTGGACACAGCCGATTCCCTAAGACACCCCAGCTGTGGACCCCAGGGCACCTTTTAGTCCCCTTCTCTCCCCTCTTCCTGCTTCTCTTTGAAGCCCCACACCCCCAACCCCAAGTCTGAGATTCTGGTGGCACCAGGCCGTCGCTGGGCTGGCAAGGGACCTGCCAGAGATGGAGCACAGCTGCCCCCTGGTGGTGAGCTGGAGTGAGCACTTGGGAATGCGCTCAGCCTTGGGAAAGGGGCCGGCATCAGCCAGCTAGGGAGGCCTCGGGGACAGGCTGGGGACAGGAGAAACTTCCAAATGCTTGGAGGCAGGGAATACCATGATGACGCCTAGGACACTTGGCTAAGTTTCTGAGGCTGATATCGGGATTCATATCATAATTATTAACGGACGTTTCTCTCTGTTTCCTCCTCCTCCCACAGGGATGTGGGCACCAGGAGTGCAGCAAAGTGTCTGCTGGTTCTTTCTGCTGCCCCAGCTTCCAGCACAGTGCCTGGCCGTTAGTCGGTACTCCACAAAAGTGTGTGTGCTGTAGTTTGTTGTAGTAGAAAGAACAGATGGACAAGCCAGGGTGTGAATCCAGGGTCCACCTTGCTAACCCAGTGACTTTGGGGAAGTCACGGGACCTCAGTGGGGATGGTGGGGGAGCACTGTATCCAGGGGGGTCTACAGACCTGGGGTGAGAGCCCAGATCTCCACTGACTTGCTGGGGGATGTCAGGGAAGTCCCTTTACATTTCTGGCTTCTATTGTACCCCCCTTTAAAAATTGGGAGAGTAGGGGTGCCTGGGTGGCTCAGTCATTAAGTGTCTGCCTTCAGCTCAGGCCATGATCCCAGGGTCCTGGGATCGAGCCCCGCATCGGGCTCCCTGCTCGGCGGGGAGCCTGCTTCTCCCTCTCCCACTCCCCCTGCTTGTGTTCCCTCTCTCGCTCTGTCTCTCCCTGTCAAATAAATAAATAAAATCTTTAAAAAAAAATGGGGAGAGTAATACCTTTACCTCTGCTCCTTGGATCTCTTTAATGAATATGTACTAAGAACCTACCACGTTGGGCGTCGTCCTAGTGCTGGGTTCACAGAGAACAAAGAGCCACACCTGCCTCTGCCCTCAGGGAGCTTATATTCCAGTGAACAAAGCCAACAACAGCCAATTATCACACACCTAAACATATTATAAATGGAGACTGAAGTTTAGAAAGCACTGGCAGCTATGGGCGAGGATAGAGTAGGTTAGGCCCAAGAAACCTCCTCTGGAGAGGGACATTCAAAGTGAGGCCCAAGGCAGGTGAGGCTTGGTGAGAATGTTCCAGAGATGTGTGAAGGCATTCAGGAGGGAAGCATCCCCACCACCTGTCATGTGGTGTCACGTGGAAGCCAGAGCCATCCAGAGAGAGGCAGGCAGGGGGGGCCAGATCACGGGGTGGCGGGGAGAGGGCCTAGCGGGCCACCTTCAAGATTTGGATTTCATCCTAAGTGGGACAGAAGCATACGAAGGAAAGAAATGAAAATCCTCCTTCCCTCACCCACTGCCTCACCCCTCCGGATCCAGTCCCTACCGACTCAACTACGGAGAAGAGACCTAGCTGACTGAAAACTCCAAGCAGTTTGGCAGTTTCGCTCCGTCGACCTTATCGTTAGCCACCTCGGGAGTCAACTTTCCAAAATAACCTAGAACATTTGCTAGGGCCGGCATAAGGTTCTAATTGCTGCACAAGAAATAACAAAATGTTGGATCCTCCCTTTGTGGCAAAAAAATGGAGGATTTGGTTCAACCCGTGGTTCCTAACCCCGGTGAGCCTGTCAGAATCTCCAGAGGGAAATTTAGAAAGTAGCAATACCTAGGACCCAAGTCAGAGTCTCCTGGGTGTGGAGTTTGAAATCTGTATTTTAACATGCTTCCCAGCTATTCTAACACATTAGGCCCATTGAGAGAGAATCTCTGCTCTTTACATATAGTGGGATACTTTGCAGGAAAAACAATATTACAGAAATATACCCCCTGAAGCCCATCTGTACCCTATTGGTCCTGTTCTATTGCTCAGGGATTAAAAGTAGTCTGCAAGGGCGCCTGGGGGGCTCAGATGGTTGAGCATCTGCCTTTGGCTCAGGTCGTAATCCCAGAGTCCTGGGATCAAGTCCCGCATCGGGCTCCCTGCTCCTTGGGAGCCTGCTTCTCACTCTGCCTCCCTCTCTCTCTCTCCGCCCCCTGCCCGTGTCTCATGAATAAATAAATAAAATCTTTAAAAAAAAAAAGTAGTCTGCAAAATAGTATAGGAGTAGATCTTCCTCCTTTTGTTTGTTTGTGTTCTTGGATTTTCCACGAGAAGCACGGGTTGCTTTGGTAACAAGCAATCAAACGTGAGAAAGAATGGCAGCAAAGCCTTTGTGGGGGAGGGGATAGGACGACTCAGATACTTCTTGGTGTGATCATTGTGTGGCCAGGTGGAAAGATCGGATATCACTCACCCTATCCTTCGGAGATCGTACTGACCCCCTTTATGCGACCTGCCTGCCTGAGGGGCTGGTGAGCAGGCGCAGATGTGGTCTCATCCTGGTGGGCACAGAATCAAGTCGGAAGACAGACATTAATCAAGTCATTGCATGAATGAGTTGAATTACAAGGTAAACTAAGTTTCTGGCAGGAAAGAAATGTGGCTTCTTTTTTTTTTTTTTTTTTTTTTGGCTGGGCATGGAGCCCAATGAGGCGCTTGAACTTACAACCCCAAGATCAAGAACTGAGCTGAGATCGAGAGTTAGACGCTTAACCTACTGAGCCACCCAGGCACCCCAAGACATTGCTTTTTGAGAAGGCTTATCATAACTTGACCTAGACTCCAGAGTCATGTAGGGCCCTGCTGAGGAGGTGACCTCTGAGGTGAGATCTAAAGGGTTAATATATTGTAGCTAACTAGGTGAAGGAGTGAAGGTGGGAGGGAGCCATCCAGACAGAGCAGGAACAGCATAGGCAAAGGCCCAGGGGTGGGAGGGAGTCCAAAGGGGGGTGTGGGTAGAGGCTCTAAGAGACACTGGGGAATTACCAAGGGCCAGAACATGTGCCTTGCTGGCTGTGTTAAGATTTGGGGTCTTGATCCAAAGAGCAACGGAAAGCCATCAGTGTTTCAAATTCAGAGATGTCATAATCTGATCTGCACTGTGACACGGACCCCTCTAACTGCTGTGTGGTGAAAAGTCTGGAGGTCCCCCCTCCCGCCGAGGCAGTGCTGGGAGACCAGACAGGATGTTTGCTCATAAAAGCCTAGGCCAGAGATGATGGTACCCGGAGTAGTGCTGGAGATGCTGATGGAATGGATGGTACCTGGTGTTGGACTGCATATTGAGGTGAGGGCGAGGGAGCTTTCCAGGATGGCTCGCAGGTTTATGGTGGGGAGGATCGTTTCGAGAATCAGGCGGGGGGAGATAGTGAGTTCCATCAGACAGGTTGGGCTTGAGGTATGTTTGGGGCACCCAAGGGGAGATGGGGTACAAGTGGCTGGATGTTCCGACCTGGGGTTCAGAGGAGGAGCCAGGCTAGCATGGGGTCCTCAATCTTGGCATTGTGGACACTGAGGCAGGGTAATTCTTCGTCGTGGGGGCTGTCCGGGGCGCTGTGGGATGGGTAGCGGCATCCCCGGCCTCTAGCCACTAGACGGCAGGAGCACCCTCCCTCGCGGTGGCCATCACAAATGTCTCCAGACCTTGCGGAAGGGCCCTTGGAGGCCCAAGCCATTGAGACACCCTGGGCTAGACGAGTACATTCGGGAGTCATCGGCAGCTACGTGGGTGTGGCCTCGACAGCCCGAGGAGAGAGAGTGGGATGGAAGAAGAGGGTGCAGGACCCAGTGCTGAGGAGCACCTGCGGTTAACACCAGCTACTGTGCTGCAGGGTGTCACAGGAGGCCAGGAACAGAGAGGGTCAAGAGGTGGGAGGAGGACCAGAAGCCAAAAAGTCAAGTGAGGGGGTGTTTCCAGAAGGAGCGGGTAGCCAACAGCGCCAAGTGCTGCCAAGAGACCTGGAGTGGCCTGAGCCCGAGCGATGTCCGTGGGGTTTGGTGACTTGGCCTGTGCGGTGACCTCAGGGTGCTTCGGTGAAGCTGGGGGAGGGGGCAAAAACCCCAGCGGCCCAGGCTGTAGAAGAATGAGGAGGAAGAAGGGAGGGGAGCGCAGTGAGTGAAGACAGCTCTTCCTGAACTTTTGCTGGGAGGAGAAATAGGGGGGTAACTTGAGTCCTGGGGTGGGGGTGGGGAAGCGAGGTTGTGTGCCGGCACTTTTAAGATGAGAAAGACTTACGCATGTTAAACATCTGGGGACCGCCCGGCTCGGAGGGTGGAATGTGCTGTAGGGAAGGGGATAATTAGGTGAAGACAGGAAGGAATGGGAGCGGGGTCTGGGACCCACCGGCCAGTGGTGGGGGTGGGAGGGGGGCTGGGGAAGGCGGCAGGTGTGGGCGGTTTGAGGACCCCCAGCTGAGGGGGGAGGCCTACAGGCTGGGTTTGTGGAAGGAATGTTGAAGGCATGGAGCAAACGGAGAACCTTGATAACTTTGATACCAGGTTGTGGAAAGTGGGAGAGAGGGTTTAAGGAGATGGATTTAAAGAGCCTGGTGCAGTTCTGGATCCTAAGGAAGAGCCAGGTTATGAACCGCTCTCCTTGTTATTCTTTGTAGGGGCTTCAAAACTGTCCTACCCCTTAGTTAAGTGGCTTGCCATCTCTGTCTTAGTTTCCAGCATGTAAAATGGTGATAGTAACAGAACCTTCCTCATAAATTTGCTGTGAAGATTCAATTAGATAAAGTGTGATAAGTGCTTACAGCTTGTAAGAGTTGCACACAAAGAGTGGCCCCGTCTCTGGGCCTAGAGAACCTGTTAGGTTTTATAACAGACTGACCAGCAGGGGGCAGCATGACCACGCAGGGAAGGCCTTGCTCCGTGACTTTAGGTTAAGGCACCTAAGCCAGCAATGCTGCAGACTCCAGGGGGGCCCAGGACAGCATGGAGCCCCCTTTGGTGGGGGATAGTGTTAGGAGTGGGGTGGGGTGCCCCAGCTCAGGTGGGATGGGGAGCAAGCAGTGTGAGGGCTACTGGCGTGTCTCCAGCAACAGTAAGGACAGCTTTGTGAGCAGAGGGAACAGCCTTGATGAGCCAGAAGGAAAATCAACAAATTGATACTAGCTATTTCCCCCCGCGCTCAAAGCCAGACCAGGCTGGGTGACCAGGGATGTTCTGGGGGAAACGGGATAAAGAACCCAGTCCAGCTTAAGAAGGAGCCTTGCTGGGGTGCCTGGCTAGCTTAGTAGGTGGAGCATGTGACTCTTGATCTCAGGGTTGTGAGTTTGAGCCCCACGGTGGGTGTAGAGATGACTTAAAATCTTAAAAAAGAATAAAGAAAGAAAGAAAAAGGAAGGAAGGAAGGAAGGAACAAATGAACAAATGAACGAACTCGGGTGAGTCTGGGGAAAGAAAGGGAACTGTGCTGGCTTGAAGAGGGCAGAGTTCAGCCTGGGCTTTGGGCGGGGAGTTGGGAAGTGAAATGACTGTGAGGCTTTGCAGGACGGGAGTTAGAAAGCAGAGCGAGGACCTGGGGCCGAGAAGTCCCATGGGGCTGGGGGTGCCGAGGGAGGAAGGATGGGGAGAACCAGTCAGACTCCCGGAGGACCAGGGCCAAGGACACAACCTGCTGTCAGAGTCTCAGACCCAGCCGCCAGAGGCGGGCTGAGCTGGCCTCACCTGGCCTCAAGTCCTCCTTTGCATAAATGAAGCCTCTGTAGCCCCAGGGAGGTCTTGGGTGGGGACGCTGCCCTCCAGGCTTGACTCCCCTGCCAGCAAGTGGTAAGGCAGCCTCTTCTTTTTTCTCTTCTTTCTCCCAGGTCCCTTTGCTCCCCTGCCTGTGGTCTCAGGGGACATATCACCCCTAGCCTATCCTCTCAGGCATGGAGGATCCATACCAGGCTGCAAATTTGGGCAAGACTGGGATTACAAACAAGGCCAAGGCTGCTGTCTGTAGACCGTGCTCCCACCATGTCCTCTTCTCCTTCCCCAGATTCTATCTGTGCCTCTGAAGCCTGGCCTAAAACCCCAGGAGGCTGCCTGAGAACGATAAAGGCCTTACTTGTTCAGGACAGAGCAGTGCTCAGGGCTGCCTGATCCCATGCCCTCATTTTACAGAGGAAGAAGCCAATGCCTAAGATCGCAGAGGCGAAGTCTTGTAGCAAAGCAAAGACTCAAATTCGATATCCCAGTGTTCTTTTCCCTGATTGGCGGAGCTAAGAACAGATAACCATGTAGTGTCTGGAGCATTCTTGCCTGACAAAAGAGCCCAGGCTGAGTGTCATCTCCAAGAGGAATCTTCTTCAGGACAGAAAATGTCCCTAACCTCCCGTGTGATCTTTGTCAAATCCATCCCTTTCTCTGGGTATCAGAGTCTCAACTCTAAAGTAGGGGAATCAGAAGGGAGGTGGGGGGGCTGTTTAACACATTTTATTAGGTGTTATAAGCTTACTTCCAAAATTGGAAAAACAAACAAGACAAGAAAAGACAATTACAGGTTCGTTTTGCCTATGACCATAAAGACGAAAGATAAAAATCCTAAATAGAGTCCTGGCTGCCTGAATCCTGTGTTTTTTGTTTTCTTAAATTATGGCCAGGGGCGCCTGGGTGGCTCAGTCGGTTAAGCGTCTGACTCTTGATTTCAGCCCAAGTCATGATCTCAGGGTCCTGGGATCGCCCTGCATCGGGCTCCATGCTCAGCAGGGAGTCTGCTTGGGATTCTCTCACTCCCTCTCCCTATGCCCCGCCCCCTGCGCGTGCTCTAGCTGTCTCTCTAAAATAAATAAATAAATCTTCAAAAAATATATATTAAAAAAATTTGTTTGGGCTCCTCCCCCTTGGGCTCCTCCCCCTCCTTGGGCTCTCTCTCTCTCTCTCTCTCTTTCACTCACTCTCTCAAAGAAGTAAATAAAAATCTTAAAAAAAAAATTAAAGAATACTGGATGGTGCAACTTTACAGCCTGGCATGAGAGACTTTGGTTTCTTTCCTTTATTTTTTATTTTTTTGAGAGAGAGAGAGAGCGAGAGTGCATGGGGTGGGGCCGGGGAGAGGGATGCGGAGGGAGAGAATTTTAAGCCGACTCCATCCTGAGTGTGGAGGAGGAGGCGGGGCTCCATCCCAGGACCCTGAGATCACGACCTGAGTGGAAACCATGAGTCGGGGGCTTTAACTGACTCTGCCACCCAGGCGCCCGGGGACTTTGGTTTCTAACTGTGCTCCACGGAAGTTATAGTAGGGACAGCCAGATTACCTGGGCTAAGATAATGCAAAACGTACACAAGGTAGACAGAAGTGGAACCATCTGAAAAAGGAAGATCTGCTTTCTTGGAGTTGTTCACCATCTTGCCTTTGATCTCACTTGCTAGAACTGCGTGGCCTGGCCCAGCAGCCCTGGGTGCACATAACTCCGTTCGAGAAGTGTGACCCGAGGGCGCCTGGGTGGCTCAGTTGGTTGGGCGACTGCCTTCGGCTCAGGTCATGATCCTGGAGTCCCGGGATCAAGTCCCGCATCGGGCTCCCTGCTCAGCGGGGAGTCTGCTTCTCCCTCTGGCCCTCTTCCCTCTCGTGCTCTCTATCTCTCATTCTCTCTCTCTCAAATAAATAAATAAAATCTTTAAAAAAAGAGAAGTGTGACCCGAGTCACACACTTCTGGACCACCAGCAAGGCGCTTCCTGAGATGCTCTCTCGTGGTTGGTCATGTCAGTGAATAATGGCCCTTAAAGACATCCACCTCCTAATTCCCTGTGAATATTACCTTCTGTGGGAGAGGAAATTTGCAGGTTTGAGTTAGTTCAGGGTCTTGAGATGAGTCTGGATTATCTGGGTGGACCGATGTCATCTCAGAATGTTCCTATAAGAGGGAGGCAGGAGGGGCCAGGAACATTGGAGAAGGCAGAGTTTGAAGTGATGCACTTCAAAACTAAGGGAGGGACTGCAAGCCAAGGAATGCAGGCAGCCACTGGAAGCTGGAAAATGCAAGGAAATGGATTCTCCCCTCTAAGCCTCCAAAACGAAACTGCCCTGTCGATACTTTGATGTTAGCCCAATAAAATTAATTCTGAATTTCTGATTTCCAGAGCTCTAAGAACAGATTTATATTGTTTTAAGCCACTGAGTATAGTGGTGATTTAAGAACAGCAATAAGAACCTATTACCGTTGGGGCACCTGGGTGGCTCAGTCAGTTAGCGTCCGACTCTTGATTTCAGCTCAGGTCCTGATCTCAGGTCCTGGGGTCAAGCCCCACATCAGGCTCCTTGCTCATCGGGGAGCCTGCTGGAGATTCTCTCCCCGTTCCTCTGCCCCTCCCTACCCCCCCAAATGAATAATATAAATCTTTAAAAATATATATATTAAAAAAATTTAATAAATTATGACCAAATGGGGTTTATTAGAGACAAGAAAGGAGAACTAATAATCAGAAAATTCATCCATTAAATTTTCCATATTAATTAATATACCGAAGGAGAAAAATCACTATAGGTGATTCATTATAGGTACACCTACACAAAAAAGGCTTTTAATAAATTCAATAATAATTTATGACTTTTATTTTTACTTTTTTTGAGATATATTTTATTTTAAGATTTTATTTATTTGTCAGAGAGAGAGACAGAGCACAAGCAGGGGGAGCCTCAGGCAGAGGGAGAAGCAGGCTCCCCGCTGAGCAAGGAGCTTGGGTGTGGGACTCGATCCTAAGACCCTGGGATCATGGCCTGAGCTGATCCCAGGCGTCCCAATAATTTATGATTTTTAAATTTTCTTAAACTAGGAATAGAAAAGAACCCATAACATTTGATAAAAATTATATGCCAGGGTGCTTGGGTGGCTCAGTTGGTTAAGCGACTGCCTTCGGCTCGGGTCATGATCCTGCAGTCCCGGGATCAAGTCCCGCATCGGGCTCCCTGCTCGGCAGGGAGTCTGCTTCTCCCTCTGACCCTCCCCCCATGTGCCCTCTCTCTCTCTCATTCTCGCTCTCTCAAATAAATAAATAAATAAAATCTTTTAAAAAAATTATATGCCAAACATTTAGAGCAAATATGTTTGTCTTAATGGACAAACTTTAGGTGCCCCTAGGATCAGAGACAATTCAAAGATGCTTGATATCATAGCTACTATTTAATTTAGCCCTGGGGGTGTAGCTGACATTACAAAGAAAAGGAAAAGAAGTGTAAGGATTAGAAGATAAGAGGTAAAACTGTCATTATCCACAGAGTATATAGTCATTGACAGAAGAAAAGAAAAACCACAATGATTACCCAATAAATGACCTACCTATAAATTTTTTAAATGTCTTATTTATTTATTTATTTTTCTATTTTTTAGAGAGAGAGAGTGTGAGCTGGAGGGGGGGGGGGGGACAGAGAGAGAATCTTAAACAGACTTGGCACTGAGTGCAGAGCCTGATGTGGAGCTTGATCTCACAACGCTGAGATTATGACCTGAGCCAAAATCAAGAGTCAGAGGCTGGGCGCCTGGGTGGCTCAGTTGGTTAGGCGACTGCCTTCGGCTCGGGTCGTGATCCTGGAGTCCCGGGATCGAGTCCCGCATCGGGCTTCCTGCTCAGCGGGGAGTCTGCTTCTCCCTCTGACCCTCTTCCCTCTCGTGCTTTCTGTCTCTCATTCTCTCTCTCTCTCAAATAAATAAATAAAATCTTTTAAAAAAAAAAAAAAGAGTCAGAGGCTTAACCGACTGAGCACCCAGGCACCCACACCTACCTATAAAAATTAATAGCATTTCTCCATATCAATAATAACCAACTGGTAAATTTAAAGGAAAATAAGATACTTAAGTATCTAAGGAATTTGTTTCTTCTTCTTTTTTTTTCTTTTCCCTTCTGTTCCCAAAAAATTCAGTCCTAAAGCCATTAGATGGGGTACAAGGTGACATCCGTGCAGAGGGGTGGCCTATTGGGGTGTTGGGGCCCAAGTGGGGCGAGGAGGGCATCCAGCATAGGGGAAGCCTGGCATGAGATGTCGAAGCCCAAGCAGAGTGAAGAGAGTGACCTATATTCTCTTGCTCCGTCCACTGAGGACTTGGGGGCAGTGATACTCCAATAGCAATGAGCACTCCTAGTACTCAGATCTTGGCTTCTAACTATCATTCTCCACTAAAATGAACCAGGTCTCCTTGGATGAATGACTGATTCCAGGATTGGGGCAGAGAAAGTAGAAAACAAGCATAGATCATGTTGTTATAAGAGAAGCAAGGAAGTGCTCAAAGAATGATGGGGACATGTCAAATGGACATGTCCAACTTGGAAAGGCTCCCAGTAGACAAAAATGAGACAATTTGAAAGCAAAATAAATATTAGTAGCAGACTGAGTAAAATAGAAAACCATGACTCCATATTGCTATAAATAAATACATGAATAAATTGAAAGTTCGATGAAAATAGAATATTTATATATTTTTAAAGAACCACTCCAGTGGCACCTGGGTGACTCAGTAGGTTAAGTATCTGCCTTCGGCTCAGGTCATGAACCCAGGGCCCTGGGATGGAGCCCCACATCGGGCTCCCTGCTCAGCGGGGAGTCTGCTTCTCCCTCTCCCTCTGCCCCTCCCCCCATTTGTGCTTTCTCTCTCATTCACTGTCTCTCAAATAAACAAATAAAATCTTTTAAAAAAAAACACTCCACAAAATACTTTTAAAAATCTTTAAAAATTTTTTTTTTATTTTTTGTTAAAATTTTTAAAAACTTTATTTATTTATTTGAGAGAGAGCACGAGGGGGGTGCGGGTCAGGGGAGAAGCAGACTCCCTCCTGAGCAGGGAGCCCGATGCAGGACCCAATCCTGGGACTCCAGGATCATGACCTGAGCCAAAGACAGTCACTTAAACAGCTGAGCCACCCAGGCGCACCACAAAAAAACTTTTAATTAAAAAGGTGAAAAGAGGGCGCCTGGGTGGCTCAGTTGGTTAAGCGACTGCCTTCGGCTCAGGTCATGATCCTGGAGTCCCGGGATCGAGTCCCATATCGGGCTCCCTGCTCGGCAGGGAGTCTGCTTCTCCCTCTGACCCTCTTCCCTCTCGTGCTCTCTATCTCTCATTCTCTCTCTCAAATAAATAAATAAAATCTAAAAAAAATAAATAAATAAATAAAAAGGTGAAAAGAATAACTTGACAATAGCAAAACCTGGCAGATACCACCTTAATGAGGTGATCAAAGTAAACACCATCAGCAATGGGACAAATTGAAATTATGTGCCATCTGCTAGGATGCCATGGGAAGGCACAGCATCACTTCTGTGATGTTCCTGCCAAGGATGCACAATTTGAATCCAATTGTGAGGAAACAGACAAAGCTAGATTGAGGGACATTCTGTAAAGTAACTTGCTTGTGATCTTCAAAAATATCAGGGTCATGTAAGTCAAAGAAAGACTGAAGAATTGTTCCAAACGAAGGGGGATTAAAGAGACATAAAAAAACAAATGCAAGGTGTGGTCTTGAACATATGATTCCTTTTGCCATAAAGAATGTGACTGAGACAATTGAAACTTGAAAGAGGTCTGAAGATAAGATGGTACTAATGAATCAATGTCAATTGCCCAACTTTGATAGTTACATTGTGGCTACATATGAGACTGTCCTTGTTTATAAACACTCAATAAAGTATGTGGGAATAATGGGACATCATACTGGCAACCTCAAGTGGTTTGAGAAGAAAACCTATTTGTATTGTTCTTGCAACTTTCCTATATGTTTGAAATTGTTTCAAAATTTTTAAAAACCTGAAAAAAATTTAAAAGACCTAAACTTTACATTAAAGTACCAAAAAATTAATTTAAGGAATGGAGAAGATCCCTAAGGTGAAAATTTAAAAATTCTATTAAAGAGGTATGCCTGGCTGGTTCAGTCAGTAGAATGTGCCACACTTGATCTTGGGGTTATAAGTTTGAGTCCCACTTTGGGTGTAGAGGTTACTTAAAAATAAAATCTTTGGGACGCCTGGGTGCCTCAATCATTTAAGCGTTTGCTTTCAGCTCAGGTAGTGATCCCAAGGTCCTGGGATCAAGTCCCGCATCAGGCCCCTGCTCAGCAAGGAGTCTGCTTCTCCCTCTGCCTGCCGCTCCCCCTGCTTGTGCTCTCTCTCTCTCTCTCTGACAAATACATAAATAAAATCTTAAAAAAATAAAATCTTTAAAAAAATTCTATTAAAGGACATAAAAGAAGACATAAATAGGTACCTAATTCCATACGTGTTTAGGGAGACTTAACTTCATAAAATTACTGGTTCTTCTCAAATTCATCTACAAATCCAGTACAATCCCAAGCAAAATTCTAGATGGACTTTGTTTAGAAGAAAACCAATGAGGTTATTCTAAATTATATATGGAAGAATGAAGAATGAAGCCCACAAAGAACTAAGTCAGTCTGTGAAAGAAGAACTAAATGGGAGAGATTGCATCTTATCAGATATATAAATATAGAAAATAGATAGACAGCTATAGACATAGAAACAGATAACAGATGATAGATAGGCAGCTGGGCGCCTGGGTGACTCAGTCAGTTAGGTGGCTGCCTTTGGTTCAGGTCATGATCCCAGGATCCTGGGATCGAGCCCCACATCAGTCTCCCTGCTCAGCGCAGAACCTGCTTCTCCCTCTCCCTCTGCCTGCCGCTCCCCTTGCTTTTCTCTCTCTCTCTGTCAAACAAATAAATAAAATCTTAAAAAAAAAAAGAAAGGTAGGAAGGTAGATAGATCTGATATATAACAAGGGTGGCACCATAATTCAAAGAAGGAAGGAGGACACTTTTTAGTAGATGGTATTGGGAAAACTGGCTCACTATATGGGAAACAACAAAACAAAACTGGCTTCATACCCTTACCCACCACAAATGTAGATTCCAGATGTTTGAAAGACCTAAATGTGAATGGTAAAAACATAGAATATCTTTGTGATCTAGACATGAGGAAAGTACCTCTTAAATTAGACCCAAAACATAAGCCATAAGGCAAGAAATGCTGGATTTGATTATATCAAAGATTTTTGCTGAGTGAAGGACCCTAAAAACAAAATTAACAGATGGAAAACTTGTAAGAGATGTTGCTATGTAGAAAGCCAATAAGGGACTAATATCTAGAATACACAGAACTCCTGCAAATCAACAAGAAAAGGAACCAAAACGAGAGAAAATGAGCAAAGGTTATGAATAGGCAACTCACAGAAGGGAAATCCAAATGGCTAACAAGATGTGAAGAGATGCTTAGATGCATACATAATTAGAGACACACAAAGTAAAGTATCAATGAGATCACATTTCACATCCATCAGGCTGGCAAAAACAAGAGAGCTGGACAATGCTGAGCTTTGGTGAAGACTTAGGGAAACACCCACCCTTGTGAGTTGCAGGAGGGAATGGAGAACAATCAGGTAGTATGTAAGTGAAATTAAGCATGCATGTGCCCTATGACCCAGAAATCCCAATACTGAGTTGATACCTGTGTGGATTGAATAATGGTCCCAATTTTTCACTCTCTATCCTTGTCATATCCTTAAGATGGGCAGAGAGAATTTCTCCAATCCTAGATGTGGGGCTTGGCCATGTGAATTGCTTTGACCAATAGTGTTAGCAAGTGAGACACATGTGAATGCATGAGAAAGGCTTGTGCAGTTGAGCTTGTCACTGGAGAAGCCTCCTGCCCTTCCAGCCTAGGCTGGGGAGACTGCCTGAGAGTGCAATGAATGCAGAAAGAAGAGGAAATATGTGAAGAGCCATTGCTGCAACTCTGTTTGAACATGTACGGTCAACTGTGCCTGAAGCCAGAACTCCCCCTAGGATTTTCAGTTATGCAAACAAATAAAGTCTCTGCTTAAGGCAATTTGATTTGGGCTCTTTTGTCACTTACAACAGATTCCAGACTATTTCATCTCCCTGTATAGTATTTCAACACCAACCAAACTGACTTACCCATCAGTCCTTAAGCATTCAGTGTCTCTTTGACCTTGCTCAAATTCGATGTAACTGATACTTTTTAAAAAAGATTTTATTTATTTATTTATTTATTTATTTATTTATTTATTTATTTAGAGCATGAGCAGGGGGGAGGGGCAGAGGGAGAGGGAGAGAGAGAATCTCAAGCAGACTCTGCGCTGAGCATGGAGCCTGACACAGGGCTCGATCTCATGAGATCATGAGCTGAGATCATGACCTGAGCTGAAATCAAGAGTCAGATGTTCAACCGACTGAGCCACCCAGGTACCCCAATGTAATTAATACTTTCATATTTTTATATCATATAAAATATAGAAGTTTCTAGAACTAGATACTACTGGGGCGTGTGGCTGGCTCAGTCAGTGGAACATGCAACTCTTGATCTTGGGGTTGTGGGTTCAAGCCCCATGTTGGGTATAGAGATTACTTAAAAAATAATAATAAATAAATAACTTAAAAAAAAGAAATAGATACTACCTGGCACATGTTTTGTTATGATCTAGCCTATGGTAGATACAACTTACTCAATTTTATTAATTATTTCAAAGAACCAACTTTTAGTATTATTGATTTGCATTTCTGCTCTTCTTTATTATTATTTCCCTCCCCCACAGGTTTGATTTGCTGTTCTTTTTCAGCCTCTTGATATGGACACTTTAATCATTAATTTTCTTTCTTTCTCTTTTTCTAATATATACATTTTTTTTAAAAGATTTATTTATTTATTTTAGAGAGAGAGAGAGAGAGCACACACAAGTGGGGGGGCAGAAGGAGAGGGAGAGAATCTCAAGCAGGCTCTGACTCCCCACTGAGTGCAGAGCCTGATGGAGGGCTCAGTCTCACCACCCTGAGATCATGACCCGAGCAGAAATCAAGTTGGATGCTTAACTAACTGAGCCACCCAGGTGCCCCACTAATATATATGTGTACATTTTAGGGCTACAAATTTTCCTCCAAGAGTTGTATTGGCTGCACCCCACAATTTCAGTATGTCATATCTTTATTATCATTCAGTTCAAATGTTTTTTGATTTCCATTTTGATTTCTTCTTTGACCAGTGTAATGTTTAATTTCCAGGCAGTTGGGGATTTTCTATTTCTCTTTTGTTATTCATGTATAATTTTATTCCCTTCATGGTTGGAGAATATAGTCTGAATAATTCCCATCTTTTGAACTGTGTTGTCTTTTCTTTAATAGCCAGTTTATCTCTGATTTGGGTAAATGTTGCACGTCCACTTGCAAACATGTGAAATTTGAGTTCTCAGCTCAAATTTGTTTAAAAGACAGCGCTAATTGATCATAGCCCTTCTTACATTATATCTCAGAGACAACCTCAGAATCCTTCTCGATGCTAGGCTCCAAGCAGCCACTCTCAATTGATAGGAATAGGCACTGCATGTGAAACCTACTTCCTTCCTGTACAGTGTAGGGGTGAGGGGCGAGGTTTCAATGCTTGCATTCAAATCCCAGCTCCGCCACCTTCTAGCAGCATGATCTTGGGCAAGTTGACCTAACCTCTTTGATTATCAGATTCTGGCCTGCAAAATGCTAATAACTCCCCTGCTACCTGCAGTTGTGAAATTAAATAAGAATGAAGTGTTTAGCTCAGTGATTGTCATCTAGCAAACAGATATACAGGCCCTCTAGCCAGACAGATAGGCCCCTGTCCAGATTCTAAACTCCTCCACCCTTCCAGCTGAGGTCGGCTCACCCTTCATGGCCCTAGGAGAATCTACCCCTCCTCTGGGAAGCTGGTGCTACTGAGCCTTTGCCTGTTCTTTCTGTTTTGGCTGTCTGACAACTGACGTCTGGTTCCTATTCTACAAGAATCCCTTCCTTAGGAGTCATGGCAGGAGGCAGAAATGCCTCCCGTTTTATTTTATTCTTATTATTTTAAGTAGGCTCTAGGCCCGGCGTGGAGCCCAACTTGGGGCTTGAGCTCACAACCCTGAAATCAAGATCATCAAGATCTGAACTGAGATCAAGAGTCGGTTGCTTGACTGACTGAGCCACTCAGGCGCTCCCCATTTTATTTTTTATTTAAAAAAATTCTTTTAAGATTTTATTTTTAGGTAATCTCTACACCCAACATGGCGTTCGCACTCACAACCCTGAGATCAAGAGTCGCATTCTCTTCCCACTGAACCAGCCAAGTACCCCAATGCCTCCCATTTTAAAAGCAAAAATCTTTAGATGTCTGTTCTCCCAGCTTCCCTTGCAGATTGGGCATTGTCATGTGACACTGGTTCTGCTGATCAGACATTCCCACTTTGAATTCAAAACAGAGACAGAGAGGGGCGCCTGGCTAGCTCAGTCGGTTAAGCGTCTGCTTTCAGCTCAGGTCATGATCCTGGGGTCCTGGGATCGAGCCCCTCGTCAGGCTCCCTGCTCAGCAGGGGAGTCTGCTTCTCCCTCTTCCTCTCCCTCTGCCCCTGTTCACTCACTCTCTGAAATAAATAAATAAAATCTTAAAAACAAAAAACAAAACAAAACAAAAAAACCAGAGATAGAAAGTGCCCTGTGGGGGCAGCAGCAGCTAGGCAGAAAGTGGTCTCTGGTCAACTGGGGTCAGTTGTGGATCAGGATTGGCATTGCAGGCTGTGGCCTTGTGGCTGAGCAGTTACTCACCTAACCGGTTCTGTGGGTGATTTGGGTGGCAAAGGGGTTCACGACATCCCTCCCCGACTCCAGAATGTACCACTTTGGCCATGGATTATTTAGAGCTGAAGGCACTTGAGACCCTGCAGCCTCAAAAGAAATGTGTCCCTCCCACAACCACATAGTAGAATCTAAATTGGGGGTCTTTCCTAGAATAAGGATTATTAACAAAGATAAATTTTATCTCAGTGACCCATCTGTATGGCAAGGCAAATATTTTCCTTCTAAACACCTGCTTTTCTTCTTGCACTGTGACGTTCACTCCCTTCCTCTGAAATCCCAGACCCCTATTCCCTTCCTAGTTCAGAATGACATGTATACCTCATTTTGCCTGACTGTTTTTGGAATTTCCATGTCTGTGTGGATTCCCTGTACATCCTTTATTAAATTTGATTTTCTCCTGGTAATCTGATTCATGTCAATTTGATTCTTAGTCCAGCTAGAAGGACCTTTGAGGGCACAAGAACTCTCGCTCCCCAACAGTGACTTCTTGGCCCTGAGGCCTCTGAGTCTGGTTCTCCCACATACCAATACCCTGGAACAAACCCAGTACCCTTCCAACAAGTTCCTTTGCTGCTTAAATCAGCCAGAGTCCGTTTCTGTTATCCCCAAGACCTCCTCTGATAGGTGTTCCTCCCTCTTCTTTCTCTCTCCCCTCTAAGGCTCCTGCAGCACCAAGGGTCTCCCCATGGCCCACGGTCAGGTAACCCTGGCTTTGACCACAGCCATGTCATTTTATGCCCCTACAAGCTCAAAGTCCTCTAACCAAAACTCTATTGGTCAGAGGTGATTCAGAATTCCAAAAATTTACAGATTTTAGAAAGGTGATTTGGTGCATATTCTGTGGCCATATCCAGTAATCAACTACATTAATATGTTCATAATAAATGGAGGTGCCTGGGTGGCTCAGTCAGTTAAGCGTTCAGCTCTTGGTTTCAGCTCAGGTCATGATCTCAGGGTCGTGGGATCGAGGCCCACATCGTGCTCCACGCTCAGCGCAGAGTCTGCTTCTCCCTCTCCTTCTGCTCCTTCCCGTGATCTCTATCTCTACGATAATTAATCAACTAATTAATTTAAAAATGTTCATAATAAATGCGTTAACCCTTTAAGACTTGGCATCAGTTTAGATTAAGTTTTGCTCTCAAATGTGTTTTGATGTTTTGTGTTTCAAAAACACTTGAATTTTCAGAGCTTTATAAATTTCAGACTACAGATGATGGATTGTAGATCTGTAGAAAAAAACTGTTAAAAAGTAAAACTCTACCAAGTAGAGTTTGCTTAAAGATCTAATTGGCTTTATTAAATGATTCATGAGTCAGGCAGCATCTCATTTAGCAAGCAGAGAGGTGTGCCAAGGAATTTTACAAAATACAAAGTTTTTATAGGAAGCAAAGGGGCAAGGAAGTTGTAAACAAAAAAGAAAGGTTTGTTCTAGCAAGATCACTTTCCCTAAGGAAAAGAGGCAGGGGATCTTATCATGCAGATTACTTCTTCTGCCTTTGAGGGGGTTGGAGAGGGCCCATGTGACAGGTTACTTCACTGGTGCATGTCAGAAAATTCCTGGGTGCTTGGGTGGCTCAGTCAGTTAAGCCTCTGCCTTCAGCTCAGGTATTGATTCTGCGGTCCTGGGATTGAGTTCTGCCTCGGGCTCCCCGCTCAGCCAGGAGTCTGCTTCTCCCTCTACCCCTCCCCACTGCTCATGATCTCTCTCTCCCTCAAATAAATAAATAAAATCTTAAAAAAAAAAAAAAGGAAATTCCTGATTGATGGGTTAAGATTTACATTTCTGGGGGAGGTTGAAACTGCAATTAGTTTAAGTACTAAGCTCTGGCTTGGTGATTGGGCCTGGCCCAAGTAACACCATTTTGAGTCTGTGGTTTTCTTTCTTTTTTTTTTTTCTTTAAAGATTTTATTTACTTGTCAGAGAGAGAAAGCGAGCACAAGCAGGGGGAGCGGCAGGCAGAGAGCTAAGCAGGCTCCCTGCTGAGCAAGGAGCCCCATGCAGGACTCAATCCCAGGACCCTGGGATCATGACCTGAGCCAAAGGCAGACACTTAACTGACTGAGACACCCAGGTGCCCCTTTATGTCCATTTACAGCTGAGGTAACCAAGCCTTGAACTTGAGCATAAGCGCAGAAACTATCTGACATTGGGAAGAGATGTTATTTTAATGGATGAGAAAATGGAGGCTCAGAGAGGTGAACTGACTTGCCCTAGGTCGCAAAGCAAGGAAGTCACCGGGCAGGGTCCGGAGCCATCCCGCGCCCCTAGGGGTCCAGCCTAGCCCATGTCCCCCTACCTTGCCTCTCTCCGGCTGCCTAGAGCCTCACCTCACCCTTGCCCTTTTTCATCCCAAATCTGGTAACAAGGAGCTGGCAGGCACAGGAAGGAAATGCCAGCTCTCCACCACCCCAGGCAATTGCTCAAACAAAAGATAATGCAAATAGTTCTCAGGAATTCTGGAAGGCAAATGTCCACCGCTTCCGGGACTAGTTATAAAAATGCAAATGTCCGGGTCAATTCGATTTATAGACTCCTGGGCTGGGCTCTCTCTGGCCACTCCCCACCCCTCAGCTTCAAGTGTCTCTTGAATCAGTGTTTCACAGACTTGGGGTTTCACAAAGCTGCACGCTATCAAAAGAAAAGACAGGGATGGATATAGAATTACCACGAAGGGTGTTAAAAACCACAATTCCTGGTAACTTAGCACCCTCATTCTAGAAACTAAGGACATCTAACACCAGAAGAGGGGCACACTTTACTTTATTGAATAGCCACAACTCTTGTTCTTTTTTTAAAAAAAAATATTTTATTTATTTATTTGAAAGAAAGAGAGAGAGAGAGAGAGCACAAGCAGAGGGTGTGGCAGGCAGAGGAAGAAGCAGACTCCCTGCAAAGCGGGGAGCCCGATGTGGGGCTCCATCCCAGGACCCCGGGATCATGACCCGAGCCAAAGGCAGACACTTAACCGACTGAGCCACCCAGGCGCCCAATTAGTGCTTATTTTGTGCTAGGACCAAAGATAAGAACCTTCCATAATGTGAGAGGCAATCGCCATTCTCAGCCTCATTTTACAAGTGATGGCTAATTAAATGACAGGAGGGATTTAAACGTGAGTCTCTCCAGCTCTAAAACTACTACCCTATCATACCTCTCCAAGAAATGTGGATGAACAGGGGTACAAAGAGCATCACACACCAAACTTTAAGGATAGGCTCCTAGGAACAAAGTGTTGAACAAACAGAACAGACTGTTGGGACAAGGATCTAGAAGTTTCCAAAGAACTTGGATTCACATGGTGCTTAGGCCCATGGAATGCATATTGGGAATTCTTTGCCATGTTATTACTATCCCTCTGTTGAAAGAAGAATACAAGAAACTGTAGAGGTCGCTTTGGGGCAACAGGTTCGAGCAATGGAAGCCTGAGTTAAGGTACAAGGGTCCACAGTGACCACCCGGCTGAATGCAAACAGGCTCATTAGGTGACCCACCTCAAAATAGCCATACGCCCTCGATGACCAACGGGCTACTTACAACCAGGCACAGGTATCAAAAAAATTAAATTCTACACGCTCCCATACCTCCTTACTCGCCCTCTTAGAAATGAGCAGCCCCCACCACTGCCTCCCAGCAGAGAGGAGGTGGTGCCTTTGCAGTCGGCCCACCACTCCCTTGCGGTGTATTCCATAAACTCCTATGTCCTTTGTTCTGCCTTGAGTGAATTCTTTCACCACCCATGCCGCTGACCTCCACCCCATCCAGTCATCCCATAGAAACCCCTATATATGTTTTACCAAGATTTCCCATTTGCTAACATTTTACCACATTTGGTTTATCTTTCTTTATGTCAGCACTGGCCAGTAGGAATTTTTCATGAAGAGGGAAATGTTTTACACCGGCACTATCCGATACTGTAGCCACTAGTCACAGGTGGTTGCTGAGCACTTAACACGTGGTCAGTGTAACTGAGGAACTGAGTTATTTATTTTTAACTAATTTACATTTAAGCGTAAAGAGCTACATGTAGCTAGTAGCTACTGCTTTGGATGGCATGGCTTTATGTGATGTAGGTAGGAAAGATGTTAGGGTTTGAAGCCCATGGCCAAGAAAGAACTCTTGAGATGTCTTTGGTGCAAAAAGGTGGTTTTATTAAAGCATGGGGATAGGACCTGTGGGCAGAAGGAGCTGCACTGAAGTTGTGAGGAGTGACTGATGATATAGTTTCAAGTTGGGAGCAGGTTAGGGATAGTGTAACCCAGGTATTTTGGAAACAAGGTTTCCAGGATCCTGAGGGGTTTAGCTATTATTAGGAAAGGTCATTTATTATTGTTTAGTGATGTGGGAAACAAAGGCAGAAAAGAAATTCTTAAATTTCCTTACTGCCTACAGCCCACTGACAAGTCCTTGAAACAGGCAGAGTGACACTCCTCTAGGGACTCGACTGCCTTGATGTTGACACTTTGCTAAGTAAGGGCAAAAGGCAATCCTAGCCCGACCCCCCACCCTCACCCCATCCTGTAAGTCTACTTTAACATATAAAACTTCTTGTGGAAACTTCCTTTTTCTCTACCCCCCAAGATACGTGTTGGCAATCACCCCCTAAGCATATGGCCCACCGATATACACCTGAAGGGTCTCATGACTCAAGTTTTATTAGTCGGTAATAAATGACCTTTCCCCAACAACAGCTAGCCCCTTCAAGGTCCTGGAAACCTTGCTTCCAGAATTCCTTGGAGACTTAAACTATCCCTGACCCCCTCCCAACTTGAAAGTACATAACGGACCACTCCTCGTGACCCTGGTGCAGCTCCTTCTGCCCACAGGTCCTATCCCCATGCTTTAATAAAACCACTTTTTGCACCAAAGACGTCTCAAGAATTCTTTCTTGGCCATCAGCTTCAAACCCTAACGTCTTTCCTACATCATTTAGTAAACCCTAATTCATGAGACCCTTCAGATGTGTATCAATGGGCCAAATGCTTGGAAGATGATTCCTAACATGTATCTGGAGGGGTGGCGTAGCGATAAAGGGAGGTTCCAAAGGAGTTTCTATATGTTTAAAGTAGACTCACAGGATCCTGGAGGGTCAGGCTAAGATTGCCTTTTGCCCTTAGCAAAGTGTCAACACCAAGGCAGTTGAGTCCCTGAAGGAATAACACTCTGCCTGTTTCAAGGACTTGTCAATGAGCTGTAGGTAGTGAAGAGATTCAATAATTTTTCTTCTCCCTTTGTTTCCCACATCATATGTAAACACATTCTTTTATTTTGCTGAACCACTTGAAAATAAGTTGCAAATCACTATACTGTACCCCTGAAACTAATATAACACTGTATGCTAATTATACTGGAATTAAAATATAAAGCTTAATAAAAAAAAAGAAAATAAGTTGCAGACATCATGGCACTCCATCCCTAAATACTTCAGTTTATATTCTTTCAGAACAAGGACGTTTTCCTATATAATTAGGGTACCAATATCACAACTGAGAATTTTTTTTAGTTAAGTTACTGAGATAGAATTCACATACAATACAGTTCACCCACTTTAGGGCACAGTTCAGTGTTTTTTGGTGTATTGACCAAAAGTTGTGAAACTGTAGGGGCCCAGGGCAGGCTGCCCCAAGATGAGCCACTTTGGCATAAAGATTTTGAGTTAAAAGTAATCAAAACCCAGCAGATGCCAAAAAAGCTCTCTGCCTCCCCCTCAACTGCCTAAATTTACATTGGAAAGGAGAGCCTGCACTGGGAAGAGAGCTATTAACAGAGGCTCCCCTTTACCTGAGAAACTTAACAGCAACCCTTGTTTTTCCAAACATCTGCCTTCACATTCTTGTTAATGGTCTTCCTCCCCTTTGTAGCCACAGGCCCCTACACCGCTCCTTGGTTCATATAAGCTTCAGGTTGCCACAGTCTTTGGAATTTCCATGTCTGTGTGGATTCCACCTTACGTAATCCATCTCATGTCATTTGATTCTAAGTCTAACTAGAAGGATCACAGGGCAGAGGGAGGTCTTCCTCTCTGACAAAACTATCACCACAGTTAATTTAATTTTACTTTTTAAAAGACTTTATTTGTTTTTGAGAGAGAGAGAGAGAGAGAGAGGGAGAGTGCTTGCGTGTGCTCGTGGGAGTGGTGGAGGGTGGGGGTGCAGAGGGAGAAGCAGACTCCCTGCTGAGCAGGGAGCCTGATATGGGGCTCAATCCCAGGACCCTGGGATCATGACCTGAGCTGAAGGCAGATGCTTAACCAACTGAGCCACCCAGGCACCCTCACCACAGTTAATTTTAGAACATTTTTATCCCCCTAAAAAGAAACCTGTACTTATTAGCAGTGACTCCCCTCTCTGATCCCCAATTATCCCCCTCTGTCAACCCTAGCCCTAGGCAACTACCAATCTACTTTCCGTCTTTATGGATTTGCCTGTTTTGGACATCCATGAATGGAATTATACAGCATGCGGCCCTTTGTGACTGGCCTCTTTCCCTTAGCATAATGTTCTTAAGGTCCACCCATGTTGCAGCAAGCATCAGACCTTCATTCCTTTTTTTTTTTAAATCATTAGTGAGGTAAAATTCACATAACATAAAATTCACCACTTTAAACTGTACAATTCAGGGACTCCCAGGAAATTCACAGTGCTGGGCAACCATAACCACTTTCTAGTTCCAGAACATTTTCATCACCCCCGAAAGAATCCGTATACCCATTAAGCAGTCACTCCCCATTCCCCTCTGCATCTGGAATGTATACACAGCATTGTTTTTATGATAGCACAAGTTCTACCATGTGCAACAGTTAAAACATCTAATGTCATTCTATTTTGTAAAGCTGCTTTACACATTTGTTATTACTTTAGTATTTAATAGAGAAACGTAGAGTGCCATTTAGGTCTTTCTTTTTTTAAAGAATTTATTTATTTATTTGAGAGAGAGAATGAGAGACAGAGAGCACGAGAAGGAAAAGGGTCAGAGGGAGAAGCAGACCCCCCCGCTGAGCAGGGAGCCCGATGTGGGACTCGATCCAAGGACTCCAGGATCATGACCTGAGCCGAAGGCAGTCGCTTAACCAACTGAGCCACCCAGGCACCTCAGCCATTTAGGTCTTTGACCATGTACTTATTAAGAGCTTCCATGTGCCAAACAACATCCTGCAGTCTTAAAGAGGGAACAAAGATGGATGCTAGGTGATCATACCAATGAGACACAGAACATGTCCATCATCATTTTAAATTTGGAAGGTTGGCTGGGGTGGTGATGGTTTTAACAATGCATCCCTGCATCCAGCCAAAACCCAGAGTACAGCGGCCTATCCAGCCTGGGGGAAGCTAGGGACCCAAGTTAGAGTCGCATAGCCATTGGGTCCCAGCCAGGAGCCAGTCATATAACTGACTGCCATGTCACGCTTAAAGGTGGTCACTGCATGCTTGGCTAAAGCCTCTACTTGTAATTTTACATTGATAGAGGTAGTTCCTGGGACAAATATCACTAAGGAATAAAACCATCAAGAAGCCCTCTTTGTTTGAGGTCTAGCCTTAACAATATCCTAATTAAAAGGAATCACTGGCAAGTGGGAGAAAAAGTGTCAAGAGATAAGGGCATCCCCAAGTACGTTATCCGATCCAATCATAAAGAAAGTGGGGCCATCCATTATATCCATGAGGTCCAGTTAACCCCATGGAGTGGGGTACGCTCTGGCTTTTAAGGAAAAATTCCGTCATCCCAACCACACAGAATTGGTCAAGGTGATAGCTGAGCTATACAGTTGTTGGGGGATTAATCCCATTTTTCAGCTGTTCAAATAATCATATGCCCATGCGGTCCTGTTATTATCCCCGCAGAATAACAAGCAAGAAGATTGTCCATACATGAGCTATTGTGGCAATTTCTCTGAAGTTTATCCCAAGTTGTCTAGCTTAGGCAAATATTTAAGGACAATCAAAACTAGGATTTAACATCCACAAAAGTGGGTTATTGAAACATAATTTTTTTCTCTAAAATAACCCTCATTTCCAGAGATAGCCAAACAAAGACTAATTTGTTTGCAAAACAAGTCCAGTTTTAACCAACTTGGCCTAATTATTTACATAAGCTCAGCAAGAATCGTGAGTGATCGTATAGATCTTTTAGAATCTGCTTTGCTGGAACTTTTTATAAGGAATCTTTAGGTTGAACTCTTAGTAGCCCCTCCAGGCCAGAAGCCAAGCCAAGTACCTGCCATCAGACGTGCCTGCAATACCTGTAGATTTGGGCAGATTCCTCTTCACGAGGTCCCCAAAGTATCCTGAGGTTCCTGCTCCTGCTAGGAAGTGACCTTCTTTACTCACCTGGTGAGGCTGTTGGGAACTCTGTAAGCAAGGTATCAGGCCAACATTTCCAAGGGCCTTTTATGGCTCCATGTTTCACAAAGCCATATTCCTCCAAATTCCTGAAAGCTGTTTGGTCATATCTGAGACTATGCATGTCTCTCTCAAATATGACATTCCAGTCAAAGCCTTGGTAAAATAACCAAAGTTTCCAGTGGTGTCCTGTTTGTTATAAGGAGAACAGATTCTTATTGAACTTATGCAAATGACTATGATTGCCATGGAAGAAATAATATTTACTGAGACCTTTTGAATTTCAGAGAGTTCAGGTAGAGAGAAAAGTTAGAAGCTTTAATTTGTTTTATTATTTCTGCATATCACTGATGTCTTAAGAGAAAGATTCCTTAGCCTGGAAGAGCCAATATTAGAGAAGCAGCAATGTTTCAACCAAGAGTCACAAAAAACTATAATCTTTTTTTCCCAATTCACTTAGTCCCATGTTACTATTCTTGTTTAGTTTGAATGCAGCTTTAGTTAGTTCTGGAAGTTCTTATCCATTTCAGTTTTATAATTTTATTTTATTTTTTAAAGATTTATTTATTATTTCACAGAGAGAGACACAGTGAGAGAGGGAACACAAGCAGGGGGAGCGGGAGAGGGAGAAGCAGGCTTCCCGCGGAGCGGGGAGCCCGACTCGGGGCTCAATCCCAGGACCCTGGGACCATGACCTGAGCCGAAGGTGGATGCTTAACGACTGAGCCACCCAGGTGCCCCCAGTTTTAGAATTTTATTTTTTTTAATTTTTTAAAAAGATTTTATTTATTTATTTGAGAGAGAGAATGAGAGACAGCACGAGAGGGAAGAGGGTCAGAGGGAGAAGCAGACCCCCCGCTGAGCAGGGAGCCCTCCCAGGACTCCAGGATCATGACCTGAGCTGAAGGCAGTCATCCAACCAACTGAGCCACCCAGGCACCCCCCAGTTTTAGAATTTTAAAGATACTAAAAACCTGTATTTGTCCTAAGTCCTTTATAGGAATCTCGTTGAAGGTGAACCATTTTACAAGAGAATAAAAACAATAACTATAAATGACAAAAGACTCAAAAAATGGACATGGTTAAAGATCTGATGAGAGGTTACAATATAGCTGGCAAGGAAATCCGGTTATTTCTGTGACACATAACACTTCAATAAGCAAAATATCAAGTGATGACCTTATATTAAAACATCAGAACTTTAGGGATTGCATATTATCTCTAGAAAAGTTATGGCATTTACCCAAATATAACCTAAGGCCATCATTTGTTTAACAGTGCTTCCAGAGTAACTTAACAGACCAAATAAAAAGGCCTGATGAGTTAAAGAGACTTTATTTACAATTTAAATCTTGGGAGTTTGTTAAAACCTTAGGAAGTTTTAGAGCACAGGCCTAAATAGGATTAGGGATGGTCAAAGACCTGATAAAGGCAAAACATAGAAACTGGTTTTTCTGGGCAAAGAGAAAACAACTGTTTGCATTTTCTTATCAAGAGCAGACCAACAATTCCAGAAAACTTTGTCCTTTTAACAGAGAGAAAGCAGACTTTCAAGCTTACACCAATGTACTTTTAAAATCCATTTGTTTCAGGATGCCTGGGTGGCTCAATCGTTTAAGCGTCTGCCTTTGGCTCGGGTCATGATCCCACCAGAGTCCTGGGATCAGGTCCTGCATGGGGCTCCCTACTCAGCAGGGAGCCTGCTTCTCCCTCTCCCTCTGCTGCTCTCCCTCCTTGTGCTCTCTCTCTGACAAATCAGTGAATAAAATCTTTTTAAAAAATCCATTCATTTCAATCTTAGTCCATCCTGACCACACCTAAAATTCCTTTCCAACGACTTCCCATCACAAACCTTCTACAACTTTCTTTTGCGTTCAGATTTTGTCCAAGCCTTTTCTCTCCGAACAACCATCTTATTTAGGACAAAATTACCTTCTTTTACCTTCAACAAAAATGCATTCCCATTCCTTATATCTTTCTTACATATCTACTTTTCTACATACAGAGTTGCTTCCTTTACTTCCATCAGGCTTTATTACATTTAGTAGAATTTTGCATTTTTTTAGAAACCTTAGTCTCCAGTGAAGATTAAGTAGTAACCAATTGTGAACTGTTATACCAAAACTCTTTTTTTTAAAGATTTTATTTATTTATTTGAGAGAGAGAATGAGAGATAGAGAGCACGAGAGGGAAGAGGGTCAGAGGGAGAAGCAGACTCCCCGCTGAGCAGGGAGCCCGATGTGGGACTCGATCCCGGGACTCCAGGATCATGACCTGAGCTGAAGGCAGTCGCCCAACGAACTGAGCCACCCAGGCGCCCATACCAAAACTCTTTGATGGCAAATTTGTGAATCAGTTAAGCACAAAGCATGTTTACCAACAGACTCAATATCCTTTGTTTTTTCCAATAAGTAGTCAAAAGCACAAACCTATGTCCAGTACTCAATGCTTTAGCACTTTATCCTATTTGGAAAAGACCTAGCTGTCCAGTGAATTTAATCCCACTTATCATCCAAGCAAAACTTTAAAGTTTCAGGTTACCAAAGATTTTGAAAGCTATTTTAACAATTACCCATGAAAACTTTGAGACAGACAAGATTAACAATCATTTTAGATCATCTTTTCACTAACAAGTTGCAACAAAGATAACACGAGCTTATTTGACCTTCAGTAAATCTTGGTAGAATAAAAGTTTCACATTGAATGCTGACAACCTTTAAGACAAGTCTCTCTTAAACTCATAAACTTAGGGATGTCTGGGTGGCTCAGTCCGTTAAGCGGCTGCTTTCAGCCCGGGTCATGATCCCAGGGTTCTGGGATCAAGTCCCAGTTGCTCAGCAGGGAGCCTGCTTCTCCCTCTCTCTCCCTCTGCTTGTGTTCTCTGTCAAATAAATAAAATCTTTAAAAACAAACAACAACAACAACAAAACCCATAAACTTAAATCCATTTATATACCGAATTATGTTCCACCTGGATCCTCCCCATTGTCAATTTTTACCTAAGACCCTGGTGGGGAAATCTGGAGTGGGCGGTGTTAGGTCCAGGGGGTGCTCTTTGCTCCTTGATAGCGAGGGGAGAAGGAGCCATGGTGCCTGAGGTACAGAGGATGGTATAAGAACCAGCTATGCAGGCTGCACCCAAGGTGGTGCACGAACAGGAGGTGGGGGGCGGAGGGTGGGGGAGAAGAGGCCAAGTGCTGCTGGAAGGCAGAGAAGGTTCCCGGTTTTAGAGCTCATCACCGCCAACAGATGAGCAGACGCCACGTTCTCCTGCCAACAAGTGGAATTAGGCAGTCCATGTCAGGGAGGAAAAGACGGGGAACTTCTCTAAAACAAAGAGAGTTTTGGCAGCTGCTTGGGAATATTCCTTAAAGTCCCCGTCCCGAGGTAGACTAACCACAGGTGGCTCCAGTTCTAGCCATTAACCTGGGAAATGAGTGAGGGAGAAGCCCCCACATCTAATAGGAGGAGGAACAGAGAGAGAGAGAGTCAAGAGTCTCCTTTGTCTGGGACAGCTTGTGTTTCCTCCAGCAACCTGGGTTTACTCGGAGGAGGCCTATTTAGGTAATTATCATCCAATACGTCAGGAGGGAGTTTATTTATTTATTTATTTTAAAGATTTTATTTATTTATTCATGAGAGAGAGAGAGAGAGAAGCAGAGGGAGAAGCAGTCTCCCAAGGAGCAGGGAGCCCGATGCGGGATTCGATGCCAGGATCCTGGGATCATGACCTGAGCCAAAGGCAGATGCTTAACCATCTGAGCCACCCAGGCACCCACGTCAGGAGGGAGTTTATTAGCCAAACGCGTACTGCAAGAGGCCCATAGGTCTGATTTAGAGCCCTGAAAGCCTGGATGGGCCTAGAGTACCTCTGTCTATTTGCCCTGTTTCCTGCAGAAGAGATCTGACAGATCCCACTGAGGCCATGCAGTGTTACAGGAGATCAGTCCTTTCCTATATTTTGCAATCTGAATTGTTTCCAGTGGATTAAAAAGGAATCCCAAGGGAGAGTCCTCGGGAACTGAAGAAGCCTACTGAGGCCATGTTTCCAGGAAAGTAAAGAAGGTCCATTACCAAAATCCCCCCAACTCCCAGGTTGTCCCACGCAGCATATGTCAGAGGTTCCGTGTGTCAAAAGCCACCAGGGGTGCCTCTCAAACAAAAATCACTATTGATCACCATCCTGCCTTCCTGTGAAGGCATTCCTGCTGTAAAAGACCCCAGAGGGATGCTGGCATCCCTCCCCTTCCCCATTGCATCCTAGGTTGCCGATGGGTGCCTGGTGAATGGACTGAGATACCGTGCCGTGCCATTCTATGCCCTGAAACCACATTATTGCCCTGCCATTTTTAACCCCATGGAGAACACTAGAAAAGTTTTACAAGGGGAAATTACCCAATTTTGTAATTTAAGTAGTTAATAGAGGACATTGACGGGAAACAGCAAAGATAGAAATCCATCATGGTTCTAGCAACATTCCAACACATGTGGTCCTTAGAGCCAACTTCCGTAGGAAACGGTCCCCGGTTGGGCTTTAGTTCAATCAGGTACTGGTTTCAGCCAGCTACCAGTGGAGGTCCCGTGGCCAGAAGTGGCTAGACCAGGGATGTGAAGGGGATCAGGAGTAAAGAGAAGGCATCAAGTTTCTGGGTATTACCATACTGGCCAGGCTACTAACTTCCAGACAAAAGGCAGGCTTTCTCCTCCCCGTGGAGTAGCCACGAGCTAAAGGATTGTGGCCTGAGGGGTCGGCATGAAAGTGTTCCAATAAGACTATACTCCTTAAAGAGCCCCAGAAATGAGAGTAAAGGAAGAGAGAAAGAGAAAGTACTCACCAGGTTTTCACCGAAGCTCAGAGTCCAGATGAAAAGACTCGGAAGCCCCACATTGGGCGCCATATGATGTGGTTTTAGAATATAGGTGAGGTTTAGTGAAGTGAGATCTAGAGCCAAAGACCAAGAAAGAATTCTTGAGACACCTTTGGTGCAAAATGGTGGTTTTATTAAAGCATTGGGGACAGGACCTGCTGCCCCAGGGTTGTGAGGGTGGCTGATTATATACTTGGGAGTTGGGGAAGGTAAGGAAAAGGGAGGTTTCAAAAGGATTTTCATATGTTAAAGAAGACTCACAGGTTACCAGGGGCCTTGCCATTGTCAAATTCAGGTTGTTTTTCCCCCCCTCTAGCAAGGCATTAACATTAGGATAGTAGGGAGCTTCCTGGAAGAATGTCACACATATCCTACCCAGAGTGGGGGAGGGGGTTTTGCAGGGTGTCAGCTTGTGCTTTGTCCTCAGTTAGCCTTCTGCTCCCTCATCACATTCATGACCTGATGGACATTTGGGTTGTTTCTACTTTTTGGCTACTGTGAATAATGGCGCTGTGAACATTGGTGTGTACGTTTTTGTTTGAACACTTGTTTTCAATTCTCTTAAATCACTGGTCACATCACAATTCTATGCTTAACTTTTTTTTTTTTATTTTTTTATTTTTTAGGGATGCCTGGGTGGCTTAGTCGGTTGGGAGTCTGTCTTCAGCTCAGGTCATGATCCCGGGGTTCTGGGATCGAGTCCCGCATCGGGCTCCCGCTCAGCGGGAAGCCTGCTTCTCCCTCTGCCTGCCGTTCCCCCTGCTTGTGCTCTCTCTGACAAATAAATAAATAAAATCTTAAAATTTTTTTTTTTTTTAGAGAGACAGCACTTGAGCGGCGGGGAGGGGGAGAGGGAGAGAGAGAGAATCCCAAGACTCTACTCTGAGCACAGAGCCCTACAAAGGGCTCAGTCTCACAACCCTAAGATCATGACCTGAGTGGAAACCAAGAGTCAGACGATTAACTGACAGAGCCACCCAGGCGCCCCTCTATGCTTAACATTTTGATTAATTGTCAAACTATTTTCCATAACAGCTGCACCATTTTACATGTTCCACAGCAATGTGTCAGAGTTCTGATTTCTCTACATCCTCACACTTGTTATTTTCTTTTTCATGTTAGGCGTCCTGATAGGTGTGAAATGGTATCTCATTGTGATTTTGATCTGCATTTCCCTAATGACTAATGATAGTGAGCATCATTTCATGTGCTTATTGGCCATTTGTATATCTTTGGAGAAATGTCTAAGTCCTTTAAATTTTTAAAATTGGGTTGTTTTTCTTTTTGTTGCGTTGTAAGAACTTTTTTTTTTTTTTTTTAAGTAGGCTCCATGCCCAGCGTTGGGCTTGAACTCAGGACCCTGAGGTCAAGACCTGAGCTGAGATCAAGAATCAGATTCTTAACCAACTAAGCCACCCAGGTGTCCCTGTAAGCATCTTTATATATTCTGGATACTATACCTTTCTCAGATATATGATTTACAAATATTTCCTACCATTCTGTGAGTTATCTTTTCACTTTCTTCATGGTGTCCTTTGATGCACAAAAGTTTTTCTTGCTGATGAGGTCCAATTCATCTACCTTTTCTTTTGTTGCTTATGCTTTTGGTATCATGCCTAAGAATCTAGTACCAAATCCAAGATCATGAAGATTTACTCCTATGTTTTCTTCTAGGAATTTTACAATGTTAGCTCTTACATTTAGGTCTTTGATCCATTTTCAGTTAATTTTTTGTACACGGTGTAAGGAAAGGATTCAACTTCATTCTTTTGCATGTGGATATCCAGTTTTTCCAGCACCATTTGTTGAAAAATCTATTCTTTCCCCATTGAATGGTCCTGACACTCTTGGAAAATAATCAATTGACCATAAATGTGTGGGTTTATTTCTGGACTCTCAATTCTTTTTTTTTTTTTAATGATAGCATATTTTATTTATTATTTATTTTTTTAAGATTTTATTTATTTATTTGAGAGAGAGAGTGAGAGAGAGAGAGAGAGAGCCCAAGAGGGGGTAGGGTCAGAGGGAGAAGCAGATTCCCCGCTCAGCAGGGAGCCCGATGTGGGACTCCATCCCAGGACTCCGGGATCATGACCTGAGCCAAAGGCAGTTGCTTAACCAACTGAGCCACCCAGGCGCCCATGGACTCTCAGTTCTATTCCACTGATCTCTGTCTATCCTTATGCCAATACCACACTATCTTGAACACTATAACTATGTAGTAAGTTGGGGTTTTTTTGTTTTTGTTTTTGTTTTGTTTTAAGTAGACTCCATGCCCAGCGTGGAGCCTAGTTTGGGGCTTGAACTCATGACTCTGAGATCAAGACTTGAGCTGAAATCAAGAGTTGGACACTGACTGAGTAACCCAGGTGCCCCTGTAATAAGTTTTGAAATCAGGAATTGAGTCCTCCAATTTTGTTCTTTTTCAGATTGTTTTGGCTATTCTGGGTCCCTTGCGTTTCTATATGCATTGTAAGATCAGCTTGTCCATTTCTGCAAAAATGGTAGTTGGAATTTTGATAGGGAATGCACTGAATCTTTAGATCATTCTGGGAAATAATTGCCATCTTATAAATATGAAGTCTTCAAAACCATGAACATGGGATATTTTTATACTTATTTAGGGGTTAATTCTTTTAAACAATGTTTTGTAGTATGTATGTATGTTATTTTTCTTTCTTTTTTTAAAATTTATTTATTTATTTGAGAGAGCGAGAATGAGAGAGAGAGAGTACATGAGAGGGGGGAGGGTTAGAGGGAGAAACAGGCTCCTCACTGAGCAGGGAGCCCGATGCGGGACTCGATCCAGGGACTCCAGGATCATGACCTGAGCCGAAGGCAGTCACTTAACCAACTGAGCCACCCAGGCGCCCTGTTATTTTTCTTTCTTAAGTAAGCTCTGTGCCCAGCATGGGGCTTGAACCCACGACCGCGAGATCAAGAGTACCATGCTCCATCCACTGAGCCGGTCAGGTGCCCCCATTTTGTAGTTTTTAGTGTACAAGTCTTGCATGTCCTTGGTTAAATTTATTTCTAAGTATTTTATTCTTTTTGATAATAATATAAATGGGGTTATTTATTAACTTCACTTTTAGAGTATTTATAGCTTAGTGCTTAGAAATACTATTTATGTTGTCAGGACGCCTGGGTGGCTCAGTCGATTAAATGTCTGCTTTTGGATTGGGTCATGATCCTGGGGTCCTGGGATTGCGTCCCACATCGGGCTCCTTGCTCAGCGGGGAGTCTGCTTCTCCCTCTGCCTGCCACTCCCCCCTGCTTGTGTTCTCTTTCTCTCTCTGACAAATAAATAAATCTTTAAAAAATACTATTTATGTTTTTATATTGGTATTTTGTATTGTATTGTATTTTGTATCCTCTAAAACTGTATCTTGCTAAACTTGTTCATTAGTTCTAAGTAGATTGCTTAAGATTTTCTATATACAAGATCATGACATTTGAGAATAGAGCAAGTCCCACTTGGTTATAATATATTCGATTTGTATTTGGTTTGCTATCTTTAAAAAATATTTTATTTATTTATTTGAGAGAGAGAACACATGAGCAGGGAGAAGGGCAAAGGGAGAGGGAGAACCAGGCTCCCTGCTGAGCAGGGAGCCCAATGCGGGGCTCGATCCCAGGACCCCAGGATCACGACCTGAGCTGAAGGCAGATGCTTAACTGACTAAGCCACCCAGCCTCCCCTGGTTTACTATTTTTATTTATTTATTTATTTAGTTTGCTACTATTTTTTTTTAAGATTTATTTATGGGGGGGGCAGGGGCAGAGGGAGAGAGAGGGAATCCGAAGCAGACTCCCCTCTGAGTGCAGAGCCTGATGCGGGGCTCAATCTCATGACTCTGAGATCATGACCTGAGCTGAAATCACCAGTCAGATGCCCAACTGACTGATCTACCCAGACACCCCTGGTTTCCTACTCTTTTGTTGAGGATTTTTGCATATATATTCACAAGGGATATTGGCCTTGTTGTTTTCTCATAATGTCTTCATCTAGCGTTGGTATCGTGATTATACTGGTCTCATAGAATGAGTTGAGAAGTGCTCCCTCCTCTACTTTTTGGAAGTGTTTTGGAAAGACTGCTCTTAATTCTTCCTTAAGCAGCTGATATAATTCACCAGTAAACCATCTAATTCTGGGCTTTTCTTTGTTGGAATATTTTGACTACTGATTTATTCTCATTACTTGTTATATGTCTATTCAGGTTTTCTTTTGTTTTTCTTTTTAATTCAGTTTTGGCAGGTTGCATCATTTTCTTTTTAAGATTTATTTATTTATTTATTTGAGAGAGAGAGAGAGAGAGAGAGAGACCATGGTGGGAGGAATAGGAGAGGGAAACTCTGAGCACAGAGCCTGACGTGGGGCTCCATCTCAGGACCCTGAGATCATGACCTGAGCTAAAATCAAGACCCAGCCACTCAACCAACTAAGCCACCCAGGTGCCCCTCCCGTCACTTTTTTAACTTGGAGGCAGACTGGGGAAAGGGTGAGATCATGAGCTTTGGTGGTAACTAGACCCTGCTCTTATCTAAGTCTACCATTTATTAGCTGTGCCCTATGGGCTGGTTACCTAATATCTCTGAATCTGTTTTCTCAAATGTAAAGTGTATCATTAGTGAAAATTAGAACAACATATCTAAAGCACCCGGTGCCATGTGATCACCTACCAAATATTAACTCCCTCTCCATTTCACCTTCTTTCTTCCTTATTTAATTCTCAAAACAACCTTCATTCAATCATTTATTTACTCAACAAACTTACTGAGCATCAACTGTGTGTCAGGTGCTAAGCTCTGGGGAAACAATGTGAATTAAAATAGCCACTGTCCCCGCCTGCCTGAAGGTTACCGTCAAGAGGGAAAGGTGGAAGATGAGTGGTAATCAAATAACCATACTGGGGCACCTGAGTTCCTCAGTCAGTTAAGTGTCTACCTTCGGCTCAGGTCATGATCTCAGGGTCCTGGAATCAAGCCCTGCATCAGGCTCCCTACTCAGAGGGGCGTCTGCTTCGCCCTCTGCCTCTCCCCACACACCCCCCCCCCCACCTGCTTGTGCTTGCTCTCTCTCTCAAATAAATAGATAAAATCTTAAAAAAAAAAAAAAAACCAGACTAAAGTTAGGAAGATGAACCCAGCTCACTATAAGGGTAGAATGGGAACCTGAACTCTCTCATGGCTGCTAATCAGAGAGGGCATCTGGGAGGAGATGACCCTTTAGCTGAAAATGGAGTAAATAGGAGAAAATGAGGCAAGGCTTTCAGGGAGTAAAGAGGGCTTTCCAGGCAGAAAAGACAGGATGTACAAATGCCCTGTGTCAGGAAAGAACATGATGCATTCAAGGAACCAAAGGAAGGCTCAGGTAGGCACAGCAAGGAGCCAAGTGTAGCTAAGGTGGTGAGGGCCAGACTTTGATAGGCCCAATCAGCCAAAGGAAGAAATCAGGTCTTTAGCACAAGAGCAGGGAGGATCCATGGATGGCTTTTTGGCAGGGATGGAGGTGGGAGCATGATGTGATGAGGTCTGCCCTTAGAAGAGAGAGCAGTGTTACATCCTGAGACCATGGGGAGGCCATACAGTCATCCTGATGAGGAACTGGTTGCCCTGAGTAGGATGGTGGGGAGATGGAGGGGAGTGGTCAGAATTTAGAAATACTTAGGGATTTTTTTTATTTATTTTTATTTATTTTTTATTTTTTTTTAAGATTTTATTTATTTATTTGAGACAGAATGAGATAGAGAGCATGAGAGGGGAGAGAGTCAGAGGGAGAAGCAGACTCCCCGCTGAGCAGGGAGCCCGATGCGGGACTCGATCCCGGGACTCCAGGATCATGACCTGAGCCGAAGGCAGTCGCTTAACCAACTGAGCCACCCAGGCACCCGAAATACTTAGGGATTTATCATGTAAAACAAACAGGAGCTGGAGATGGTCTGGACATAGGGAGCGCGGGACAAGGAGCACAATCAGGTTTCTCGTGTGATCATGGCTGAAAGGCAGTGCCAGTGAGACAAGAACTCAGGGGACCAGGATTGAGGTGTCAGGGAAAAGTCGGGTCCTGTTACCTCCATTGAGGTTCTATGAGGTAGAGGGACTGGTTATGGCCAGGTAGCTGGATAGGCTGAGAAGGGGTAATGATGCTGTTTTGAGCACCTGCTGATCCAGAGGAAAATTCCAGCTACTGTGTGTGTGACAGAGAGTGGAGGGGGTGGTTAGAAATACTCCATTGCCTAAGATCCGGGAACATCCACGTCTGGGCATTCTGGAAAGGATTTCATACCCCATATGGAAGACAGAGCCAGCCAGAATGAAGCCAAGAAAGCACCGAGATGTTCTGGGCAGCAGTCACCCTGCTGACAGTGTGTGGTGTGGTGCCTGGCATACAGTAGGTGCTCAGTAACTGCTGAGGCTGGCCTAGCACCTGAATGCGGGGGCCACGGAGGGGATGCTTTACCCACTCACTCACTCTTGTCTCCCTCAGCTTCAGGGATCAACCTGGGAATAGTGGTCCCTTCCTCAACTGGGAAAGCCTAGGTGTCAGGACAAAAGGGAAAGGAAAAGTGAACTTTTTTGAATACCCTCTATGTGCCAGGGATACCTTTACAGCTATTGTGCGGATTTACTTGCTAGATTGACTTGAAGAGTAAATGAATTCCCATTTGAAGTTCAGAGAGGGCAGTACTTTTGCACAAGTACACACAGCCAGCGAGGGTGGCAAAGGTGTGATTCCTACTTGGCTGTCCGACCCCTCAGGCAAGATAGAAACTAGGTTTCAGAACAAAGAGATCCTGGTTGGTTCTGAAACCCCTCGGGCGTCAGGGATTTGAAAAAAGTGAAACCAATGCTGATGTAATTGGCAAAGCCGAATTTCAAAGCACCCCTCCACCCAAGGATGGGGAGGGGATAAAATTCCTAAACTGGGAAAATATTTACATCCCATTCAAACCCTTGGCACTTTGCTCCCAAAGGTAATTAAGCACTGAATGCTGAAAACAGGGAGAAAGCACACACTGGCGAGGGGCCCTGGGAGAAACAGCAACAAATTATTGTTCTTTGAGAAGTACAAATATCAACAGGCCAATTCAGGGATTGTGTTAGAGACTTGTGCTCCCAGAGAAGAGCTCTGCTTCGCGCTGCCCTCGGGTTCAGACTAGGGTGATGCAAGATCCTAGTCACACCCTGCTGTAAGACCCCAGGACCCAGGAGCAGTTCAAGACAGTGAAACTCTGCTCCCGCCCTTCTGCACAGGCTCCCCCACCCCTCAGCAAACTGGACTTCCAAGGGAAGACCTGAAGGAGGGGGGTCGCTGCCATGGTAACAAAGGACATCCACCTACCACTCTCCCTCAGGGTTAGCAGCCTCATAGAACCCAGGGTAGGAAACTATTTGAGGTGATACCCAGATTGGGGTCTTAAGTAACCTTGAATCACATATTAAGAAGGCTTTCCTCTTTCAATTTTATTTCAGGCTATCAATCTATCAAGATATCTTCAACACCTCCCTACCACTGGGTCAAAGTCTGGCAGGCAACAGATTTCAAGCTAGAATTCACTCAATCTATGGTCATGGTTACCTTCTATTTAGGGCAAATGAGATTGGTTTTTCCATCTACAACAGAGATTTAATTCTAAAATAAATCGATGGGAGTCAAAACAAAAACAAAAACAAAAACAAACACTAGGGGCTCCTAGGTGGCTCAGTTGGTTAAACGGCTGCCTTCGACTCAGGTCGTGATCCCAGAGTCCTGGGATCGAGTCCCGCATCGGGCTCCCTGCTCAGTGGGGAGTCTGCTTGTCCCTCTCCCTCTGCCCTGCTCATGCTCTCTCTCTCTCAGTCTCTCTTCTCTCTCTTAAGTAAATAAATAAAATCTTTTTTTTAAAGATTTTATTTATTTATTCATGAAAGACAGAGAGAGAGAGAGGCAGAGGGAGAAGCAGGCTCCCAAGGAGCAGGGAGCCCGACGCGGGACTCGATCCCAGGACCCTGGGATCATGACCTGAGCTGAAGGCAGACGCTTAACCATCTGAGCCACCCAGGTGCCCCAATAAATAAAATCTTTAAAAAAAAAATAAAAGTGCGTCTCCTTGAAGAAGTATATCAGCCAGTAGGAGCACAGGTGCTGACACGTGGCGTGCCAGCAACTCTCTCGAGGTGAGCACAAGGAAACACACTGTCCCCAGCCCGTGCCATAGACTCAAAACCATCCTGTGGAATCTGTGTCCCACCTATTTCCAAAATACCCTAGAGAGTAATTTTCTTTTGGTCCAGGATCAAGTGGCAAAGGATCAGCCTGGAATAAAAAAAAATAATTAACAACTTTGTTACTGTTTTCTTTGGGGACTGTTTTCCTTCCTCTCACCCCACCCCCTGGGAAAAAAATAATATAAACAAAACTACTTGGACTCAGTTGATACCGTGTGAGTTGAGCATTATTTTGCAACTAAGGTCTTAAGATATTTTAAGAGACAGTGATAAGGAAACAGTCAAGTCCTTCCACTCAGAGAAAGATGATGACTTGGGGCCACCAGTCCCAAGGTTAGCGACCTGACTCCCAGCATCAGGACCCACTTTGCACCTTTAGATGCCTGAGCACTGTGGTGTCCCTTACCAACCTCTTCTCATGAGATTAGAAGTATAAACGACATTAAACCACAAACATATACCTAGCAGGTATACCAAAATTAAAACTATACTTCTGTATTTTATTTTATTTTTAAAAGATTTTATTTATTTGAGAGAGAGAGAGGGCATGAGCAGGGAGAGGGAGAAGCAGACCCCCCACTGAGAAGGGGGCCTGACACAGAGCTCAATCCCAGGACCCCAGGATCATGACCTGAGCCAAAGGCAGATGTCCAACCGAGTCACCCAGGCGTCCCTATGCTTCTGTATTTTAAATTAACTGATTGCAAAGTTCTGAATAAGATTGTCAAGATGGACTTTTGTTCTTGGGTTGTTTCAAGATTTTATTTATTTATTTATTTGACAGAGAGAGAGGGAGGGCGCAAGAAGGGGGAGCAGCAGAGGGAGAGGGAGAAGCAGCAGGCTCCTTGATGAGCAGGGAGCCCGATGTGAGGCTCGATCCCAGGACCCCGGGATCATGACCTGAGCTGAAGGCAGATGCTTAACTGACTGAGCCACCCAGGTGCCCCATGTTCTTGAGTTTTGTTTGGACTTGGGAGATTGTTTTACTTTCCTGGTGTCCTGGACACATTATTAGCCTATGCACTGCTTACTAAGGGAGGGTGGGGCAGGGTAGAAGTATGACCTAGTATGACTGCTGCTGCACCCAGGATCAGAATGTTGGTGTGTCACCTGTCAGGGTCATTCGGTGCTGTTTGTCTGACATTATTAGCCTTTTAGCCAGCCAGTCAGGACCTTGCCTTTTGTCCCGGGATTAGCTGGATTCTTAGCAAACAATCCCAGTTTACTTCACACACACCCTCTGTGTTGGGGACATGGAGAGATCAGGAGACGCAGGTATGGAATAAGAAAATAGTCTACCAGTGATTATCATAATGCAGAGTTGTGACGAGACACCTCAGAGTGTATCAGAGCAAGGCAGGGCCCTAGACCATGCCTTCTCCAACCTGTCATTTCATAAATAAGATTTCAGTGTCACCAGCAGCTCCTGAAAAGGAGTGACTCGGGGCATTTGGCTGGCTCTGCCAGTAGAGAATGCGACTCTTGATCTCGGGGTCATGAGTTCAAGCCCCACGTTGCTCGTGGAGCCTACTTTATTTTTAAAATTTTTAAAAAAGATTTGATTTATTTATTTTAGAGAGACATAGAACGTGTGAGCAGGGGGAGGGGCAGAGGGAGAGGGAGAGAGAGAATCTCAAGCAGACTCCTGCTGAGCCCGGAGCCCGACACAGGGCTCAATCCCACAACCCCAAGACCATGACTCGAACCAAAACCAAGAGTCAGATGCCCAACCGACTGAGCCATGCAAGCACCCTCTGTGGAGCCTACTTAAAAAAAAAAAAAAAAAAGAGGGGGCGCCTGGGTGGCTCAGTCCGTTAAGCGTCTGCCTCGGCTCAGGTCATGATCCCAAGGTCCTGGGATCGAGCCCTGCACCGGGCTCCCTGCTCCGCGGGAAGCCTGCTTCTCCCTCTCCCACTCCCCCTGCTTGTGTTTCCTCTCTCGCTGTGTCTCTCTCTGTCAAATTAAAAAAAAAAAAAGATTTAAAAAAAAAGGGACTAAGTTTGTGTATAATTTAATTATAGACACACAGTAGGTGCTAAAAAAAATCTTCACTGAAGACCCGCTGGAGGAGAGAAGAGGGTGGCAGCAGGTCCAGGTTGAGCTTCTTAGGCGGTGGGGAGATTGTGGGGGAGGAAGAGAGCTGGGTAGAGTCATTCCCAGGCAGATGGAGTATTTGCCGGTTAGCGGTTGCCTGGTGTCCAGTAGCTTCTATTATCAGCTTCTGTATCCAAGTGCAGAAGCACTGAGACTGGTGCTTGGAGGAAATAGTTTCCTGAAAGTCCTACTCTGGCCCTGCTTTGACATGCCATGGACCAGCCCAACTCTGAGGCCTGGAGAAGGTCCCGCATCCTAAAGGCCCTCTCGTGCTGCCTTCAGGAACGCGGTGCCCACGCTCTGGGGTGCGAGGCCACACTGTTCCTTTCTACAGGCCATTTTGGGCAAGTCGCTCCCTATCCCCTCCCTCCTGGTTAGATCAGGTGATACGGAGACAAGAAGAGCATTGTGGTGCGAACCAGCGTTTGGAGTGTCCTTAAATGGATGTGATTCTGGTGCTCGCTCTAGGCACACACATGAGCACATGCCTGCACATCCCCCACCGGCTTTAAGCAGGAGAAATAAGGCGGTGGGTGGGCTCTCTTCTCCCCGTGAAGAAATGAGGAAGCTGGATGATTTGTGGCTCATCTTAGGGAGAAATGAGGAAGTGAATTTTCCCGGGTAGGGAATTTTTGGAAACACAAAACAAAAACTGGAGTAAGAGGGAACTGTGAGGCTGTCACTGGAAATTCCAGGGATCTCCATGAGCCCAGGAAACTAAATGCTGTCAGGCTTCTTATGCTGCAGGCAGGGGCTGGAGAGGCGAAGGCTGGAGCTACTCGCTCAGTGACTCGGGCAGCAGGTCAGTCTTACCTCAGATCTGAGGAACTGCGCCCTTCTCCTCCCTCCGCGGGCATGCTCCACGTCCTCAGGTTCCACACGGCTCCACACAGCCCCCCAGGAGAATCTGACCTTCCCTCTCTCTCGATCTACGACTGCCCTCCCCTCGCAGTTTCTTAGTTCAGATGGAGTTAGGAGACAAGTCTAGGTTCTGGCTGAACTTGATGCAGTCAGCTGTGTCCAGGGGCGTGCGCGCGCGCGTGCGCGTGCGCGTGCAAGAGTGGCCTGTGGGGGCTACGTAGAGCGGTGGGTACCGCAGTCGGGCTTCCCCCTGGGACGAAGGAAACTGCAAGCAGGCCCTCTACGTAAGTGTGGAGTGAGAACGAGAGTATGGCTTCTCACTTTGAGAATCAAGGAGTAAAAGTGGTTTGTGAGGAAGAAAGTGGGATGAGAGAATCTCATCACCTGGGTATCTTGTCCCACCCCCAAACCCATCCCCGCTTCCTCAAGAGCTGCCCTGTCGGCCCGGCGCGGCCCCGCCCCACCCGGAGTTGATTGGCCCAGGAGTGGCCATGTGACCCAGCTGGGCCAATCCGATTCTCTCTCCTGGGCACCGGCACACCACCGCCTGCTGCCCTTTGGTAGGCAGCCCTGGGGAAGCCAGGTCCTGCTGTAAAGACTAGGGAGCGGGGCGCGGGGTCCTCAGGGAGAGGAGCGTGAAGCAGGTGAAGAGAAATTCAGAGAAGGGAAGTGGTTTGGATTGGTGACTGATCAAATCCCTGCCTCCTGTTTCTTCTGGCAGCCTCCCTGCCCGTGGCTGTCAGGGACAAACCTTTTAGTAAATTACTCTTTTCTGTTAGTCCGGCGGGAGTGGTTTTCTATTGCCTGCAACTAGAATCCTCATTACGGATAGCTAATAAAATGATAGTAGTAATAGCTGATATTTATTGAATCCTCATGATGTACGATACACTCTTCCAAAGGGGCTTATATACATTGTCTTAAACTTCTCAACAATTCCATGTGGTATGTATTATGCCCATTTCACGGCAGAAGGAACTCAGGTCACACTGCTCACTGGCTCAAGGTCACTCACATACGTGAAGCCAGATTTGAACCCAGGCAGTCTGATTCAGACTCTTGGGTCACCATCCATCACTACAGCCTTTTCAGTGGAAGGTGCTGGGAGGTAGGGGCTCAGGCCTTCTGACGCCACCTATCACATGCTCACTCCAGTCCTACACCCACACAGAACAATGCAAGCTGGGGGAGTTGGCAGCTGAGGTGAAGTGTTTGCCCTCTGCCCTACCCCCAACACCACCCCCACCCTTAGAGGTAGAGGAGGAGCCTGGAGTCCCTCAGTTTCCATGACACAGCACTTTGGAGTGGTAAAGATTAAACCACTGGCTTTCCTTCCTCTGAGTGCTCGGAGGCTGTGAGGCACCAAGGTCGGGGGCTAGGAATTGCATGCTGGCTGCCTGCTCTTGATTTATTCTCCAAGCCTCTGTTTCATTAGCTGTAGCGGGGGATCATTCATAATAACCCCTATGCAGAGGAAAAAATTAGATAATGCATCCAGAGGTTTGAAAACCTGGGAGGGATTGGGAAAACATTTACATTATTACATGAGAAAAGCAGGGACCCTCGGTGTGTATCCTATGATCCCATTCTTTTTTTTTTTTTAAGATTTTATTTATTCATTTAAGAGAGAGAGAGAGACAGAGAGAACACAAGCAGGGGGAGAGGGAGAGGGAGAAGCAGACTCCCCGCTGAGCTGAAGGCAGCTGCTTAACCATCTGAGCCACCCAGGCGCCCCCTGTAATCCCATTCTTTTAGTTTTTGTTTCAGTTTGTTTTTAAATCTGGAAAGATAAATACCAAGGTGTTAAATGGGGTATTTCTGTGTGATAAGATTACAGGGTATTTTGATTTACTTTTTCCTTATGCATTTAAACTTTCTAGCTTGGGGGCACCGGGGTGGCTTAGTCAGTTGGGCATCTGCCTTCAGCTCTGGTCATGATCCCAGGGTCCTGGGATCACTACCCCTAATTGGATTCCTTGCTCAGCGGGGAGCCTGCTCCTCCTCTCCCTCTGCCTGCCACTCCCCCTGCTTGTGCTCTCTCACTTTCTCTGTCAAATGAATAAGCAAAATCTAAATAAAATAAAATAAAATAAACTTTCTAGCACGAACATATATGGTTTATATATTTTAAAAACAGATCGTATGGGGCGCCTGGGTGGCTCAGGCGTTGAGCGTCTGCCTTGGCTCAGGTCATGATCCCAGGGTCCTGGGATCAAGCCCCGCATCAGGCTCCCTGCTCAGTGGGAACCCTGCTTCTCCCTCTCCCACTCCCCCTGCTTGTGTTCCTTCTCTCGCTGTGTCTCTCTCTGTCAAATAAATAAATAAAATCTTAAAACAGATCGTACTTTACACATATAAAATATGTTTATTATTATTTACTTCTAAATGCTTTGGCAAGTATAAAGTCCTCCATAAATGCAAGCATGTGAGTACTTGCCTAAGTCCTAAAGCCATTGCGTGGGGGGTATTTGTGAGTTGCCTCCCCAGCACTCACTCCCCTCTTCTTTCAGAGCAGTTTGGATGAACTGAGTCTCATCCCATCTCCACTGGTGGGCCTGGATTGGCTTGAATCAGTCATTGTGGTGACTGTGTTAGGGAGCCCACGATGGAGGGTGGGTCCATCCTAAGACTTGGGTCTGTTTGGGGAAATAGATTTCCACTCTTTTGGATATATTAAAGGCTACTTTCTGTAAGCTGGTAACGTTGGGCCTGGGTGAGAATGGGACCAGGACAAGAAGGAGGAAGGGGAACTGAGAAATGGAAAAAGAGAGGAAAAACCAGGTCCTGACTACATCACTGGGCCACTGGGAAAAGCCTCTCTCCTGAATGTAGACTTTTTCATTCCGTGTGCCAGTGAATTCCCTGATTTCAAAACCCTCTCTGAGAAGTTGGATTTTCTGTCAGTTACAACTTCCTAGCCAGTAAAGAAACTGGGACCAGAAGTGAGATGTTGTGAGTAATAGACCCCAGAACTTGTGGGGCTGAAGAGGTAGGGGGAGCATAGGGGGCCCGCCAGGCTCCTGGCTGAGAAGTTGGCATTTCTCAAATAGCTGGTGGTGAAGGAGTCTGTTGAATCTTAGAATTCAAGCCAGGTACCTCTAAGGTTCTCTGTAAGGAGACTTGCGGGAAAATTTCAAGATTTTGGAATGGTCGTTCCTTTCTTGTAGTCATTAGTAAATTCCTGCAAGAGAGACAGGATTCCTTGGAAATAGGCCTGTTTGAAAGGAGGGAAGGAAGTGTGAAGGTTTTGTTAAGATAAGCTCTTTTTTTTTTTTACGATTTTATTTATTTATTAGAGAGAGACAGAGCCCAAGCAGGGGGAGTGGCAGGCAGGGGGAGAGGGAGAAGCAGGCCCCCTGCTGAGCAGGGAGCCCTACGCCGAGGCTCAATCCCAGGACCCTGGGATCATGACTTGAGCCAAAGGCAGACGCTTAACCAACTGAGCCACCGAGGTCCCCCAAGAGAAGCCCTTTCTACCTGAGGTCTGCAATCCAAGTTGACAGCGAGTCCAGAATTCCTGTCGAAAAGGGGAATTTTCTATGTCAAGCTGTATTTAGTGTAAGCGCACTCCAGGAAGTGGGAACCTTGGCACAAGATAAAACCGAACACCCCTCAGGTCCCTCCCAAGCATATCCTGTCAGGCATTCTTTGTCTGACAAAGACGCCCAACTCCTACTCTTTTGCTTCTTCTGGGATGCAGCCTTGGGACAAGAGGCAGATCAGTGGTACCTCTCCACCCTTGCCATGGTTTTGAGATGTCAAGGTGAAGGCCATCAGTGAAACCAAGGGCAGGAGGATGCACTGAGCCCAAGGCCAGTTGCCAGGAGATAGATATTCTCAGGCCACGTTCTGGACACAAAGATGTGGCAGTCTCTGGCTTGGGTTACTAGTCCATGTATTTGACTAAAAGCAAATAGATTAGACACCTGCTAAGCCTTTAAGAATAAAATTTAAGATTGTTTATTCGTAATGCTCAAGCTACCAATGTTGGCCTGCCATTGTCCACGCCCTAAAGCATCCTCAGGTCCCCCACTACATCTGACAGGAAGTGAGAGGCCAAACTGGTGCAGGTTCCAGGAGGAGCATCTCCAAGAGCCATCTCAGATGTGTCCATGGAAGACAGAGAGGTGGGTAGATAGGCCGGTGCTCAGGCAGGAGGACAGATGAATCTTCAAGGAAGATTTTATCAGAGGTAATGAAAATCCTATGTGTTGGGGTGGTTTGGAGAATGATCTTTTCCTTGCTATTCTGGGGGTAGCCAGCTTTTCTCCTACTTATTAGGGATGGCTTCTCTCTTGCCTCCATTCCGGAAATGCCACGGGACTGCTAAGGCCAGGCCTGCCTGAATCTACTCTGGCCTCTGGAATCCAGCCCCCAGAAGATGGCCTTGACCCTTCTTTTTGGCCTACAGCCTTCTCCAGGGCTGAGAATAGGAAGCAACATGCTCCCTTTCAGAGCTGGGAACTCAGAGCTCAGAGCCTGCTCACAAGTCCTTTTAGAAATAAAGGACAAAATAGGGACATTGTTCCCTGGACAATGGTGTTTCTCACAAGCAGGCTTCCCCTTTTGTGAGGAGAGCTCCCTTTAAGAGCAGCTGGGACTGGCCAGTTCTTAGGGTACTGAGCTAGGAGAGACCTGGAACTGGGGACGGAGCTGTACGTGTGAAGGGGCACCTTGGGTTAGGACTGCCCAAAAGATTGGACTAAGAGAAGATGGGGGCTGGAGCAAGGGTAGGCTCCAGATGGGATTAAGGCAGGGGCTGGGGCAGGATTAGGGGGTAAACCTAGGACTGGAGCGGAAGCCAGTAGGGGATGAGGCTTGGAGGGTAGAACGGGTCCTGGGAGGGCAGGTCACAGACAGCTCAAAAGCCCGGGCATCAGACCTAGGCAGCTCAGGTTCCCCTCTGACTGTCTGGGGGTGGGGGGGGCTCCCGGCTGGCTCTCTCTCTCAACTTTCATCTTTGCTCCAGTGTCATCTTCTTGCCCTTGAACATCTTATTTACTGCCACAACCTGCCCCGACTTGGCACTCTTGTTCCTGCTTGTAGCTCTTTATCCACTCCCTTAACATCTTCTAACATACTTTATAATGTACGTATTTATAACGTTTATTATGTCCTCCCTAACTAGAATGTCAGCTCCATGAGGACAGAAATCTTTTATTCACTTGTGTCCCCAGTTCCTAGAACATCTAAGAAACATTGGTTGAATGAACCCAGTTGTTAAGCTTCTCTGATCTGAGAGCTTCCTCCTTTGAAAAGCAAGGAGAGACATTCACCAGGCAGCCTCGGCGTTGCAGAGAGGAACACGTGAGATCACACCCCCCACCAGGCTGGTGGGCACTTCAGCCAATGACAGCTTGTATATGCCTCTGTTTCCTCATCTGTAAAGTGGGAATGAAGTCCTACTCTATAGGGTTGTTGCGGAGTAGGAGTAGATGGGTAAATAGGTCCAAAGGACTTCGACCAGGGCCTGTCACAAAGTCAGTGTTCGGTAATGGTGGGCATCGTGTTGGTTTAATGAAAGTGCCTTCTCCTCAGTCTTAGTTTATTATTCCACAGAGTTGAAGGTGGGGCTGGAGGGAGCACTGGGAGGCAAGTGGCTGAAACTTTGGTGATGCCTGGGCTTGAAATAAAATGATACTTTGAATACAAGGGTCAAAACAGAAACAAAGCGGTTCCCGACCCCACCCTTTAAATATCCTCCTAGACTTCAGGCCTTGTTTCCCCAGCGCGGGGTCAAAGCCGACTCCTCGCCGCCCCCCCCCCCCAAAACAGACCCGAGTTTCATCTCTTCTGTCTCTGTTCTTTCTCCTTCCTCCCTCTCCACCCATGGCCTGACCCACGTGTGCCCTCCATCATAGCATTTCCCACTGCAGGAGGCTCCCCAGGAGCAGTGGAAATGAGAATTAACTCTGGGTTCCTTGCCTTCTCACCTCAAACTTGGCTTTTTTTTTTTTAAAGATTTTATTTATTTATTTGACACAGAGAGAGAGAGAGAGAGAGAGATTGAGCAGCAGAGAGAGAAGCAGGCTCCCCGCTGAGCCCAATAAGGGGCTCAATCCCAGGACCCTGGGATCATGACCTGAAGCTAATGGCAGACGCTTAATGACTGAGCCATCCAGGTGCCCCAACTTAAGGCCACGTTAAAAGCAGGGGGCTCGGGGCGCCTGGGTGGCTCAGTCGTTAAGCGTCTGCCTTCGGCTCAGGTCATGATCCCAGGATCCTGGGATCGAGCCCCACACTGGGCTCCCTGTTCAGTGGGAAGCCTGCTTCTCCCTCTCCCACTCCCCCTGCTTGTGTTCCCTCTCTCTGTCAAATAAACAAATAAAATCTTTAAAAAAAATAAATAAACATCTTTAAAAAAAAAAAAAAGGCCGGGGGCCCATAGCATGTTCTTAATAAATATGGAATAAATGAATGAGTAGAAAAAAGTAGAAAAAGCCCAGCTTTGATCCTGACCTTTAGGTAAATAACATCTTTGGCCTTCAGTTTCCTCATCTCTTGTGGGGATTATTAATACTTGCCCTGTCCACCAAATAAAACTGTTGTCAGGGGGCACCTCGTTGGCTCAGTGGGTTGAACTTGCGACTCTCGATTTTGGCTCAGATCATGATCTCAGGGTCCTGAGATCCAGCCCCGCATCAGGCTCCAAGCTCAGCAAGGAGTCTGCTTGAGATTCTCTCCCTCTGCCCCTCCCCTTGCTCGAGCTCCCTCTTTTTCATTCTCTCTTGCTCGATCTAAAATAAGTCTTAAAAAAAAAAAAATAAAACTGTTGTGACGATCATTAGATCATTAGTTCTTAGAGCAAAGAGAGCTTGGAGGTCAAACAGTCCAATTTGCTTATTTTTCCAACAAGGAAGCAAAGCCCCAGAGGCAGGGTATGTACAGCTGTAGAGAGACCTAATGCAATAATTGCTTTCTACCAGCCGAGTGGTCCTGGAATCCTGGACTCTCAGCTGGATTTAGAGATTGTCAGTCCAACCAGCCAGAGGGCATGTGAACCTAGGCAGGGAGAGTGATTTTCTCAGCTCCCCCAGAAAGCTAGGGCAGAGCTGGAGGGTGGGGTTCCTAGTTTCCCATCCAGGCCTCCTTCCTTCTAGGCTGACAGAACCAGGAGGGGAGGTACCCAGGGAGCGGGGGCAACGATGGCTGCCGGGTGTCCCCTGCCCCCGCCCCCCAGGGGAAATTTCCCTGTGGGACAAAGCCCAGGAGCAGGACAGGAGAGGCAGGGGAGGAAGGTGTCAGGGCTGCCCAGGCAGCGGTTTCTCTTGTTGATAACCCATCAATGGACTCCCAAGCAGGGGGGGTGGTACCTTGGGGAAAATCACCCAGACACAGAGGCCCAAGTACTGGCCATGTACAACCAGAAGAGCTATTACCATAGCTTTCGGGAGATCAGAAGTCAGGGGCAGGTGCTGGGGGCTCTTGATAGGTGGGATGGGCTTCCCCCAACTTCCTGCTGGCTCAGCCTCCCAGCTCTGCCCAGGCTGCGACCGGCAGACTTTCCATGCCCGCGGCTTTGCCCCTGGCTCCCTGATGATGACACTATCTCAAGCCTCGTGGTATCACTAAACCCTTCCTTGGAGTTTGGAAGCAGTGACAGAGCCTCTCCCAGATTCTGGGCTTAGTTCTGGATGTTTTTCACCCACAATGTTTTATGCAAAAGTGTTGTATTTCCTAAACTTCATTCATTTACCACCTCGATGATTTTCACCATAATAACCTAACCCATTAAATACATAAATAAATAATATTTACTCAATGTTTTGATTAACTTTTTAAAAAACATAAACTTATGTCAAAAAGGAAACTTTGTATCATTCCTGTAAATAAAGAAATAGTATCAATTTCTAAAACTAGAGGAGGAAAAACAAATACAAAGACATTCTTGGTTTCTGGTGCCAGGCCCCAGTTTTGGCTCCAGTCTTATTGATAAGTCATATGTTCTTTCTGGGCCTCTCTTTTCTCTTATGTAAAATGGGATTGTTAGGAGATATGATATGCAAGATGCCAGGTCCTGAGCTGCCATGGAGCAGATAAGAGACTTCTGGCTTGGTATTGGTTCTGCTCGTGCTGACATGGTCTCCCCTCTGCTCTGGACTCGATCCCCGCCTCACCTTCAGGAAAAGGTGGCTGCAGAAAGATTGGGGCTTAGATACTGAGAACGGCAGGGATCTGGGGCACTGAAGATCACAGCCTTCAAATCTCTGGCTATTGTGGGTTAGAGACACAAATTACTCCAGACAGCCCTAAGGGTCACTAAAAATACCCTTTTCTTGGGAGGCAGTGAGTTGTCACTGGAGGCATTCAAACAGAGTTTGGGGGCTTGGAAGAAGATTGTCAGAATTCAAACTCAGTCTGGTTCTCAGGGAAAGGGAGCAAATCCTTCCCCCACCCGCCCATGGGGGCTGGTCCCTGGGGAGTAGGGATGGGGCCCATAGCATTCAGCATCTGGTGCTGTCCACCCCCCTCACATTTATCTAGAATTTTTGAGTTTCCTGTGTACTTTTCAACCACTGTTTCATATGACTCTCCCAGCACGTGGTGAGGGAAGTCAGGGGAGAAAGTGTCTGCCTGCTAAGGAACAGGCGGATCCACAGGGGCCAAGTGACTTGTCCAAGGACACCAGGGTGGTCTTGAACCCAGGCTGTCTGACTCCATTGCCTGGGAAGTGTAGCTTCCTCCTCTGTCACCCAGGAGGCTTGTGGCTGGGGCTCTGGCTGGGACAAGTCAGTATGATCCCTGGCTGGCCCCTTCCCTCTCAGAAGAAAAGCGGTAACAGCCCCTGTCCTGCAGAGGCTCCGCTCCGGAAGCCACCCCTCCTAGGTCATCCTCTGCTTCCTTTGGCCCTAGCCAAGGAAACAGCCCAAGGGCAGGGAAGAGAGCTAGCAGAGAAGAGTGCTAGCAGTCTGGTATGAAGTGGGAGGAGAGAGGGCAGGGAGAGTCAGACACACAGGTGGACAGTGACAGGGGACACGTGGATAAAGATGGATAGAGATATGGAGAGACCCGAAGAAAGCTAGGTGGACAGACACAGACAGACACACACAGAGGGGCAGACAACACCGAGGGCAGGAGGAAGACCACAGAGACACAGAACGAAGTTGGAGCCAAAGATAAAGACGGCTGGGATACGCACGCAGAGACCGGAATCCGCCCAACCTCGCAGAAAGGGAAGGACAGAGGGCCCCCGCCGGAAGCCGGGAGGTGGAGAGCGCCCGGGAGCGCGGGGAACCGGGAAAGCGCAGGCAGCTGCCGACGCCCCCCCACCGCCTCCCCTCCCCCCGCCCCCGCCATCCTTCCCGGAGCAGCCGGGTGTGGGGGGCGGGGGATCGGCCCGCTTCCCGGCAGGGGGCGCCCTGGCCCCGTGGCCCGGTCGGCCGGCGGAGCTCCGGCAGGGGCGGGGCGGGCTGGGGCCCCGGCCCGGGCCGGCGGCGGGGGTGGGGGCGGGGGCGGGGTGCCCCGGCTGCTCTCCGGGCCCCTCGGCCGCCTTTATAAGCCCGCCGGGGAGGTGGCCCCGGCAGCGTCGCTCTCCCGCCACTCCGCGCCGTCGGTCTCAGCGCGCCGACCCCACGTCGCTTGTGCCAGGAGACCCTCGCCCACGAACTCTGCTCAGGTAAGGACTCGGTGCCGTCCTCGGCTCTCCGGGACCCCCAGGGACGGGGTCGATTCCGGCCTCTCCTACATCCTCCTCTCGTCCGGTGGTGGCGGCGAGGATAGATGTAAATGTCAGGGCGCGGATCTCCGCATCTCCACACCACCCAGGGCAGCCCGTTCGGGACCCTCAGACACCTGTCCCGTTCCAGTTCTCGCGCGCATCCGGGGCTCCCGGCAGCGCGCGGGGCCGGGCTGGAGATTGGACGTGGCGCCCGCGGGGACCGCGAGCTAAGGGGACAGTGCTCGGGACCGCTGCTGTAGTCCTGGGATCTCCTGCCTCCTGGGTCTCTGCCCGGGACTTACACCTTCCATCTACGCGCCTCTCCCGGGTGTCTGGTGACTGAGCAGCCCTGATGATACCCCCTTGGTGGGAGATCAAGAGACTCAGGCTGCCAACCCCAGCACTCAGCCTGGTTCCCTGCCATGACTCCCACCTGGAAACCTCTAGATCGCGCCACTGCCGCCTGGGGAGGAGGCTGGTGTGTCCATGTGGGGTCCAAAGTAGTTTGGGCCAGAGCTGGGATGAGTAGAGGGAGAGAGGCACTAGGGGGTCCCAGAGCCACATGGTGGGGGGTGGGGGTGGGGAGAGGGGACCTCTGGCCAGTGGTTTTGTTTGTCTGGGAGCTGGGGTGGGCACGGTTGGTCGGGGCAAAGCTCTGGAGCCCTCGAAGCCTAGGGAGCCCAGGACTCACCTCTGGCAGTGCTCAGGTGAGTGGGTCATCCAGGGCTGGTTCCCACGCCCAGTTTAAACAAAAAACAGTTCAATGCCTGGTCACAATGGTGGGGTGGAAGCTGAGAAAAGGCCCATCATTGTTCCTTCTGACCCTTTTCCAACATAATGGGGTAGGGGACTTTACAAAGGCCTCTGGCTGGTGGAGGAAAAATCTGGAGATTGAAAGAGGGGGCCATTCTCAGGCCAGAAGGGGCTTTGGGCCCTAGGGAAAACTGTAGATGAGCAGGCTTCCCAGGGAGGCAAGGTTTGGTTCCCACACTAGCCGGGATGAGAGCTGTTCGTTGAGTGCCTGCTGTGTGCCAGCTCTGTTCCAACACTTCACATGTATCATCTGGTTTACAGATGGGAAAACTGAGGCTTACAGACATTAAGCAAGTGATGAAACTAGGATTCGAACCCAGACTCTAACCCCCACAACCTCAGCTTCCTGATTCCATTCTCCCGCCCAAGGGATGAAGGAGCAGACCCTCAGTTCTGGGCTCCATTCCTGCCCACCCTCCAAACTTGCTTTCTCCAAGTGTTCAGTCCTCCCCACCTGCCCATCTTGGCCCTCTGTCCCTTTTTTTCTTACTAAACTTCATGCCTCTGAATTCACTAAGCAGAAGAGGCCCCTGAACACAGCTCCCCAACTTCCCCGCCCCTGGAGTGAGACCAGAGTGAGTGTCCATGCCCGCGGCACCATCTGTAAATGAGGAGTGTGCCTCTTGTGTAAGACTCTTGTGAGGAATAAAACTGAACTGAGGCCAGAAACAAAATACTCTCTTTATTCAACAAATATGAAGCTTTGCGCCAAGCCCTGTTCTAGGTGCTGGCCAAGGAGCAGCGAAGAGAACAGAGTGGTATTTGGACATTCGCATAGAATTGTAATCAAGGAATTCACAAGGGAGGAGATTAAAATGCAATAACACGTGTAAGATTGGTAGGCCAACATTTTGTTCTCACTAATAGAGCAGGCAACCTAGCTGTGTGACCTGGGACGTGTTCTGTCCCCTGTTGTGCTTCAGTGTCTTCCTTTAAGCTGAGGATATCAATAAACTACCTACCGGTGGTGAGTTCTGGGTATGACTAATGCGTGCAAGGTGTTTAGCTGGTGTCTGTGCTTAAGAAAATATTGGCTACAGTCAGCTCTAATCTCAGCAAAAAAATGCAACCCTAACCCTGGGTGTACGGTTATGTCACTCACTGCCCCTGACCCCTGGTCACCCACCTTACCTGGGCTCTGCCCAATCTGTGATGGGCTGCCCTAGAGGGTGGCACGGTGCCTTTGCCCATACTCAAAAGCCACCTCCTATCATCCTGGATGCAGCCTTGGTCAGGAGCCTGGAGTTCTGTGCTGGGCACAGGTTTGGGGCTGTTATCTCTGCAGGACCTCCTGCCCCCTCTGCCTGTTCTTCTGTCTGTGTCCCGGCTTGGAAATGGAGCGAAACAGCACTCAAGCCCTGCCTGTCCAGTGGCTTACATATCCGACATTCGCTGTAAGCTAGATGTTGTCCTCCCCTTATGTTTCCTAGGAGGAAGCTGGTCTTAGGGGAAGGGATTTGCACGAGGACACACAGATGCTACCGGTGGAGCTGGGGTGAGGGACCAGGTGGTGAGAATTCCAAGTCTGGTGATCTCTGTGTTCTACCCATCCCTGGGGATGAGGTCCTCTTCATCCAGGAGCAGGATCTAGCAGCACAGCCCAGAGTTCTCACCTTGAAATAGGCCCGACTGATGTTATCGATACAAACCCTAGAGCTGGAAGAGAGCGTTTCGGGGAGAGTGAGCAAGCTGGGTTGAGAACCAGCGCTCATGGGGCGCCTGGGTGGCTCAGTTGGTTAAGCAACTGCCTTCGGCTCAGGTCATGATCCTGGAGTTCCAGGATCGAGTCCCACATCGGGCTCCCTGCTCAGCAGGGAGTCTGCTTCTCTCTCTGACCCTCTTCCCTCTTGTGCTCTCTATCTCTCAATCTCTCTCTCTCAAATAAATAAATAAAATCTTTAAAAAAAAAAAAAAAGAACCAGCGCTCAGAAATCTGCACGTGGCCGCAGGAATGCTGACTCAGCTTTCCCAAGGCAACGTAGTCACGGGCAGGCTGGAGCTAGGCTGGGCCGTATGGCTTCATTTTTTGTTTTTTTTTTTTTTTCCCTTCTAGAGGTATCCTGACTTTTAGAGGGCAGGGGCAGTAGCTTGCTGGGGGCAGTAGATTGGAGGTTCGTTCCCAGCATTCCTATGTGACCCTGAACAAGTCACTTTCCCTCTGAGCCTCAGAAGAGGAAATCATCTGTAATGTGGGTTAATAATGTGTACTTTGCAGCTGCCATGAGGGGCCAGCAAGATAATAAATGGTTTTCCAACACTGGGTTGAACCAGTGTTCCCGGGGTATTTTCCTTCACCACTAGCAGGCGATCCATAGGGCCTGAGAGAGGCCCTGTTTAGGTTAAAAGGCCTGGACAACAGGGGAAATCCTGGCTTCAGGGTTGGCATCTTGGGTGACCTGAGACAAATCACTTGGCCTCTCTGAGTGTTGGGTTCACAGTAGGCCCTTAGCAACTTTGGTAGAATGTTCAGTGTCCAAAGAACATTCAGGAACAGTTTCTATATTTTCCACCTCCCCATACCACCCCCCAACATTTCATGATTGCTCCCAGAAAAAGTTCATGCTTCAAGTTTTCCATGCTGAAATTCTCAACCTCACTGTGGCATGAAATCAATTGTTTGCATTTAATTTGACTTCTCAAATTAAGGGGTAAAATTTGAGATGAGGGTAGGGGGTTGGGGGAGGAGATGAGGAAAACGAAGTTAAACCAGATGTGTTTTTGTTTAACTGTTGGATGGTGGTTAAACTGCCTGAGTATTACCATGGTTCTTTCTGGATTCCAGTAACCAGGAGTCAGGTTTCACTAAAAATTGTAGTGTTCCTTCTCAGCAAATGTGGGCTTGCCCTCCCCATTATTATTATTATTATTATTCTTTTATATTCGTCTGCAGCCACAAAGTACTGGGCAGTGAGAATACCTCACAGATGCCTGGGATTTCAGAGCTGGAAGGTGTTTAGCAGCTGACTTGGTCAGCTGGCTGCTTTGCAGACCAGGGAGACTGAGGCCCAGAGAGGGGAAGGAGCTTGCCCAGGGTCACCTAGCTGCTTAGGGCAGAGTTGGACTGGGAATTCAGTCTCTCGGCTCTAAGGTCCATGACTTTCCTAAAAGTAACTGCTGTCTTGAATTTGGTGTGTCTCATTTCCATAGTACATCCATAGTGTATCTATCTTTTGAAAAGAAAGTTGTCCAGGGAGGATGCAGACAGTGTGCATTGGTAGGAAAAGGATCTTCAACTCAGGAGAGCAGGGTTTGAGTCCTGAGCTGTTGATATACTACCCATATGACCTTGGGCAAGTCATTTCCCCTCTCTGAGCCTCGGTGTCCTTGTTGGTAAGCCCAAATGCCTGACATCCTCAAGACTAGGAACGGGTCTAATTCAGTCCATTGGCTTTCCCATATTTATGGCCTAGGTTATGGCAGGTCTGTCACAGACTGCCCTCCAAATGGGGCAGGGGACAGCTGTGGCGGATTGTTGACTCCTGCAGTGATTTAAAAACATTTATTTAGTTGTTGCTGTTATTCAGCCAAGTGATTTCATTTTACTTCTTTAGAAAGATGAGAAGACGTGGCCACACTGGGCCGCATCCCGGCCTGGCCACCATGGGTGCAGCTGATTAGCAGCTGCTCTGTCCGCTTGACCGCAGCCCTCACAGCTCCCTTCTCCCTCATGCTCACCGACCTCATGGACACGATCTGCCTGCCTTCTGAGTTTGCAGTTTCTGGGCGAGGTGCTGTGAGGCCTTGGAAGGAGGGCTCAAATCTCATCTGAACAACGGCATGAGGCTTGGGCCAGCCCTCGGGGGGCTCACGGTAGGAATGTGGGACACATGGACATAAGTCCCTCTTCTGTGGCTACATGGAGGCAGCTTTCTTCCTGCTCTGGTGTTCCCTGGGAAGAGGCTAAGGGCTCTAGAAGTCTAGGGGTGACGGCAGCAGCCTGTCAGGACTTAGCTGGGCCTGGGGCCTACCCAGTTAGGGACAGGCAGCTGTGGGTGCTTCAGGGCACAGATCACACAGCTCCCTCAGGGAAAGGACTCCCTGGACTAGTAGCAGCTCACCTAAATGCTCCCAACAGCCCTGCGTGCTGGTGTCACTCACTTCCGAGACAGGAAACACCATCTTGCGCTCTGAACCCAGGGCTCTGTTGGGCCCCCTTTGTTGAGTGCCAAGGCCTAGCCATGACAGGCAGGCGTCATGGTGACAACACAGACCTCCAAGTCACTGTGACTGAGCTTGAGGGCAGTGTGGCAGGCCATGAAGCCTCATGGTCAAATACAGGGGGTCTGGAAGCAGCTGCCTGGACGTGAGATTCTAGAAGGTCTCCACAACTGTTCTAGGGGTACAAGATGAACAAGGAGGTCAGTTACCCCACCTGACAACCTGATAGTAACCACAGCCCCCTTCCCCCGCCCTCCCGCCCTTGCGCTTGTGGAGGAGCTCAGAAATGTGCCCCGTGTGGGTTTGCATTTTCTAAGTACCCGCCAGCAACCAGGCACCTTCAACATTATCTCTGATCCCTTACCTCCTCCCCACGTCCTGCCCTTTTGCAGATGAGACTGAGGTTCAGAGGGTAGACATGCTGGGTTCAAACCCTTCCCCAGTTCTTCTGACCCAGGGAAGGGAGGAGATGGGAGGGGAGGCTATTTCTGGGAAAAAGACCTCCATGACACCTCCCCCACCCCGCCGGGTTCCAAAGAAGTATCTTCATTCTCCCAGACCTCAGTTTGTGGTTCGGGTGGATGAACTTCACCAGGTCAGGTATGCAGGCTGCCAGGCAAAGCTCAGCAAACATTTTATGTTCTTTAAAAAAGTGTTTAGGTGGCTTTTATTTGAAAAGCCATAAATCCAACCTTTAAAAGGATCTGCCATGTGACTTCTCTTGCCTTCTTTGATCCACCTTTTCACTTTGTCTAGGAAACAACAGGGTGGGTGTCCTCTCTGATCCCAGGCTGAGGCTCCCAGTTTTCTGGGAGCCTCAGGCCTCTTGTAGGCTGTCACTGAACTGTGTCAGGCTTGGCCTTTCTGAGTATCATTTGTCAGTTTCTCCTTCCACCTGTCCCCACACTGACTTACCACCGGCTTCTTAACATACAGGAGTTAATAACTTACCCATCTGCCACCGTTCTGGGCAGAAAGTGTCTCAGCAGATTGAGTCTCCCTCCCCTCCCTCACCCCTACTTAGCACTCACTGCTGCACCTACTGTTTTCTCTGCCTCCTTAAGCGAGTGCTCCCACCCCCCACCCCCCACCCCCCCCACCCCCGCCAACATGTACCAATGCTAACTAATACCTGCAAATATTGCCAGGCCAGGGGTGACCTGGAATTGCTCATTGGTCTTAACAGCAGCCCTGTGTGGCCAGTGCTATCATCCCCACATTACAGAGGAGGAAACTGAGGCACGAAGTCACCCAGCTGGGAACTGGGAAGCAAACACGTTTGTCCCCTACCATTGCCAATCCACCCAGTCAGGGCTGCTTCCTTCTCTGTGACATAAATGATACAATCCACTTTCCTAGAAGAATCTGGTTCTTTATTTTGAAATCGTCAGATTTGGTAATTCATGTTTCAGTTCAGCTAGCCAGATAGCAAAGATGAACAGGGCTCCTCTCAACAGCCGGTCCAAACCCTTGCCTGAATCATGTGGATTTTTTGTGTGTGTGTGAAAATGATGTGTTTTTTTTTCCTCCTGTAACCTAATCCTGATAATTAACATCTAAGGGCTTCCTCTGCCTCAGGAACACGGAGCTAATCACTTTGAACGGTTGTATTGTATTTTTGCCTCTTCATTTACAGAAGAGCAAACTGAAGCTCAGAGAAGCTGTGTAACCTTTCCTATGCCACACAGCTGGAAAAGGGCAAGAGAACCAAATCCAGGTCTCCTGCTGTCTTGCTTAATCAGATTAGCATCTGAATTAAAATCTTTTGTTTGTATACAAGCCCTCAGGGGATGGTGCATTTGTTTTCACTGGAACCATCTGCCTCTGGGGTTTGGGAAGTGTGGTAGGAGGCCTGAGGGGTAGGGGTGGGAACCAAGTAGGCAGTCCTGTTTGGGCAGCAGCTCCTGTTTTCAGACAGTGGGTCTCAATGGGCCTGGACACCCCCTCTTATAGTCCAGAGGAAGGATGTGGCAGTCCTGGCAGGAAGCACCCTCAGAAAGCCAGAGGAGGGTGCCTGGGTGGCTCAGTTGGTTGGGTGACTGCCTTCGGCTCAGGTCATGATCCTGGAGTCCTGGGATCGAGTCTGGCATCGGGCTCCTTGCTCAGCAGGGAGTCTGCTTCTCCCTCTGACCCTCTTCCCTCTCGTGCTATCTCTCATTCTCTCTCTCTCAAATAAAAATAAATAAAATCTTAAAAAAAAAAAAGAAAAAAGAAAGCCAGAGGAGCCTGAGTTTGAATCCCAGCCCTGCCCTTTTTCATGCTGTGTGACCGTGGGTAAGTTCCTTTCCCTCTTGGCTTTCAGTTACCCCACAACCAGGGCTTGTATTGAGGCAAGGCCTTCGGGCTTTTCTAGTTCATGTATGGCAAGTAGTTACACTCGTCAGGTATCACTAATCAACCACTGCTCTTTTTCCTTCTGAACTTCAGGGCCTTCTAAATGCAGTCCTCCAGGCAGCCCTTATCAACAAATTAGAGTCGGCACACAAGACTGAAAGATACCCCAGATCCAAATTAGATGTTGTCATTGTGTGGAGGGTGGAGAAGGGACAGGCCCAGGGTAGCCCCCAGGTCAGTGTCCCCCTGCTCCTTAGTCTCCTTTTCCTTGTGCAGGAAAGCAGGAGGCGCTCAGAACTAGACTGGGCCAGAACTTCCCTCTGGTGCCGGGTGGGGACCTTTCCTGGGGCACACAGCGGAGCCCATGTTTAGTCCTCAAGGGGGGGGGCGGTGCTGGCTTTTGGGGCTGGTGACGACCCAGGCTTTATAGTAAGAGTAGAAAGAGGCTGTTTGCAGATAGTCCTGGAGAGTTAGGCTCACCCCTCCCCCACCCTCTGTAATAGTATTAATAGTAGTAATAATGGTAGAGTAATAATAGTGGAGTTATTAACGTTAGGGGCGCCTGCGTGGCTCAGTCGGTTAACTGTCTGTCTTTGGCTTAGGTCATGATCCCGCGGTCCTGGGATCGAGTCCCGCATCAGGCTCCCTGCTGAGCAGGGAGCTTCTCCCTCTGCCCCTCCCCCTGCTTCTGCTCGCTCTCTCTCAAATAAAAAAAAATTTAAATTTTAATTTAAAAAGAATGACTTTGGGGCACCTGGGTGGCTCGGTCGTTAAGCGTCTGTCGTCGGCTCAGGTCATGATCTCAGGGTCCTGGGATCAAGCCCCGCATCGGGCTCCCTGCTCAGCGGGAAGCCTGCTTCTCCCTCTCCCACTCCCCCTGCTGTGTTCCCTCTCTCGCTATCTCTCTCTGTCAAATAAATAAATCAAATATTTTTAAAAAAATTAAAAAAAAGAATGACTTCTTCGGCTATATTTTGAATATTTTATGAATATTTATTATGCACCAAGCCATTCTGCTAAGTGCTTTATACATACACTTTTTAATCCTTCTAGCAACCCATTCTTTTTTTTTATTTAAAAGATTTTATTTATTTATTTGTTAGAGAGTGTGGGCGAGAGAGAGTGAGGGAGAGAGAGTGAGCGAGAGAGAGTGAGCAAGGGTACAAGCAGGGGGAGCTGCAGGCAGAGGGAGAAGCAGCCTCCCTGCTGAGCAAGGAGCCTGAACCTTCTAGCAACCCATTCTTGAAGTGGAGATGACTCAGGTGAAGCAATTTGCCTGAGTCTCCTGGGCTGGTGAACTCAATGGGGCTGCCCAGATTTTAATACATGTTTGTGCAACCCTGCAGCTGGCTCCCTGCCTGGCTCCCTCCCTGGCTCCGTGCTCTTTCCCAGCTCCCCATCCTCACTTCTCCTTGGTGACCGTGCCACCCCTTTACCTGTGTAGAGAGCTCTTCCCTGTGTGGCACCTCCCACAGACCGATGGGGATGGCACAGCAAATGGCATCTCTGCTTTGGCAGGTTAGAAAATTGGGCCTGGAATCCCAAGGAAAGCAATGGTAATCCCTGATCCAAGGGATTTGGTGTTCTACCTGTTCCCTGGGCCTTGCTGAACCGATGGCCCCAGGGAGCAAGGGCCGGAGGCGGGAATTCAGGAGCAGGCTGCTGACTGAGATGGGGCAGGGCTTGGCCTTCCTAGCTCCTGTTCTAATCAGCCACATGACCCTGGATGAGTCACTATGATACTCCCAACCTCAGTTTACAGGCTCCTATCATACTTTTCCATTTTTAAAGCCCATTTATTTATTTGTTTGAAATCTCTACATCCAACATGGGGCTCGAACTCGTGACCCTGAGATCAAGAGTCGCATGCTCCTGGGCACCTGACTGGCTCAGTCGGTGGAGCGTGCCACTCTTTTTTTTTTTTTTTTTAATTTTTTTTAATTTTTTTTTTAAAGATTTTATTTATTTATTTGAGAGAGAGAGAATGAGAGCACGAGAGGGAAGAGGGTCAGAGGGAGAAGCAGACTCCCTGCTGAGCAGGGAGCCCGATGTGGGACTCGATCCTGAGACTCCAGGATCATGACCCGAGCCGAAGGCAGTCGCTTAACCAACTGAGCCACCCAGGCGCCCCGCGTGCCACTCTTGATCTTGAGGTTGTGAGTTCGAGATTACTTAAGAAAAAAAGTCACATGCTCCACTAACTGAGCCAGCCAGGTGTACTTTTTTTTTTTTTAATTTATTTTTATTTATTTGACAGAGAGAGACACAGTGAGAGCAGGAACACAAGCAGGGGGAGTGGGAGAGGGAGAAGCAGGCCTCCCGCTGAGCAGGGAGCCCGATGTGGGACCTGATCCCAGGACCCTGGGATCATGACCTGAGCCGAAGGCAGACACTTAACGACTGAGCCACCCAGGTGCCCCAGCCAGGTGTACTTTTAAAGGCCTTTCTTTATTCATGAACTAACTGAATCCTTAAAACAGCCCCCCAAAAAAATATTGTCTTCATTTTGCAAAAGGGGAAACTGAGGCTCAGGTCAAACCGATGGCAAAATCAGCCCTCAAATTCGGATCAGGATCCCAGGCTAATGGTCTTTCCCCAGATGTGTTCCCCAGACTCTTGCAATCTGATCATCTATGGAGTGTTTGCCTCGGAGTATGAGTTCCTGGAGGGCAAGAACCCCATCCGAATCCTTGGTGAATTCCAATGTGTGGCAAGGTGACTGCCTTCAGTAAGTGCATGTCATTCTTGGATTAACGAAAGGCTGCCACACCCGGCAAGGCTTTCCCCAGCCCAGCTGGACTCTGTTACCATGGGGAAACTTGTGGAGGCTGCCCTGCTGGGTTTGACACCTGAGCCACCCCAGGATGAGCCCGGCTGCCCTGCCTACGTGTCCATTGGTGTCTTCACATCTCCGCTGATGACACCGACTCATGGTTTGGTAGTGATTGGCAGCAGGACGAGCCAGTTTCCTTATTGACAGCTCAGGCCCTTAGTTAGGTATGAGTTCTCCCAACCTCTGACTGGTCTTTTCATCCATTTTGTTCAGAGATGTACCCTCAGTGCCAAACAACCTTAATTTCTTTAGTAATAATAGTAACGGCCGTCATATGCTACATCGATGTGTACCATGCTTTTTGGCACATGGTGCACACTTAATGCATATTTGGTGAATGAATGAATACTTGCGCATCACACCCTGAGGCAGGGCCTAAACAGAGGTTTCCAGGAAGGGAAACCAACCTGTCACCTCCTGGGATAGCCCTAGCCTGTCAGCTCCCTAATTGCCCAGCACTGTCCACAGCCAGCAGCAGCGGAGACTAGCACCTCTCCCGGTGAGGAAGGACAGTGACCACTCCGAGGGAGGTACTGCTGTGATCTAGAGCACACAGGCAGCAGTGAGGCTCAGCCCAGTGAAATAACTTGCCCAGGGTCACAGAGCTGGTTGGTGGTGGAGCTGGGATTTAGACCCAGAGGCTGAGGTCTTTCCCCTTTCCCTCGCAGTCGGCTGAGCAGATTGCTTTTGGCTCTGGTGTGTCTTTCTGGAGATGTCTAGTCCAGAGTTCCAGGCCTGGCTCCAAACAACCTCAATGTATTTAATAATGACAGTAAGAGTGGCCTTTCACCAAGTGCCTATGTGTAGTGTGCCCTGCTAAGCGTTTGACACACCCTTCTCTGTTTGGGTGTCTTAGCCTCCTCACGGAGTAAGTACCCCACTGAGTAGATACCCCACGGAGTACGTACTAGAATCCCTGGGGTTTTTTTTGTTTTTTGTTTTTTTTTTAAAGATTTTATTTATTTATTTGAGAGAGAGAGAATGAGAGATAGAGAGCACGAGAGGGAAGAGGGTCAGAGGGAGAAGCAGACTCCCTGCCGAGCAGGGAGCCCGATGCGGGACTCGATCCCGGGACTCCAGGATCATGACCTGAGCCGAAGGCAGTCGCTTAACCAACTGAGCCACCCAGGCGCCCCTAGAATCCCTGGTTTTAAAAGTAAAGAATAGAAGCCCAGAAAGGGACTCAAGATCCTGCAGCTCATAAGCAGTTAAGCCAGAATTTGAACCTGGGCAGCCTGGCTCCAGAGTATGGGCCCGTAATCATTTAAAACTAGATAAATCTCTGGAGGCCAGATGTGTAAACTCCTGAACCTCCTGGTTCTTCTGGAGCCAGACTTGGGGAGGAGGTGAAAGGCAGGAACAGACTGCATGACGCTTCCCAGCCCCCTGAGCTGAGGAGTGCAAACTTTATCTATCCCCTGTGTGATTCCTGGGGACGGGGAGGTGGGGGTGAGAGGCACAGCAGGGTAGTCCCGGTGTTTCTGGGAACCAGGGTCAGGGGGAGGCCAGGGCAATTAGCCTGGCTGAAGCCACTGCTAACTCAGAAACGTCAGTGGGAGATTGGCCCCAGCCTCCATTCGGGGATCTGGCCTCAGGCCTGACCTTCCTGGGTTTCTTCTATCCCAGCCTTCCAAGGTCTTCCTGGGTTGGGAAATGCCAGAGCACTGGCTTGTGTGAGAACTTGGCATTGATATTTCCTCTGACACCGAATCCCTGGGCTGTGCTGGCCAGCCTGTCCCACTTCCCCCTTTTGGAGGAAGTGGAACGTCAACGTGATTTGAGTAAGTGAGTGTTTCCCAACTGGCACCTGGCCACGGATTGCTCCGCTGTGCAAGGCCTCTAGCTGGGGCTCTGAAGCAGGCCCACCAACCTCCTCAGCCAGTCATGGAGGGTGAAATATGGGGAGAACGCCTGTCTTGTTGGTTTGGCCAGGCCAGGCCCAAGAGGAGGATTCCTGTGAGAGGCAGTGCTGGCCTTCAGCTTTGTCCCCTCGCAGCCTGAAGTGGCTCCTGGGCAAGGGGGGAAGAAAGGGGCTTCCCCTACTTCAGGATATTCCTGCTGGAGTGGCCTTGCTCATCAACTCACCTGGGTGTCAACTTCTTAGCACCTGTCAGGGTGGAGAAAGCAGGAAGCTGAGTCAGGAAGGGGGAAAAGATGAATGTGGGGGACACTCACTCATTCATTCATTCTACAAACATTTTCTTAGTCCACCTGCCTGCTGGACCCAGAGCTAGGTGCTGGAATTCATGCATGAATCTGGTCTAGTTTTTGCCTTCAGAGAACATCCAGTGTTTGGGGGAGATGCTTATGTAAACAGACCCCTTCCCAGGTGGTGTAGGATTAAGGAAAGTTCGAGAGCCATGGGTCCATTCTGCCACCAAGCCTGGGGCAGAATGACCACAAGGGATCTCTGGAGGAGGTGGCGTTAGGTGTTTTATCTTTTTACCCCTCCAACAAATATTTACTGAGCATCTTCTATAGGCAGATGTGGTTCTAGGTGCTGAGTATACCGCAGCGACCACCACCAAGTCCTCTAGGAGCTCCATGGTACCGGAAGAGACACACCATAAAGTAATTAAGTTAATTTCAGACAGTGGGAGTGCTGGGAAGAAAATGGGAATGTGAAAATAGTGGGAGACTGGGCAGGAGTGGGGGCCTCTTCACCTGGAGGGGCAGGGAAGGAAAGGATGCATGGCCTTTGACCTGAAGGAGGAGGAGTGAGCCCAGCATAGTATTGGAGGAAGGGCCTTCCAGGCAGGATGGGCCAGTGCAAAAGCCCCGGGCGGGGGCGGGGGGAGCAGAGCAGAGAAGGTGTGAGTGGTGAGTGGTGTGGGCTGGGGGCCAGGAGGTGATGTCAGAAAAGTGGGCAAGACCCAGACTTATAGACCTCCCACCAGCTGTGGAAGAATGAGGGGAGCTGGCCAGGACAAATAAGGGATTGGGTGACCTCCCATTTGCTGGATGGCCCCTTAGAAAGTTTGAGTAGAAATGGCCCTTGGGACTTGCCATTGCAGCCCTCTCCAAACACAAATGAATGGGTGGCTGAGGCCCAGAGAGGAAAAGTGACCCTCCCAAGGTCATAAATGGAGGTGACGGGACTAGATCTAGGTCCCCTAGCCATCAACCAGTTTTTCGCCAATATGCCCACACAGCCCCTCTGAATTAAGGCGGGCATTTATTAAGCACTTAATCTTTGCCAAGAAAGTTATGAACATTGCCTAGTCTGACAGGAGGAAGGTGAGGCTCAAGAGCAGTACAGGGACCCGGTGAAGGGTCATTCAGACCTGGCTTCCATATAATTGGCTCTGGCCAAGTGACTGAGCCTCAGTTTACTCATAAAATAGGGACAGTAATAATGGTTTTCTAGCTCATAGACTGTTGAGGGTGCAATGAGATAGTATATGTCCAGCACTGAGCATTTTTTGTTTTCATTTAAGTGATTGTATGGACCCTGGGATCTTTCAATGGACTAATCATGATCCTTGTATCAGGCAATCTCATCACTGGTTCACAATGGACCTCTGTCTATTTTATTATTAAAAGTAAATTTAAGCCTGGGTGGTTCAGTCAGTTAAGCATTTGACTCTTGATTTCAGCTCGGGTCATGATCTCAGGGTCTTGGGATCAAGCCCCATGCGCTCAGCAGGGAGGCTGCTTTGAGATTCTTTCCCTCTGCCCCTCCCCCACCAGCACTCTCTCAAATCAATCAATCAATCTTTAAATAAATAAACAAGTAAATCGATTTAAAGCCCCTATGAACTATCATCCACTACCAGGACTAGAATATTGACAGTAATTTACATCTTTCTCTGAGCTCCTTCAACCTCCTCCCACAAACTGTCTTCATGTGGGGTAATCTCTCCTGAATCTAGGGCTTCTCATTCCCAGTTTTAAATTTTTATTTATTTATTTTTTAAAGGTGTTATTTGAGGGGGAGGGAGAGAGAGAGAGAGAGAGAGAGACAGGAAGAAGCAGACTCCCCGCTGAGCACAGAGCCTGCCCCAATTCCAGGACCCTGAGATCATGACTTGACCCCAAGTCAGATGCTTAATTGACTGAGCCACCCAGGCACCCCTATATGTACTTTACAAAGGTGTACCATCCTTTATATAATCTCCTTGGACTTGGTTTTCTCACTGAATCTTATATTGCTGAAATTGATCCAATTGTTGCATGTAGCTGTAATTCTTCTTTTGTTGTTTAAGTAGGCTCCACTCTGGAGCCAGACTCAGGGCTTGAACTCACAACCCTGAGATCAAGACCTGAGCTGAGATCAAGAGTTGGCCGCTTAAACGACTGAGCCATTCAGGCGCTTCAGTAGTTCTTTCTTTCTTTATTTTTTAAGATTTTATTTATTTGACACAGAAAGAGAGCACAAGCAGAGGGGGGAGTGGCAGGCAGAGGGAGAGGGAGAAGCAGGCTCCCTGCTGAGCAGGGAGCCTGATGTGGGGCTTGATCCCAGGACCCTGGGATCATGACCTGAGCCGAAGGCAGACGCTTAACCAACTGAGCCACCCAGGCGCCCTATTTCACAATTTTATTTAATTTCTTGTTGATGGCATTGGGGTTGTGTTCAGGTTTTTGCTAGTGTAGAAAAAGTACCTATGAATATTTATGTACATGTTCTCTAATACATGCAGATAGGACTTTTCTCTTGATACATACCTAGCCACGGATTATTGGGTCATAGGGTACTGAGAATTTGTTCAGCATTACAAGATAAGAGCAAAATGGTTGGATCTCTTTGCACTCCCGCCAGTAATGTATAAGAAATCCTGCTGTTCGTGTCTTCTGTAACACATGGTGTCAGACTTCTTAATTTTTTCCAATCCAGTAAGTATAACAACTTCTCGTTGTAGACTTGATTTGCATTTCCCAGATTACCAGCGAGGTTGAGTATATATGAGTATGAGTATGTGTGAGTCCTCTTCTGGTAATGTCTTTTGCCCATTTTTCTATTTGCCTTTTTTTTTTTTTTTTTGGCATTTTCTTACTGGTTTGTCATAGTTCTTTATATTCCTGAGTCTAATCATATTTTGGAAACTGACATTCTAAAATTGAATATAGGTCAATTTAGCAGTCTTTTTTTATTTATTTATTTTTAAAGGATTTTATTTATTTGTGAGAGAGAGAGAGCACAAGCAGGGGGAGCTGCAGGTGGAGGTAGAAGCAGGCTCCCCGCAGAGCAGAGAGCCCGATGTGGGGCTCGATCCCTGGACCCTGGGATCATGACCTGAACTGAAGGCAGATGCTTAACCGACTGAACCACCCAGCATTTTTTTTTTAAGATTTATTTATTTAAGAGAGAGCGAGCGAGCAGGGGGGAGGAGCAGAGGGAAAGGGACAAGCAGACTCTGCACTGAGCAAAGATTCCAATGTGGGGCTCAATCCCTGGACCCCAAGATCATGACCTGAGCCAAAACCAAGAGTCAGACACAACTGACTGAGCCACCCAGGTGCTCTGAGCACCGGACTCTTGATCTCAGCCCAGGTCTTTTTTTTTAAGATTTTATTTATCAGAGAGAGAATGAGAACACAAGCAGAGGGAGCGGCAGTCAGAGGGAGAGGGCAAAGCAGACTCCCCACTGAGCAAGGAGCCTGATGCAGGACTCGATCCCAGGACCCTGGGATCATGACCTGAGCCAAAGGCAGATGCTTAACCAACTGAGCCACCCAGGCGCCCCTCAGCCCTGGTGTTAATCTCAGGGTCATGAGTTCAAGCCCTTATCGGGTTCCACACTGAGCCTGGAGCCTACTGAAAAGAAAAAAGGAAAAGAAAAGAGATGGGGCACTTGGGTGGCTCAGTCGGTTAAGCCTCTGCCTTCGGCTCAGGTCATGATCCCGGGTCCTGGGACTAAGCCCCGAATCAGGCTTCCTGCTCAGCGGGAAGCCTGCTTCTCCATCTCCTACTGCTCCCCCTGCTTGTGCTCTCTTGCTCTCTCTGTCAAATAAATAAATAAAATCTTAAAAAAAAAAAAAGAAAAGAGAAAGGAAGGGAAGGGAAAAAGGAAAAGGGAAAATTGTATCCCCTTTTCCATAATAGTTGTGTCTTCTATCTATTTTGTATTTTTTTTAATTAATCTTCAAGTTTTGACTTTTTTTAAAGGACGTGGCTTTGATCTTTTCAAATGAATCTTTGTCTTCTGTTGTGTTGATTACTATTCTTTATAATCTTATTTTCTTTGGGTTGCTGTTTTTTCTAACTTCCTAAGTTAGATGCTTAACTCATTAATTTAAAAAAATCCATTTATTTGAGAGCCGAGGGGGATGGGCATAGGGGCAGAGGGAGAGACTCTTCAAGCAGACTCCTCATTGAATGGAGCCCCATGAGGTGCTCAATCCCACCACCCATGAGATCATGACCTGAGCTGAAACCAAGAGTCCGATGCTTAACCCACTCAGCTACTCAGGCGCCCCTTAACTCATTAATTTTTACCCTTTCTTTGCTGTGTTCTATACTTTCTGATATATAAATGTTTTTGTTATCACTCAGTTCTCAGTAATTTCAAATTTCTACTACGACTCTTCTTTGATCCATGAGTTATTTAGAGATGCTTTTAATCTGAGTGTATAGGGAATTGCTTGTCCTTTTAAAAACATGATTTCTAAAGAACATAAAACAAAAGAACATGACTTCTAACTTAGTTGTACCATTGTCAGAGAATGTGGCTATGTGAAAACCGGTCATTTAAAATGAGAGACTTAGAGGGGCGCCTGGGTGCCTCAGTCAGTTAAGTGTGACTCTTGATTTCCAGCTCAGGTCATGATCTCAGTGTTGTGAGATTGAGCCTTGAGTGGGGCTCTGCACTTAGCAGAGTCCGCTTCTCTTCCTCTCCCTCTGCCCCTCCCCATGTGATGTCAATTTCTTTCAAATAAATAAATCTTTTAAAAAATAAATAAATAAAGCATCCTTTAAAATCCTTTATTCCTTTAAAATAAAATAAAATGAGAAAGTTGGAGCACATGGCTGGTTCATTTGTAGAGCATGTGACTCTTGATCTTGCGTTTGAGTTTGAGTCCCATGTTGGGTGCAGAGATTACTTAAAAATAAATAAAAATAAAAGAGACTCGCTTTATGGCCTGGTATGTGATGATTTTTAAAATGTTTTGAGTGTTCCTGAAAAGAATGTGTCTATGTACTTTTGTTTCTGCCTTCCTACATTTTTATTTCAATTTATCTTGCTTTTTCTTTCATTTTAATGTTTTATTACTTAAAGATTGCCGGCTATAATTTTTCCAAGACCAGGTCTCCCTCTTAAGCCCTCATAGTCACTGACTTGACCTTCAGCCCATGTGACATCACATTTAAAATTTTCCAGATTTTTTAGCACTGAGTTATTTTTAGAAATATGTTCCTTTTGTTCTTTTCTTTGATCTGGGAATTTTTTTTAAAACACTAAATTTTATTCGTTATTTGCTCTGCCTTCACGTACCTTTAGTATCCGCTTATGTTTGTATTACTTAAGTAGTTACTGAAAAAGGTTTTTAGGGATGCCTGGGTGGCTCAGTAAGTTAAGCGCCTGCCTTTGGCTCAAGTCATGATTCTAGGGTCCTGGGATCGAGTCCCACATCAGGCTCCTTGCTCAGCGGGGAGGCTGCTTCTCCCTCTGCCACTCCCCCTGTTTGTGCTCTCTCTCTCTCTGTCAAATAAATAAATAGAATCTTAAAAAAAACTTAAAGTTTTTTAGAGGGTGTCTTTTTGGACAAATGTGAGCCCTTCAATGTAGACTTTAGCATATGAATGACAGTTTAGCTGGACATAAAATTCTTTTTTTTTTTAAGATTTTATTTATTTGCTAGAGAAAGAGAGAGTGAGAGCACAAGCAGGGGGAGTGGCAGGCAGAGGGAGAAGCAGGCTCCCCACTGAGCAAGGAGCCCGATGTGGGACTCGATCCCAGGACCCTGGGATAATGACCTGAGCCGAAGGCAGACACCTAACCGGCTGAACTACCCAGGCATCCCTGGATATAAAATTCTTGGTTCAGATTCTTTTCCTTTGGTACTTTGGTCAATTCAATTTGATACCTATTCCTTTGTAAGTGATCTGTTTTTCTCTAGACTTTAGAATGTTTTTGTTGTCTTTTGATATTCACTGTAATATTTCTAAGTGTGCATTTTTCCTTCTCTGTCCGGTTTGGTATATTTGGGGCCTTTTCAAAGAGAGATCTTTGATCTTTCTTTAGTTCTAAGGTTATCTTCATTATTTCTTGAAATATGTAGATGTTGGCACTTACACTTCTTTTTGTTAATGTACAATTTCATACAATAAAATGCACAGATGTTAAGTGTGCAATTCCGTGTGTTTTGACAAGTATACATTACCTTGTAACCATGATCCCAAACCAAATTTTAAAAAGACATTTCTATCTTTCCAGCAATTTCCCTCATGCCCCTCTCCAGTCTGTTTTGCCTCCCAAATGCAATCTTTATTCTGATTTCTTTCACCATAGATTAGATTGGTCATTTCTGGAGTTTCATATAGTTGGATTACACAGCATGTACTCTTTTTATGTTCAGCTTCTTTCACTTAGCATAATGTTTTTGAAATACATCTGTTTGTTGTGTTCTTTGTTCACACATCTTTTGCTGAGCAGTTTTCCCCGTGTGTGTGTGTGTGTGTGTGTGTGTAGGAGGGGTGGTTGTTAATCATTTGATTGTCAACTTTAGTAGTTTACTGGATACAGTCCTTTGTAAGTTATATGTATTATGCATGTTCTTTTCCATTATATGTCTTGTCTCTTCAGTTTTTTTTAAGATTTTATTTATGTGTGAGTGGGGGAGGGGAAAAGCGGGACGGGGGAGGGAAGGAGGGAGAAGCAGACTCCCCACTCAGTGGGGAGCCTGATGCAGGTCTGGATCCCAGGACCCTGAGATCATGACCTGAGCCGAAGTCAGACACTTAATGGATGAGCCACCCATGCACTCCGTCTATTCAGTTTCTTAATGGCATCTTTTTTTTTTTATGGTATCTTTTGATGGGCAGAAATTTTAACTATTGATGAAGTCCAGTTTATCAGTTTTTTTGTTTTGTTTTGTTTTGTTTTCCTTTTATGAGGTTAGGACTCTTTGTCTTCCCCAAAGTCACAAAGATATCCTCTTATGTTTTCTTTTAGAAGCTTTGTGGTTCTGGCTTTTATAACTAGGTTTATGATCCATTTCAAATAATGGAGTAAGGTTAGGGTTGATGTTTTAACGTTTAACTGATGTTTTACCCTCTCTTTAATCTTTTCTGTTTCTTTTTTTTTTAAGATTTTATTTATTTGAGAGAGAGAATGAGAGAGAGAGAGCACATGAGAGGGGATAGGGTCAGAGGGAGAAGCAGACTCCCTGCTGAGCAGGGAGCCCGATGCGGGACTCGATCCCGGGACTCCAGGATCATGACCTGAGCCGAAGGCAGTTGCTTAACCAACTGAGCCACCCAGGCGCCCAATCTTTTCTGTTTCTTAATCCTTCCTGGCTTCTTCCTGGAAGTGTCTGTTTCCTATTTCCACTCTACTTCTTACCTTCGTTATTTCAACTGGTTTTTCATACAGAATATTTCCACTTGGGTCCTCTAACACTTGATCTGTTTTATATCGCTAATATCTTTCCTTACTTTCTTTGTGTGTTTGTAATGCTTATTTAAAATTCTCAGTCCATCTGTTGAATACAACTGATTCCAGTGGTATCTCTAATCAGTTTGTTTTGAAGCCACTGTGTTCCTTGGATTCCCTGTTCTTTAACTCGTGATCTAGTTTCTCGGGGGGTCGGGTGTGTGTGTCAGGGGATAGGTTCAGCAGTTCTGTCTGGTGCTGCATACTGGGCTAGGAATCTAAGCCTGACCCTAGTCTCTGTCAACACCAATGAGCCCAAGGAGATGACAGCCTAGAGTGGAGACCCTCAGTTGGGCATTGCCACTCCCCTCCCCGGGTAACCCAACGTCCCAGGACTGGGCCTCACTTCCAGCACCCCAGGGAGCAGCGGGCAGGGAAGGGGGCTATCTGGTTAGGCCAGAATCCACCAGCCCTGAGGTCTGGAAGGGAAGGGGTAGATGGTGGAGAGACCGGAGGCCTGTCAGTTTCCTCTTGATTCCTGCAACCTCACGTTGCCTGCTGCCCTGCCCTGATTTCGCGCCAAGGTTGTTGAGTGTGGTTTTCTTTCTTTCTTTTTTAAGATTTTATTTTTGGGACGCCTGGGTGGCTCAGTCGGTTGAGCATCTGCCTTCAGCTCAGATCATAAACCCAGGGTCCTGGGATCAGAGTCCTGCGTTGGGCTCCCTACTCAGCGGGGAGCCTGCTTCTCCCTCTCCCTCTGCCCCTCCCCCTTCTTGTGAGCGCGTGCGCTCTCTCTGTCTGTCTGTCTGTCTCTCTCATTGTGTCTGGCAAATAAATAAATAGAATTTTTTAAATATATATATATTTTATTTTTAAGTAATCTCTGCACCCAACTTGAGGCTTAAACTCACAACCCTGAGATCAAGAGTCGAATGTTCTACAGACTGAGCCAGCCAGGTGCCCCTCGCCCTGGTTTTGCCCCAGCAGACACTCAGGCCATCTGCCTGAGCAGACACTCAGGTCCAAGCAAGTGGTCCAGGGCAGTGGGTGTGCTGGGGAAGGGAGTGTCTACTGGGGAAGGCTTGATGCAAAGGGGTAAGAGCAGAACTCAGACCTGATTTTCTTTTCTATTCTAATGTGTTCCACCACCCTAAAGACTACGTCCCACTCTTCTATCTGCCACACCAGCCCCCTCCACACATCAGTTTAAAACCCCCTTGGATCTCCCCAGGAGATTCTGTTTTCTCCATAATTTCTTAGGCTTAGTGACGTTTTGCTGTTTTGCTGTTTTGTTACTTGGGTGTTAGTTTGAGGAAGACGATCCAGGAGCTGGGCGTCTTCCCCTTCTGTTCCTTTCAGGACCGTGTGGCAGCCCTGCTCCCACTGCACGGCCAGCCACTGCGCCACCAGCTGGAGCACAGTGGCTGCAACAGAAAAACAGCACATTGATTAGGGGTACCGCTGAATCCATGGTATTAGAACAGATGGACCAAGAATTTGATTTTATTTATATTTTTTAAGATTTTATTTATTTGAGAGCGAGTGAGCGTGTACTTTGAGCAGGAGCTGGGGGGGGCACAGGGATTTGCTGAGCGTGGAGCTGGACTTGGGGCTCCATCCCAGGACCCCGGGATCATGACCTGAGCCGAAGTCAGACGCTTAACCGACTGAGCCACCCAGGCAACCCTGGACCAAGAATTTTAAATAAGCATTAGAAGCGTGCAAAAGAAATAAGGAAAGATATTGGCAACATAGAACAGAATAAGAAAGTATTGCGCCTGGGTGGCTCAGTTGGTTAAGCGACTACCTTTGGCTCGGGTCATGATCCCAGGGTCCTGGGATCGGGCCCCACATCGGGCTCCCTACTCCGCGGGAAGCCTGCTTCTCCCTCTCCCACTCCCCCTGCTTATGTTCCCTCTCTCGCTGTCTCTCTCTCTGTGTCAGTTAAATAAATAAATAAAATCTTATTAAAAAAAAAACCAAGGTGGAAGTATTTAATATGAAAAACCAACCTCATCATCTGCCCCTGCCCCACCCTTTGCATGCACCTCATAGCTTACTGTTCTCCAAAAAAAAAAAAAAAAAAAAGACTTTCATGGCTCCCAGAACTTTGCATGGGCTATTTCCTCTGCTGAGACTGCCTTCCTTCCACTTCTGCTGGAAAAATTCTGGTGCATCCTTGAGCCACCTTCCCTGATGGCCCCTTATGGTCAGTGTGATACCCAGTGATGGCATGGGATTCTGGAATTAGGAAACCTGGCTGCTTGTCCTGATTCTTCAGCTCACTGGCTGTCTGACTTGGGTGTGGGGTGAGGGGTGGCGGTGGGGGGAGTCATACTACCTCTCTGGATTTCAGGAACCTGCTGGGAAAAAAATATGAGAGTGTCAGGGTAGATTGATTATTCCTAGAGTCTCTTTTGGCTCTGACAAGCTGATGGGGGAGTTAAGAGTAAAGGCTCTGGAGTGGGGCTGCCCATGATCCCTTTCTGGGTCAGCACTTAATCACTGTATTTCAATGCCTCAGTTTACTAACCTGGCGTAATGGTTGAAAGTTTGTACTTCAGAGGTGGACATTCCGGGTTCCTAGTCCCAGCCCTACCACTGCCTGCTGTGTGATCATAGGCAAGTTACTTAACCTCTCTGTGCTTTTTTTTTCCTCTTCTGTAAAATGGGGTTGGTACTGAGGATGCCTACCTCAGAGGGTAGGAGCATAATGAATGCAGCTATTGTTCTGCTGCTGGTGGTTGTTAACCATTATGCAAACTTCTCTATTCAGTTCAACAAATTCTTGATGTTTGTCTGCCAGGCCCTGCTAAATGTTTTTTAAATACGCTTTCTATTGAGTTTTATCTCTTAACAGATACTCTCCTTGGCATCTTATCTTTACAACAACCTTGCAAGACGGGGTTGACTAACCTTGTTTGACAGATAAGGAACCTGCAGCCCCAGAAGCAGAGTTACTTTCAAAGTTGCACAGACTCAACCCATGGCCGCCTCCTCCATGGCCAAGGTCTTTCCGCTATGCTCCAGGGCTCAGGAAGATTACACAGGGATTTTGGGGGATTCCCAGACAGATCCCAGATGGGAAAGCTGAGTGAGAAGCTCCCCACCCCCTTACACGTGTATTCCAGCTGTCTGCCCGCCCTTGGCCATACACAGGATGTCTTAGGAGGTTTCACACAAATGTGGGTTTAGTGATGGGCCAGAAGTTAATTAGGGGCTCATATGACCTGGGATAGAGAGCCACGGGGGCTCTGGGAAAGGGAGGGGGACTCTTGGAGGACAGGGAATCAGCAAAGAGGAGGCTTGAGTTTCAACAACCCCGGAGCTGAAGATGGAAGGCGAGGCCTGCGGAAGTAGATGTGGGCCTTGCCCAGAGGCAGCTGCAGAGTGTGGCACCGATGCTGAACCCCGGCCTCTTTGTGCACCTGCGGGCCTGGGCTTGAGGCTTTGCCTCTCAGAGCCCTGCTTGCATCATCTGCAAAAGGGCTGCTAGTGCCATTTGGTAGAGTTAGGGGAGAGGGCATCGGGGAGCCCAGCAGCCCCTGGTTAGATTAGCATATGTAGGCGGACACCAGATTTAATCCTGAAGCTTCCTGAAGTTTCCTTATCTGCAGTTTGGGAGTCACATGCTCAAGCTGCGAGGGATTACTGCAAGGGCAAATGAGATGATTCCTGCGTGAGCCTTTCTCTGATCTCTCTATTTAAGACTGCTCCCACGGGCGCCTGGGTGGCTCAGTCGTTAGGTGTCTGCCTTTAGCTCAGGTCGTGATCCCAGGGTCCTGGGATCGAGCCCCGCATCGGGCTCCCTGCTCCGCGGGAAGCCTGCTTCTCCCTCTGCCACTGCCCCTGCTTGTGTTCCTGCTCTCTCTCTTTCTTTCTCTCTCTGTCAAATAAATAAATAAAATCTTTAAAAAAATAAAACTGCTCCCACCATCTCCTGCTCATCCTCCCTGCCTCCTTTTTCTCTGTCAGGCCTAGCACCACCTGGCATCCTGTTGACTTTATTCCTTCTTCGTTGTCTGCTCACCCCAGCAGGGATTTGGGTGGCTCTGTTCAGCACATAGAGTATCCTCCAGCCATAGTAGATGCTCAGTAAACAGCGGTCCACCGAATATTGGTTGAATAACAAATAGGGAAGGCCCCAGTGTGTAGGCGATGCTCAGTCAGTACCAGCTGGATCTTGGAGATGCAGGGCAGAGGCTGGGACAGCTCATTAGGGGTGCCCAGGGCTGCCTGTGAAAGCATCTGGGCCTAGATTTCCAGGTGGTGCCTGGTCCCTCTCTGGCCACAGCCTGCAGGAGGAGAGTCCCAAAGGATAGTAAAGCTGGATGGGCCTGAGCACTGGGGCTTCTCACAGAGCCAAGAGCCTTGGGCAAACAGGAAGCCCATGATACTTGGCTTTCTTTAGATTTTTTTTTAAATTGCAGTTATTTTATTTATTTATTGTCTTAAGTAATCTCTACATCCGACGTGGGGCTCCAACTCATGACCCTGAGATCAAGAGTCACACTCTCTACTGACTGAGCCAGCCAGGCACCCCCTCTTCTTCAGCTCTTTAAGCCACTCTGACTTCTGAGGGCACAAGCTGCCTCGGAGCAAGGACAGCCCCTGTGCCAACCCTGTACCCCAAGGGCTAGGAGAAAAAGCACTGGGTCTGGAGCCAGTCAAGATCCCAGAGCATGGCCTGGCCTGGCCCCTCCTTAGCAGAAGGATCTTGGGCAGGTCACTTCACCTCTCTGCATCTCCATTTCCTTCTCTGTGAAATGGGTGTAGCAATATTCCCCCCCAGTACCCCGACCTCCTGGGGCTTTTTTATAAAACCCAGTGAAAATGTGTTCACTAGACTGAAGGGCCTTCAAGGCAGAGCTTTGCACCTGCAGTGCCTAGCGTAGGGCCAGGCACACAGACACTTGGAATAGGTCAAAGAGTTAAACTCCACTGACAGCAGCTGTTGGAAGGGGAGGATCTCAGTCCTGCCTGTAGTAGGGTTGTTAGGTCCTGTCCAAGGACCTCCTATGGTTCTAAGGGTTTATAGATTCCAAGAAGAAAACCTAACTTGTATTCAGTTGGACTCTTACGTAACCATGTACTTGAAATGTATTGACCCATTTTTAGCTTGTTTGCAAACTTTTTCCTTTGGTAAGAACAGCTGGCTGAGCATGACATAACGTGGTTGCTTACATTATAAGGGGCTCAGAAAAACTTACTGAACTGGAGTTCTGAGGTCAGACTGTGTTCCAAGAAACAGGAAATCCAAGGCAAGCAATAAGGGGAACGAATTGGCTCATGTAACCTGGATGTTCAGAAGTGAGCTTCAGGCACAGCTGCATCCAGGGACTCCAGCAATGTTACCCAAGACTCCAGGTTCTAAGGAGTTGCTCCACCTTTAGGCTCTACACAGTGCTCCCTGCCACTGGCCTCAACCTTAACAACACACCATCCTGGTGGAGGATCTTCCAGTGTAAGCCAATCAGGACCCACCTGGAGCTGCCGGGGCTGGGGATCAATCCCATCCAAACCACGGGGCTGAGAGGGGGAGGGCTGCTGTCCAAGGAGACTGCGGTATTGTCAGGAAGGGGGAATGGATTCCAGGTGGCCAGAGATCCCAGCAGATACCCACTATGGTCAACAGAAGGGGAGCCGTGGAGAGCCGTCACAACATCTGCACAGCACTTTACAGTTCGCAAAGTTCCTTACCTCCCAAGAAGCTGATCGTGGAGGCAGAGTGGCATGCATTATCCCTGCTTCACAGAGGAAGAAACAACTCTTGACTATGTGGCCAGGACTCTGACTTGTACCCCTGGGCTGCTCCCTGCCCATCTCAGCCTCTCCGAGGAGTTACAAACCCGGAAAGGGCGGGAGGGAGACAATGTGACCAAGCGTAGCCCCTCCCCTTATGGAGGCTGCCCAAGGGGAGTTGGCAGGGGGCGGATGGAGCAGCCTGACTTCAGGGCCGGTGGTGGGGTGGTGGGGCAGCGGGGCAGGGGCCGGGCACACACACAACGGATGCCCTGCAGCAGTCGGGGCCAGGACGGCAGTGCGCACGCATATGCAGGCAGAACGAGATCATCCGGCACGTTGACGCGGGACTCCCTGCACCTGGGATGGCAGAGGCCTCGGCTCTTGCCACCGGTGATGGAAGTTGTCCTGGCAGATGGCTGGGATGGGGGCAGTAGCAAGTACACTGGCTGTGGAGCCAGCCAGGCCTGGCCTAGATCCCAGCTCTCCCACGCGATGGCTGTGTGACCCTGCTCCTCCCTCCTACTTCCTGAATCTCAGTGTTGTCTCCTGACCCAGAGCTGATTAATTCCCACCTCATAGGATCCTTGGAAGGCGGAACCAAAAGCTCCAGCACATAGTAGGTGCTCCATTAAGAGTCTCTCCCTTTCCATCTCCATAGTGTCCTGTTCATAGCTGCGTGTCCTTGGCCAAGTTACTGAACTTCTCTGTACCGTGGGAGCAATGATGGCCCATTCGGGAGGGTTGCTGTGCGGATTAGGCGAGTCAGCGCATGTGAAGCGCTTTGAAGGGGCCTGGCATGTTCGTTCTGCCCGTTACTACCAGCTAATGTTGAGTGTTTTAATGTGCCAAGCCCGGGGCATTTATCTCCCGGTTTATTGTATTCTTATGCTTACAATCGTACAGCAACATAGGCACACACGGTGATGGTCTGCCTGGGACAAAGGAGGATACTGAGGCCCAGAAAGGTGAAGTGACGTGCCCAAGGTCAAGAAACCTGTAAGCGATGGGGACTCTGCTGAGCTGTGCACCCTTCGGGTGGGACCCTCACTTCCGTGGTCTCAGGTTTCCTGCAGGGCGAGGCAGTCTCCCTGCCCTGCCACCTCCTGGGGTCCCCGGCAAATGCACTAGGGGCAGGAGTCTCCTCCTCCTGCTGGAAGGTTCTCTGGGAATGTGAGGGACGTGCTTATTCAGGGCCAACTGCAGCATGCTATCTCTGCGGACATCCGTGTACTCCAGCCCTGACGCCGGCGCAGTGCTTGTGAGCCCCCTGCACGGGCCACCCAGGGATGCTGCCCAGCAGGTTACAAGGTCACTGCCTATTTCCCCCATCCCGAGCTGTCGCGGCCTCTCTCAGGGCCCCTGTGGGGGCTATGGAATGGTGGCTTCCTCTCCCACGGGAAGGCTGCCTGGGGGGCGGGGAGTGGGGAGTGCCAGGGTGGCCCAGTGGACCTGCTCGAGGGCCCGCTGGAGTAGGGGTGGGGTGGGGCGGGGAGGAGGTGTGTGTCTAGGCTCACTCACGCCGCGTGACCTCGGCTAAGTCTCCTCACCTCACCTCTCTTCGTAAGTGGGGATAAGGGGAAGTCCTCCCTCAGAGGACTGGGGTGACATGGGATGACTGTGTAAGGAGCCCGAGCCCAATAGTAGCTGCATGTGGTCCATTCATCCACAGACACGTAATACCCATGCTGCAGCTGGAGCAAACGTGGTTCCTTTCTAGGCCTGCCGGCTGCTTAGGGGTTTACGCTTGGCCCCAGGAAACAGAAACATCCACAAGGAATGCTGAAATCTGGCTCGGCCCCTTACTGGCTGTGTGACCTTGCACAAGGGACTTAACCTCTCTGTGCTTCTGCTCTGTCACCTGCAAGATGGGGATAATAATAGTGCCTACGTGGCAGGTGGTTGTAGGGGATTAAATGAGTGGATGGGGGTAAATGTTTTCTGAACAATGGTTGGCAGATAGTAAGGGCTGTGAAAAGGTTTGCTGTGATTAAGAACACAATGACAAAGTGAAATGAGGGCTTTTTTAGAATGGTCTCAGTTTGAATGGTTCTCTTCAGGCCTTCTCATTCATGTCTGGAATTCCAAGACACTGGCACTAGGCTCACAGACTGCCTTGTGCTTCCAGTCAGAGCCCCCACATCGTAGCTGGTTCCTCTGGAGCCCTGTCCCTGCTGTTGATGTGCTGTGTGACCCCGGGGAGGCGTGCACCCTCCCTGTCCTTCCTTATCGTGTTGTCCATTGTGAGCACAAGGATGGGACAGTCCGGTGTCCTGGTAGCAGAGGGGCTCCTGCCGCAGGAGTGCTGAGTGTACCCAAGTATGGGGGTGGCAGACACCTCAGAGACGACACAGCACATGCCCGCCCCCATGTCCTCTCCATGGGATGGTGGAAGCCTGTGTGCCCATAAAGCAGCCATCCCTGACCCCCTCTGCCCAGGCCTTCAGCCATCTCAGGCCCGAGGCATGAGCTTCCGGGCCCTGCCACCTCCCCCCCTCCACCCCCGTGTCAGCTCCCCTCCCACCAGTTGGACCATGACTGGCACCAGTCCTCTGCCCACCGAGCCAGCTTATGGCATCCAGACCATCCAGATGCCCCAGGGAGCCCCAGAAAAGCTTTGGCTCCAGAACCCAGGCCTTTGAGGCCTCTGATTCCAGCTCTGCTGTGTGGCCTCAGGCAAGTGGCAGACGCCTGAGCTTCAGCGTCCGCACCTGTAAGATGGACTGGCATGTCCTTGTGCAGGGTCACGCAGGACATGCTCTCGACCGGGCTGAGCTCCACGAGGAGAGCCCTTTGTGGCTGGTCGGGGCTGCCCCCCCTGCCCACCTGTCAGGGGCACCCCCTGTCTCTGTTCATCTCAACCCCCCCCGCCCCCAATCCTTCCAGCCTGGGCTGCCTTCCACTCCGTCCGTGGAACCTTCCTGGCTGATCCTGGATGTTCTCTCTCTCGCCTTCGAGGAAAAGAACACGTCAGGCTGCGTGATGGGTTCTTTGCTCCCGTGTGGAGACGTGGAGCCCTTTGACTCAAAGAACTGGCACCTTGCTCCCTTCCCCTTCACTAAATACCCCCCTCCTCCTGCCACGTGGAGTTGGGCAGTGGGCCTCTGGTGGGGCCTTCCAGACAAGCAGGTCTGTGGGAAAGCCCTGAGGGTAACTAGCTGCCTGGCCGAGTGAGCAGAGAACGGTCAGTCCATTTCCTGCTCCAGACCCTCACGGGCCCCTCTCCCTGCCCGTCCTTGGCATATCCGTCTGTCCTCCCCCGAGCCCTAATCCCGGCTGCTGGCTAGCGGTCACCGAACACTTGCCGTGCCCTGCGGTCTGTTTTAAGCCCCTCCGTCTATTAACTTTAACTCCTACAATCCTTACAACAACGCTGTGGTTTCTGTTAGTCTCCCACTTTGCAGATGAGAAGCCGGAGACACAGAGGGGTGGGATTGGCGGCCCTTAGCTACCCAGCTCGAGGGGCAGAGGCAGGGTCTGAGCCCGGTGCCCCAGCTCCAGGGCTTGCTCTTCCTGCTGCTGAGCTGCGTCTTCAGCCACTCACCCCTTGACCCCACCGCCCTCTCACCCAGCTACCGACATTCCCTGGCTGCCCAGCTGTGCGCCCGGCTCTGCCAGCCACGGGGCTGCCACCATCAGCAGAGCTCACGCCATGGTAAGGGGGTGACAGCCGGTGGCTCTCTAAGGCTCTGATGGGGTGACCTAGGTTTTGGGAGCTTGGGGAGGAGTCGTACCCACCGCATGGGCCGAGGCGGGGGTGCAGGGCAGCTCTGCAGAGCTATCAAAGTAGAAGGATGATGGGAAGACTTCATGGAGTGGACAGCGGGGAACATTCTAGACCAGGGAACACTGTGTACAGAGATGTTGAGACTGGAAGTGCTGAGGGGACAGCTGGTGTCTCAGCTGAGCCTTCAAGACGCAACGGCTTGGCAGACGGCAGGGCTGACACCGTGCCTCCCTGGGCACTTGCACATCTGTTTTCTGCCCGCATGGAGGGCTGGGCCTTGCCCTGTCCCCAGCATCTGGCCCAGTGCCCTCAGGGGAAGTCCCTCCTTGGGTCTGACCTGCAGCCCACTCTGACCACCACACATTCCTTCCTGAGCCCTACACCCAGAGGCTGCTTCATGGCAGCCATAAATAACCTACGTCAGTGAATGAATAAAGTCCTGGCCAGCAAGGCTTGCCAGAGACGCCGGGCTTGGCTGAGAGAGGGATTCCATGTCCCCTCTCTCTGACCCTGCAGCTGTAGTGTTCCTCCCCAGGCGGCAGCTGCTGCAGCCCAGTTTGGTGCTCTAGCAGGCCCCCCACCCCCATCCCAGTCCCCAGCCTGCTGGCAGCTCAGGGAACACTCAGCACTTCCTGCGGCCACAGCTCCTTCAAAAGAGCCAGGAAGGCGCAGCGTGACAGCCCAGACAGTGCTGGCTTCCGCCTGTTCTCATTCTGATTGTTCCCTGTGTGTGTCCATGGGAAGGAGGAGCTGGGCAACCCGGGTAAGTCTCTTCTCTTTCAGCCTCAGTCTTCCCATCTGGGCAATGGGACAGTCTGCAAAGCAGTGTTTCCCAAACTCATCTGCTCACAGAATGATTCAGCAGGTCCTGTGGGGAGAATGGGGAATTTGGGGCTTGGTGTGCCTCTTTAATCTCCTTTTAAATTTGAATCAGCCACACCCTTTCTTTCTCTATGCTCCCTTCACGCAAAGCTCATCAGGTCCTCAGCAACTAGCAACACAGGCAGGGCAGGGGCTGTTAGCCCCTGGCTGGAGTTGTACAGATACATAAACACACACTTTTAACTACCTCCCAATCACTGTAAAGAATACCTCCATCTCTCTTATACTTTTCCCAGTCTGTTCCCCTCCCCAGGAAACTGGGACTCCCCCCGCCAACCCCTGCATTCACCCCCAAGTGATTCTTGTGGCCTGGTTTGGGGAAATCTGCTCAAAGGACCCTCCCTAGCCCAGACTTTCCAGGGCTGTGACTTCTAGCCTGGAGGCTTCCTAAGGACAAATAACTGCCCTCTGGCCCAGCCAAGTAAGGCTAGGGAGCACAAGGTGACACTCTTTGGGTTTCCTATTGATTTGGGAGGCTGGAGGGTGGGGGAGTCTTAGAGCTGTTCCAGCCCCGGGGAGCTGGATGGGGCAGGGAGGGTCTCTAGGTCAGCTGTGGTAGAGAGAGCCTGGAGCACGGGTGACCTCCAGGTAGGTTCCTTGAGGGGTCCTATGCAGGGTGTGGTCAGCATCTTCCATTTGTGTGAGCCTGGATCATCTCTACCACCGTGTCCGCTCCTCCCCCCACTACTGCCCAGGCCTTCCTTCCCTTGCCTGGGAAGGGGGACAAATGATCTAGCTTTCAGGGTTGTTAACGAGGACTAAACTAAGGTCAAGCATGTCCCACTCAGTGTCTGGTACACCGCAGGTGCTCTCCCGAGTGGGCGATGGGTATAGGCTCAGAGGTACAGGGACTGACCCAAGTCACACAGGTTGGGGGGGGGGGTAGCCTGGTGCCTGGCCCAAACGTGCTGGCCTTGTGACTTTACTGATGAGCCTCAGTTTCCCTATCTCAGTTTCCCTATCTGTCAATGGGGCCAATAAGCCAACCGTGCCTGTATCACTGGCGTGCTGTGAGGGTCTGATGCAATCTGAGTGAAGGGCCCATTGAAAAAGAAAAGGTTTTCATGGAGTCATACCACTGGATTTCCTATTTTCATGGTGAGCCTAGTGGCCCTTCTGGGACCAGAAAGAGGGGACCCCTTGGCACGAGACGGTAAAAGCCTCTTTCCCTAACCGTGAGTGCTTTGTACCATGGGGTCTGAGGTGTCCCAGGTGATGGGAGGCATAGCTGGAAAAGGCCTGGCCTCATAGGCACACAGATGGTGTTGTGTCTGGGCTCTGGGTATGTCTAGTGGCTTTCTTTCTCTGAGCCTCAGTTTCTGAATCTGTAAGATGGGAACTGTAACCCTATCCTGGCTTGATGAGATGTTGTTGGGACCCAAGGGAGATGGATATGGGGAAAGGGGACTCCGGAGCAGAAAGGGACCTTCAGGCAGGCAGTAGCTCAGCCACCTCCAGCCTGTGTGTGCTGACTCTCCAGGGATAGCCAGTGATTTTACTGAAGGCTGCTGTCCGGCAGGGCTGGTGTTATCCCGGTTCTGGGGCCGTGCAGGGGTCAGGGTGGCAGGCTGCGGAGGCCGGCCAATCTGGGTTCAAATCCCAATTCGAAGGTTGAGCACCTCTGAGCTTCTCTTTCCGTCATCCTGTAAGCGGGGATGCGAATGCCTCTCTCATGGGGCCAGGCACACAGTGGGTGCTCAATAAGAACAGTTTCTCTTATTCTGGACATAGCTTCCCCCTCTGGCTGGTTCAGTGTAGTCTCATTCCCGGGCTTGTAAATGGGGTCGAGCAGCCACCGTTGCTGCTTCAGAGAAATAACGGGTCAGCACCTTGGCCGGCCGGGGATGCCCTTCCTTCTGCGGCTTTTATCCCACAGGGTGACCAGCACAATGGCTACTGCGTAGTAGGTGCTTTTTTTTTACCCTGGCTGGTCAGGAATCTCCAAGAGGACAGAGACCCTGTCTATCCTGTTCCCTCAATGAGTCCTTAGTACCTAGAACAGATACCAGGTACACAGCTGGTGCTCACTCAGTGTTTGGGAATGAAGAATGAATGAACAAAGTTGAACGAACAGGCATTGGGTGGGGAAGGCCTGGCTTGGGGGGAGGGGAGCTTCATGGGCTGTTCCTCACCCCCCACCCATCCCGTTTCATCCCTCCTGGGCTAATCCCTAAAAGATTAACCCCAAGGAACAAAGCCAGGTCACAGCCACTGACCCAAGGCTTTGCAGAGAGCATCCAAGGCTTGTGTGCCTGGGTGTGTACAGGGGGCTCTGTGGGGCCCTCTTCGCCCCAAGATGACTCTTCTGTCCCCAACCCTGGACATGGTCCTCACGGCGGTCCTCAGCCTCCTCCTCCTGATGCTGGCCTTGAGCCTCCTCTGCTTCTTCACCTGCCGCCTGGCCAGGCCACTCAGGTAGGAGAACTCGCCTGGGCCTAACTCCCTCCCCTGCCAGATCTCCTGCCCTAAACTCATTTGGCTACAGTTCACTCTTGGCGGGACAGAGAAAGGGTGGGCACTGGTCTCTCTTTGCTCTCTGTGCTGGGGAAACCAAGGCCCAGAGAGGTTAAGAGTCAGCCTGGGATTGAATCGCACTTGGCCACGGACTAGCTGAGATCCTTTGCTCAGTTTCCTAAACTGTAAAACAGGCTAATGACACTTGCTGTGAGGATTAAGTAAGACCACAGATGTCAATAGTTAGCACAGTGTTCGGTACCACGTGAGTGCCCAAGAAATGGTAGTGATTTGTATCTGTCAATTGCCGTCGACCTTTTGGGACCCAGCCACCCAGGACTGGCTTTTTGCCTGGCTCCAAGGGGCTCCCATGCCCTCTGCCCCGGGATGCTGAGTCAGTCCTCAGGGCTAAGGCTCAGCCCCTCTGCTCCCCTCTCCTGACCTGCCAAGGAGCTGCTCCTCCTCCAGGGGCCAGAGCCCAGTTAGGGCTTCTGCATACTTGTCATGAGTAATCCGAGCACGTAGCTGGGAGCCTGGTGGAGACGGTCCAGCTGGGAGGTGGGGGGTAGTGGGGCTGGCACACACTCTAGACTCCGTTCTGAGCTAGTAGAGCATTGGCAGAGGGTGGTGGGCAGCCGGGGCCCCTGCAGCCCCAGACTGGGCCCCACTGAGCCCATCACCAGGGCCAAGAGAGCAGGCTTGGAGCCTCTGGGTGGGGGTGGGGGCCAAGAGGAGGAGCCCGCAGAGCAGACTCTGGCTTCTGAAGGGTCTCCTAGGTTCCAGCCCCCTCTCCTTTTCAGGCAGAGGCAGTGGGAGAAAGCACAAGGAGAAGGCACCTGTCTGTCTGTAGGACAGGGGGTCTCAAAGCCACATCCCTGGGGCCAAAATTCAGAGCATTCCAGCCTGAATCTTGAGGCTTTTCATTAAGTTAGCATTTACAGAGCTGCTTCTGTGTGCACAGGGTTGGGGATTCAACAATGGGGAAAATGGTGTTTACTCTCCCAGAGCATCAGGCTGACAGAGGAGAGAAACAAATAAGAATAATCATGCAGGCCGGATGAGCCCTTTAGATCTCCTGGGGCCACCCTTGACTTTTCTTTTTCCTTATTTCCTTGTTTGTATTGGGCCCAAGGGGCAGAGAGGATTAAGTCCTATTTTTCAGTGCATGGTGAACTATCATGAGCCTTGGTTTTCTCACCTGCAAAGGAGATCACAGCCCCACCTCTGTCCATTGTAGGGGTTACTAGTGAGAAATCATGATGGAAGCCTTCATAAACAGTGACGTGCAGTACATAGGTCATTTGCATTCTGTCTGTGTTTATAGATTGTTTACCTAAGCTCTTAGTATTGTTTTTATCCTCTTGAAATAAAACACACATGCATTCATGCAGGAAAGTGTCAATATTACACATCAACCGCTTGTTTCATTTTCAGATGGAATCCACCCATGTAACTGGGCTGCAGATCAATCACAAGTCCCTTGTGCCCCCTTCGGTCTCCACACCTTCAAGTATAACCTTTGTCTTGTCTTCTAACCCCTCGCTTTGTCCTTAAACTTTGTATCTTGGGAATTACTCTCTATGTACTCTTGGATTGGCTTCGGCCAGTCAACTTTACCTTGGCAAGATTCATCCCTGTTGTTGTGTGGAGTTGTCAATCGTGATCATTCATCCTGACTGTTGCTTAGATTTCCATTCTGATAACTCACACAGCGTATTTCTCCATCCTGCTGAAGGTGGAGCAGTTCTGAGGCCGGACGAACAGAGGTGATGCGAATGTTCTCATACTGGTCTTTTGGTGAACGCACATGTGTGCATTTCTGTTGGAGATAGATGGGTCAGAGGGCATATGCATGTTTTGGCTTTGGTAGATGCCGCCAGTTTTCCGAAGGGGTTGTACTGATCTACACCCACTCCTGGCAGTGAATGGATACCCTAGTTATACTCTACGCACTTGCCAATACGTGTACTTCTCTGC